>NC_134265.1:268626692-268935263 GCF_031893055.1 Leptodactylus fuscus
GTGCTGTCTGCTGTATACAGTGTGGGGAAGTTAGCTTGGTAGATGCAGTGGTGTGGACCCAAACAGTCAAGACAGGGACAAAAAAATATGCAGCAAGAAATGGTTTATTTAAAAAAACAACACAATAAAGAAACCTGTACGTCAGGTACAGGATAAGCAAAATAAAATACAGCCTTAACTTCAGGCAAAAAAGCAAAACAAAACCTGCTTGTCTGAGTGCTAACTAAACAGAAAATACTAACTATACATGTGGCTTACTACCGTCCACATGACCAAAACAAAATAGCACAGGGACTCTCACCAGGCTCTCAGTGTGTCAGGACAGATCAAGTCACTTCCTCTTCTCCCAGGAGCTGCACTGGACTGCAAGCTCTGCAGCCTTTTTCTGACCCAGTAACGACCCTATGACCTACACCTAAGCTGCAGCTCATTCAAGATCCGCCCTGGACCACACATATGTCAGGAATCTGGGAGCGTTATACCGTGACTTCACACTTTATTTTGCTTATCCAGACTTCAGCACTCTGCGTGTCACCTTTTCACAACAGATAAAGAAGACAAACTAATCTCACCTCCATTATCACTGCTGCCCGGTCCCCTCGCAGCTCTGCAGTCCCTGGTCTAATGCTAACATCTAGACACAGGGGCAGTAAGTCACTGGCTGTAATGCTGACCTGTTACAGGCAATGATTGACTGCAGTGGTGACATACCCTTGTGTTGTGATGTTATTGCTGGACTAGGTAGCGAGATGCTATCCTGTCCGCATGGTCCAAAATTGCAGCAGAGCTATTTCAACACCTAGTGAAACCTACAAATTGCTGTAGTTCTGAAGGCCAAAGCAGATGAGAGTCTCTAATAAAGGTGCCATTCTGCATAGGTGGCAGGTTACAGATAGTATTTTTGTAATATCTTTAATGCGCTAAATAAAACAGTTTAAAGGGATTTTTGGGGCAAATTTTTTTTTTTTTTTTTTAAGTGTCTATTAGTGCTGTTAATAGGCTAATAAACGTACCTATATACTTATTAGTGTGTTCTCACTGATTTCTGGGTGTCTCTGGGGCTCCTAGTAACTCCTACATTTGTTAACATCCTTCTGCTTCCTGCTATTTAACTCCCTAACCCCTCTCACCTCTCTCCCCACTCCTTCCTCACTCCCGTCTCTCCCCTATACCCCTTCCCTGTCTGTCTAGCTATCCTTCTTATCCTAGCTATATGTCCTTCCCTACCTACTCAGCCCCATACCCGACCTATATTACATACTTGCCCTCCATGGCTTCTTCCTGTGAAATGGCCCCCCTCCTCCTCTGGTACTGTGTGCGTGCTCCTTCTCCAGTGAAGAGTCTCTTCTACTGCGCATGCGTCGACACGCAGTAGAGATAATTTACCGGCAGCAGTGCGCACACACTGCTAGAAGAAGAAGAGAAGAGCATACACCGTGCCAGGACAGAGGGAGGAGCTGTCTCACAGGATGAAGCGATGGACGGTAAGTATGAATGGAGTGGATGGGGGGGGGGGAGTAGTAGTGACGATCCGTTTCCGGAAATGGGGAAACGATCATCTCCGGATAATCAGAAAATAATATGGGTAAATATACATTTTTTCATTACCAATGTTACATAGAAAGTAGGAGGACAGAGGGTGTGTAGAGTAATGTAGGGACCCCTTTAATATTGATATTCATTTTTTAGTGTGGTCTAGTATAGCTATAGGTTAATATCTATTTTTTCCCCACATTATCTCCTATATAAAATGAGCAGTACATGTGCAATATACCAGGACTGCGAGTGTGTGTACAATGGGGCCTTTTCTTTATTTAGTGAATCTGTACATTTCCTTTAAGAACTTACCTGTTCCCTGTTCAGCAGTTTTATTTTACCTAGCAGTGAAAATGTTATTTTTGCTATATTTAGTCCCATATTGCTTCTTCAGACGTTGCAAGCAATAAACACTTCAGTGGGTTCACGGTAACCTTATATCCCATTGATTGAAACTTGATGAACCGCAGGCCTGCAGCCATTATATCCAAGGCCATTTTAGTGAGCTCAGATCATGACAGTGGAGAAAATGAAGACTTACAAAGTGTTGTCAGATAGAGAGAAAACTAACAAATTGTTGTTTGACAGAATAAGGCTCCATTTAGAGCATTTTTTTTTTTGCCTGTTTAGCACTTCCATTTAATGAATGCAAAAGGCAGATACAGATGGACGGCCTTTCGTTTACATAGATATCAATGTTAATATATATATATATATATATATATATATATATATATATATATATATATATTTTTTTTTTTTTTTAAATGATGTCATCTCTTTACATCCGTTTATGGCCATTTTTTCCATTTGTTAAAAAAAAACATTATCTGAATAGAACCTAAGTTTTAGATATTTACATCTCATACTCTTACGGTACTTTTAGGCCAGGGGACCCCACGTGGCGTAAACGTTGCAGCAAAAACAGAGCGATTTATAGTCCCTGTAAAGCGAATCCCATCCACACATTGTAGACACTCATTGTACAGTATAATAAGTCACTATGATGTAGCGAGTTCCATTCACACAGATATGATCAACAGTTTTTCCCAGAGGGGTCTTAGCCTAAGAGGGGAATATGGCCTAATCACATTCATGACACCATTCTTCCACTACAACACCCCACCTCCATTTATACACATCCCACCACTCACATGGCTCACTATTCCTCTATTTACACCCCTCCACTAACCACATGGCTTACTATTCCACAAATACATCCCTTCACCAAAACCATGAAGCTTACCATCTATCATTACATTACCCCCCACCATGAGGCTCACCATCTTCCATTACATAACCCCACAACATACCGTGAGGGTCAGAATTCATCAACTACACATTTCTTGCAAGCAGCCGAGAACGCATGCAGACAGGTTTGGCACATGCAGCACACATTTACTATATGAAGACCACCATACCCACAAACACACACGTTCAAGCAGCAAGGAGCAGGAAAAGTCCTGAAATCACCGACAAAGTAATGTGCACCATAGAATTGAATAGATACTGTACAAAAATTGTCTGGGTACTTTTTTGTTTTTCAACGTTATTACTGGTTCCTATATTTATTTTATTGAAGTTTACGAGAGGACAAACTTCATGGAATGTGCATTCCAGACAAAGTTGAATTGGAAGTCTCGGAAAGAAACCTGATCTTTAGATTCTGATCCAGATTGTAAGAATTTAAGTATTATTTGTGATGGCAAAAGGGTTGTAATTCTTTCAGCAGACCAAAAAAATAAACTCTTGCACAAACATACATGAGTGACATGCTATCTGTCAATTTAATCAAAAGTAGGATCCCAGACCCACTTCATTCTGACTTGCAGATTGAGTAACTGCTCCTTAAAACTACCCACAAAAATGTTAAACATAACTTCAAACTGAAATCAATTCCATTAATAAAAATATAATCCATTACTTACATGATAAATACCTGCTACCCCTTGCTTCTTTGCTACACTGGTTTTTGTTGATTTTCTTATATCAGAGATGTGTACGCCAATGATCATATTGGTATATGGAATTTCTCTGCTACATTAAAATTCACAAAGACCACCAGAGAGCATCGGAGCACCCACAATGTATTGCTGGAGGATTACCTTTATGCAGGGGCCCACGCAGTGTAGATGCTGCAGCAAAAACATGGCGTTTTACAGTATCTGCAAAGTAGATAGGAGTCTGGCTAATTCCATCCACACATTGCAGAAAATAGGTATGTGCAATAGACAGTGCTTAAATTGGGGAAAAATTTTTAGGGGAAACTCTGAAATAACCTCCCCCCCCCCCCCCCCCAAGACCCTCCCTCGCCTTCCTGAACACACTATGATGCCCTATAGTGGCCCCTGCACAAGGTATTATGTGGCATAATATGGGCATAAATTATCTGCCCCTGCCCCATAGTGGTCCTTGCGCAAAGTATTACGCCGCATAATACTTTGTGTACAGGCCACTATGGGGATGGGGAATTATATTCTGTGCTGGAGCCACTATGGGGCATAATTTATGCCCCATAGGGGCCCCTGCGCAAAGTACTCCATATTATGGCCCCATATTATGGGCCATAGTGACTCTTGCCCACAGTATTATTTATGCTGCCCCATTGTGGACACCCCCATGAAAAATTATTATACTCTGGTGTCTTTTCAGACCCCAGAGTATAATAATCGGAGACCCAGGGGAGGGTGCAAAAAACACTGTTACAGCCTCTCCCTGGCTCTGGTGCACTCACCCAGATGCATGTCGGCCATCTGAAGGGACATCATGTAAGCCGGGGCTTGCGTTGAGACTACGGTTGAGCCGATCTTGAGATTTCAGGATCGTTTTTAAAATCCAATTTCCAATCATTTTCCATTCGAATCCGATCTCAATTCCGATCCCAATGCAAGTCAATGGGATTTTTTAAATAATCGAAGATCGGATTTTAAAAATGATCCTATTCATTACACAGCATGGAGTCTAAACATTGAATGCTTTAATTGTTAGACTCCACGCTGTGTAGTGATTAAAAAAAAAAATACTCTGGCTACTTAGTCCCCCCTGGTGTCCACTTACCTGCACGGACCAGCTGCCTCTGGTCCGGTCCCTGCTGTTCTCACTCCTCTTCTGGTCTCGCTGCCCCTGCCTCCCAGGTTAGTGTTACAGACTTAGGAAGAAGGCAGGGCTTGTGGCTTAGGAGAGTGTGGGTGGGTACAGGGAGGGGAGACATGAGTGCATCACTCACGTCTCCCCTCCCAGTACTTGCCCACACTCTCCTAAGCCACAAACCCCGCCTTCTTCCTGGGTTTGTAACACTAACCTGGGAGGCGGGGGCAGCGAGACCAGAAGAGGAGCGAGAACAGCGGGGACCAGACAGTGATCTGTGCAGGTGTTAGCTACTAGAAATGTTATCTAGTCTCTTATTAGAATGAATGGACTCAGCCGGCGTGCAGGGTGTTAAGCGGCCAAATGCCGGCACAGGCTGTGAGATGGCTGCATCCATTCATTCCGATGGGACCTAGCTAACATTGTTAGCTTTTCCTACAATGCTTGGCCAGTAGCAAAGCATTGTGGGACATAAACTCCGACCTCGATCCCGCCTAAAAAGATCGGAACCCTAGTTGAGATGCATCTGGGATGTCACCCAACTAGGCCAGAAGCCTTCCGGAACCAGAAGATGTAAGTAACAGTATTCTGTATGTTCCGCATTGTGGGTCAGATAATTTCTTAGTTTATCCCGTCTAAATTATACGGGATAAACTAAGAAATTATACCGGAAAGCTGACGGACTTTTTTTTAATTATGCCAGAGTTCCAGCACGTTGCAGTCTAATTAAACCACTGGTAATAGAAACAGAAATTCCACAGAGGAAAATTTTGCAGACTTTTCTGTGAAAAGTGCTGCAGGAATGCGTTTCTGCCGTGGGGTCTTAGCCTGTATGTCATTTTTTTAAATTGATTAACTCTATTTAAATTACCAGAAAATTCCTTTACACGTAGCAGAAAAGCCAAGAGTGGATTTACCAGAAGGAAAAAGTACAAGTATAGCTTTTGCTCAAAAAACCACAAAAAAAAACAAAAAAAAAAAATGCAGCACTGTGTGGCCTTAATCTTAGATATATTCTCCTAGGACAGCTCTATTTCCTAGTGCCATTTATTCTTGCATGTATTAGCTATCAGTGCACAATATGGAAAGAGCAGCTCTATGGAGGAAGGGCCTGGAGGTCCCAATCCAAGTTGAAAAACATTGCTGACTCTGACAAGTCAAAGTGTCAAGTCAAGGAAGGTCAACATTTGGCCCATGCACAGCATGCATCTTGTCCTCTGGTGGTCCTGGTGTCATGATGAGGACATCAGTATTTGGAAATGTTGAAAACCACTGTTTGTCTGTGCCCTCACTGCCGGCAATGCATTGCCCTTTGAAACGTTAGCTATGTTGTGAATACTTGGACAAAGTTCATGGGAAACTTTTTATTTAATGCACATTGAAAACTGTCGGCTTGACAAAACATACTGGACAGTAGCACAGGGCTTGCTCCAGTCAGCAAAACATTCCTACTTATATAACTACATTGTGTATTATATTATTGGTAACGAAAAATCATAAAACTCTAATTTTGTCATTTCTGGGAGAATAAAATTAAATGTGACTTCATTCATGAATCATTTAGTGCCTGAACCAGCAAAATCTGACACTATAGACATAGCACAGAATAAATCCCCAAAGTACAATTTCCACGCTGTTTGATTTCCGTCTAAACATCAATAGACATACTATATCATCTTAGAAAAATAATTAAGAGCGCTTGCTGCAAGACAGCTTGTAATAGACTGCTGCTGAATGGAAAGCTCCTTCTAAATTATAGGACAGAATAGCCCGAAGGGGAAATAGCAGATGAGTAGGAAAGTAACATGTAACAGTCTGCTGCAGCCGTGTTGGCTGGAAAATGAATCCAGGACAGCTTCAAATGAATGAGAACAATATATTATAGCCATGCCTTTGCACTCATTCCTGTGACTACTGGGATTTGTCATGTGACATGTTAATTGGTTTTGCTGGGATGAAAAGAAATATGCAAATAAGTCCTCCTTGGTGGAAAAGGGGAGCTCGCACTATCACCACCTTTTGGAAACAGCTCCCTTTAGAGAAATGCCTGTTTTTTTCTGAAACCTAGTAGTATAATCTGGGAATAAAGCCAAAGCACAATAACTCCTCGAAAAGGAAGAGGAACCCATCACAGACAGATGCTTCAAGGTTATTGCCTCTCATCTGTGCCAAGCTGGGTGAGAGGTCTAGATGTAGGTCAGAAGGGCAGCATGTCTCATTGAGGAGACATTGCCTTAAAGAAGCCACTTTTCAGTGTACAGAGACTTATTAGAACATGCGTGCCCTGCTAAGAATTCTAAGAAAAGTGTTTTGCTATGGCGGCTTTTAGAGGAACACACTGCTCCACTATCATTGACAATGCCCCTTAATAGAAATAAATAAGACTGCTATATATAACCAGCATTAATGCCAGGCACACATCCCCATAGTAGAGACATCCATATTGCCCTAAAAAGTCAGCTACAGTGTCTAACAATGCAATGCGCTAACAGTACTGATAACAAGCCAGTACCCCATAACATTACTAGCTTTAGATAGCCATATAATACTATATATACACCTTCTTTATGCCCCCATATTGCTCTGTCTTCAGGTAACAGTAATTTACATGTGATAAGCTAAACAATGGCCACCTTACTTTCTTTTCTGTGGTCAAACTACATTTCACCTGACACTGAAAATTTCCTAATCTTGATTTTAGGTAAATAATGGAAGATTGAGGCCCTATTCTCAAAAGAGTGATCACTTTGGCCCTGCAGACTGCTGACCACCATCTGTGTATACTACACTCTCTCTTTCCCGTCCATGGCCTATGTTTATACCATTCCACCAAATGGTTCCCCGGCCACTGCAATCTCCCAGATAAACCCATAGCCCTTCTCCAACTTCTAATGGGTCATAACTTTGATAAGGCCTCTTTCTTATCAAAGAGCCGCCATTATTCTTGTCCTGGCTCTTTTTCTTTTTCCAGGACAAGTGCTCCCCTACTGATACCCCAAATAGATAGTGGTTCTCTCAGCCACATGTCTCTAGTATCCTGCAGACTTCAGCCTAACCCACTGACTGGAAGTCCTGCACATGCCTGTCATGCCTAAAGAAAAACCACCATACACTTTTGTATACTGAAATTGAAACTGTACTAATCTTTATTGTACATAAACAAAGCAAATGATCAACACAAGACAAAGCGCACTTTCCTGAATATTTTCAGTCACCTGGAGATTACACATATGAGCTGGCGGACATCACTCTTGATCCCACGTGCAATGCTCGCTCCTGCACTCAAAGACTTGCTCTTTGGTAGCTACTTTCCAGGATAGTGTGGACTGAACAAAAGAATCGACTCACGAAATGACATCTCCCAAAGGGCTCATAGGCTTTCCGATTTATAATAGGCCAGCTCCATGGCATAAGCAAAAATTACTCCACAGCTAGCTTGTGGTCATTCCATCATACCCTACAGTTTCTTCCTGGTGAACCATATAGGTAGAACCAATGTTCCTACTCTTTATGTTTCACCTACACCTACAAGGAACACAGCGTTGACACTTTGCATCCATCACCAGGGTTATATAGAGCATCCAGACAACAGTCAAAAAATGAACAAAACATTGAATAGCAGTGAACAAAAGCTAAAACTTGAAAAATGTTGAGCAAGCTAGTCTAAAAAGCCAAAAAAACATATTTTGAGATAGTTTGATGCCGGCATTGTCGCATGCAGGGCTTGATAGATTCCTCCATGTATCAGTGTGCAATTTTCTGGAACGTTAGGCTAAGTTCACATTTGCATCGGAGTGTCCGTCAGTGTCTGCCACCTGAAGTCAGCAAATGAAAGTCATACACAATCGGCTTATTCGTTTGCCGCTTTCAGTTTAAACAACCCAGCAGACCCCATTATAGTCAATGGGATCCATCCGGCTCCATATGTATCCGCTATTTATTCTGGTCATCTGACGGACCAGAACAACAGACATCCAGTGCAGAAGTGAAGGTAACCTCAGAGTTTTAGCAAGAGCATGAAATGTATGTCCCATCATTTCATAACATACTCAAGAAGCACACGAGTGCCTCATCCAGCTCAGAGTTACTTCTGGCTATTACTTGGATATTCTCACTTGTTGAAATCTGAATCTAGATATAGTAATAATTGGTTGTTTAAACACATTGTATATTTTAGATGTTCCAGTATTTGGAATGCTAGATACTTGGATTCTGTTCAATCTAGAAGAAGATAATATAATAATCTCAGTATACAGGAATTAAATAAGATATTACTGTGATGTGATGAACCGGAATGTAACACCATGTTATTTCATGACACAGATACAATGCTTAGAATGTGGAGCACAAGTGTTCTGCTGAGGTACAGATAAAGCAGCCCCCCTTTGCCTTCTTTTGATGCTAGACAAGGCATATCTGATTGGAAGCTTTATGGCCGCTTGCTTTAAAGCCAGTAAGCTGGGGTTAGATTAAATCAAATAGTCACAGTAAGGTCATGGAGGGGTTACACTTCATAAACCAAAGAAATAGGAAACCAACAAAAAGCAAAAACTTCATTTGTAGCATTCAATATTTACGACACATATTGTGATTAGATACATTTTGTAATTGACATACGTTTTTAATCTACACAAATATTAAAATTTAAATTTCATTACTATATTATTTCATTTATTTTCTATTACTACTACTCCATTCATATAGATATGAACAAATACAATTTGTAATATCTGGATCAATTTATTTTCTTAGGGTAAAGACACAAGCTCAGGTTTTTTGATGCAATTGTTGTAGCCAAAACCACTAATTGATAGAAAAGAAAAAGAAGAAAAATACTATTTGTCATTTATAGGTTCTTGCACTTTATGATCCATACTGGTTTTGGCCCCAAAAACTACATCAGAAGGACTTTTCACCAGGAAAAGCCCCAAGACGTCGCCAGGATCGGACATTGGTTTGAGACACAGGAGCACCGAAGACAGGTATGTTTTTTTCTTATCTTGACCTTCAAAATATTAAAATATCTTTTAAGCTACATGTACACAAAAGTTAAAAAAGGACATTAAAAACAGATGAAACTGGGGCGGAGCTTGGCGGCGGAGCGGAATGGACGTGTGAGCTCTGAGCTCCGTGAACACAGCCCATAACTAGCGACAATACAGTGACTTTCCCGAATCCACTAGCTTGTAAGCAGACGGGAACACCATCCTATTGAGGCAGGATGCCGAAACGGAAGAATACCGGGACCAAACCCCGCAAATTGACGGACTTTTACTTCACACCAGCCGTTGAGGTGAGTCAAGATGGCGCCAACTCCTGCCCAGGCTCTAAGGCCTCCTCACCTACGCACCGATCCCCAGAACAACTAGCGCTGCTACAATCTGCCCACAGGGCTTTTTCAGTTCCAGCCACCTCACAGCCACCGAGCCCTATATCTGGAGGACAGATAACCGATACCCCGGCTGGGGATACCGCTGATAGGGGACAATCAGCCTCACAAAATGGCGACTTCCCTTCCTCTCATACTACAGGGCCGACAAGGTCTCCCTCTACTAGCCCTCTTAAAAGACGTCCAAAAACCACTGCTTCTCGGGTACCTGACTTAGAGGAGGACACTCCTAATGATGGCACACAAGAGGATGTTCTGGCTGATTTCCCAGCTTCTACTACTAATTTACTCACTGAAGCCTCTATGAAATTAATGCTTACGGCGTTTTGTACATCTTTGAAGGCAGACATGTCTCGCATGGTCACACCACTAGATAAAGAAGTTGGTGAGATAAAACAACGTACTGCACAAGTTGAATCTAAAATGGCTGAATTTGCTGCTTCACATAATGATCTGATTAATGCGCATTATGGTATGGAGAAAGAGGTACTCTTCCTTAAAGCTAAAGTGGCGGATTTAGAGGATAGGTCCCGCAGAAATAATTTGAAATTTAGGGGCATCCCTGAATCTATATCTCCTAAGGAATTGACTCCTTTCTTACAAAAACTGATGACAGCTTTAATCCCAGGCACACAGAATCGATAGGGCGCACAGAATACCCAAACCGTCGCAACTATCGGATTCTGTTCCTAGGGATGTCTTGGCCCGAATACATTTCTACCGTACGAAGGAATTGGTTCTTATGGCCTCTCGCAATTTGGAGACTCTACCTGACCCCTTTGGAACTGTGTCTATTTTTTCGGATCTCTCTGCTTCTACCCTTCAACTGAGACGCCAATTTCTTCCGATTACATCTACACTGCGACATCACAATATCTTGTACAAGTGGGGCTTTCCAGTCCGCCTTGTGGTTGTTAAAGATAATATCACCCATGTGATTAAGTCTCTGGAAGAAGGTAAATCCCTCCTGACCCAATGGAAGCTTGATATCCTTGATCCCCTGGAGAAACCACCGGTTATTCCAATCTCTGATGGATGGACCACTGTCCGCAGGTCACAGAAGAAGTCACGTGCAGGTTATACTGAATAGGGGCTAAGTTCTATTGTTATGGCGAGTCCCTTTTGCTCTTGGCCGCTGTTGGACTACTACCCCCTCCTGAGTCCTACAGCTGCGGGTCCGCTGTGTTTTGATTTGCTTTTTGCTATCATTATTATAGCTTTGTTTCACATCTTATGGCATACCCTTATTGGTTATGTAAACATATCCTGTTTTTTCCTTTTTATTTCTGTTCATTTTTTCTGTTATGCATTTAGGTACTGGTCTCTTTATTGCATCGGAGGTATGGAGCAGGGAGTGTCCCAGTCAGCATCCTCATGTTATTATTTCAATGCAGTAACAGGTATAGGTTTTGTCTTATTTTCCCATGGGGCTTAAGATCTTATCTATGAATGTCAGAGGGTTGAACTCTCCTCAGAAACGAGCTAGTTTGTGGCGTGAGGCTCGAGCTCAACACTGTGACGTTCTCGCAGTCCAGGAGACTCATTTACTTGCACATGATGCTTCTCGATTTCACCATCCTTCTTACCCACATGTTTTCCATGCCCACCACTCTACAAAAAGCAGAGGGGTTTTACTGGCTATTGGAGATATGGTGGCCTTTCAAGCTTTAAATACTTATACAGATCCCAATGGCAGGTTTGTAATAATGGTATGCCATTTGAATAATGTCACTTATACTTTAGTATCGGTTTATGCTCCTAACCAGCATCAACATGCTTTCTTTAATAAGCTTATGAGAATTATTGAGAACCGGAAACAAGGATGTGTTTTATTAATGGGAGATTTTAATGTGGCTCCGGATCCACTCATTGATACTTCTTCCCAAAAACCATCTCGTCACCCTGATTTTACACGATCTCTGTGGCGTTATGGTTTGTTTGATGTGTGGCGTATACTTCACACTACGGAAAGGGATTATACGTACTTTTCCTCTGTACATAACAGCTACTCACGCATAGATTTATTCCTCACAGACCAGGCCACACTGCCTTTAGTAATGCAATCTGATATCTCACAGATTACTTGGTCTGATCATGCTGCCATTACACTTGTCTTAGCAGAACGCTATGAAGGACGGAGAGATTATATATGGAGATGTAGCGACTATCTTCTATCCAATCCACGTACCAGGAAAGTAGTGGAGAGCGACTTGGAGGAATTTTTTAGAATTAATACCCACTCTGTTTCCGACCCTGCTATTTTATGGAATGCTCATAAAGCATTCATAAGAGGCACATTGATCCGCATAGGCCATATAGAAAAGAAAAACAGATTAGCTGAAATAGAACGCTTAACGCGACAAATTAAAATTCGTGATGATGTCAACAAACGTATCCCCTCTTCTGAATTAATGTCCCTCCGGAAACAACTTAGAGATTGTCTTCTGCACCAATACGAGAAAAATCTACATAAAATGAGGGCTACTTATTACTCACAATCTAATAAAGCTGGCAAGATACTGGCCTCTAAACTCAAAACTAAACATAATAAATCAAGGATCCCATTCCTATTTAATGCTGCAAATTCTGGCAAAATCTATGATCCTAAGGGCATTGCTAACAGGTTCAAAGATTTTTATAAAGAATTGTATAATTTAGCTGCGGATCCATCCCAGTGTCCTCCCACGCAATCAGCTATTCATTCGTTTCTTACCCGCGTTAAACTACCTACCTTGTCTTCTACTCAACTAGAAAATGTTAATGCCCCTATTACTCTCACTGAATTAGCTGCGACTCTTAAAACTCTACCTTCGCGCAAATCCCCTGGACCTGATGGGTTGACCAACGAATATTATAAATCATTCTTCCCACTTTTGTCTAACCCTTTGCTATCCTTCTTGACGTATGCTATAGAATTGAAGAAATTCCCTAGAGAAAACCAGGAAGCTTTGATAGTCACGTTACCTAAACCGGGGAAAGATCCATCTACCCCCAAAAATTTCAGGCCCATATCTTTGTTAAATGTGGATCTAAAAATTTATGCTAAATTGATAGCTACAAGGCTAGCAACTTGCCTTCCTGATTTGATCGATTACGACCAGGTGGGTTTCGTGAAGGGGAGACAATCATATGAAAATACCCGTAGAGTTATAAATTTAGTACATCGAGTTGAGATGAAAAAACTGGAGACGATTACGTTGGCATTGGACGCCGAGAAGGCGTTTGACCGCATTTGTTGGCCGTACGCCTTCTCGGTATTGCGTGGCATGGGTTTCTCTTGAGCCATACTGGGGGCCATCGGAGCCTTGTATACAGATCCTTCGGCGAAAGTATTCGCTAATGGCACCCTTTCGGATTCCTTCAATATAACGAATGGAACTCGTCAGGGGTGTCCCTTATCCCCCTTAATATTTATCCTCTCAATGGAACCACTAGCTCAGGCAATCAGGGAAGACCCTGATATTAGAGGGATCACTATGCAGGGACAATCTCATCTGATATCCCTTTATGCAGATGATATTATTTTGACACTTACCGATCCCCATATTTCCCTCCCACGTCTTATGCAACTGATTGACAATTTCGGAAGCTTGTCCTTTTATAAACTCAACCTCTCTAAGTCTCAAGCTCTCTCATTCAATCTTTCCTCCGCCTCCCTCCAAGACTTACGATTACGTTATGGCTTTGATTGGAGGCAAGATTCCCTTCAATATTTGGGCAGTCGAATACCATCCTCTTCTAAGTCGCTCTTCCAGTGTAATTACTTGCCTATGCATAAAATATTGCAAGAGGATTGTGATAAAATATCCAACGTTGATGTCTCATGGATCGGTCGAGTAGCTGCATTTAAAATGCTTCTTTTACCCAAACTGCTTTACCTGTTTCGCACATTACCAATACTTGTACCGCAGTCCTATTTTGAGTCTGTCCAAAGATTGATTTCTAAATATATATGGAATGGGAGGAGGCCTCGGATACGTAGGGGACCTTTATTTAAACATAAATTAGCTGGTGGGCTGGGAGTCCCTATTATTCGTAACTATTATGTAGCTACCTTCCGTGGGTCCAAATTGAACAATCATGCGTCTCTCCGGGTAAACTCAAAGATTTATTATTTCTCCCGTTTTGGGGTGTTCCACCGCCGGCGTCGCTATCTCCACCCATGCTAGCCTCGCTTCAGGCGTGGTCTCTTGTGCACACCGGGGCCTCCTCTCACACCTATTGGCTGACTTCAAATACCCCTGTATCAACCTTGTCTTGGCTAATAAAGGACCTGAACATTTCCTCTTGGGAGAGGTCTGGGATTGTTTTTCTTTCTCACTTGTATGATGGAAATAGGAAATTGTTAAGTTTCTCAGAGTTGCAACGCAAGTTTGAATTGCCTCTACACCATTATTACAAATATTTACAAATCTCCCACTTTTTGTCTAAGACCCCGTTACCCCCCATACCCTACTGTAGTAGAATAATAGCTTATCTCTCGACAAACATGAAAGGCCTACGCTTTTTATACAACTTGTTGGATGGGGTTTTGGATTTCCATAGAACTGCCTCCTTTAGGTACTGGGAAAGAGACCTCCGGAGAACTTTTTCTGCAGAGGAATGGTGTCGTTCTTTTCAATTATTACATAAATCCTTACTATGCAGCTCGCATATCGAAACTGCAATTAAGGTACATTTATGCTGGTACTATACCGCATCATCTTTGCAGAAGATGTACCCCTCCACCACTATGTCATGCTGGAGAGATTGTGGCGACTCGGGGACCTTCTTTCACATGATTTGGCAATGTCCAGTTATCACTCCCTATTGGAGTGCAGTATTTACATTGCTCTCTGACCTCTTTCGCTGTAAGCTGAACCCTTCACCGGCATTGGGGATTTTACTATTGGAAGTACCAGCTGTTATTAACCCACACAAACGTCTTCTTTGTAAAATTTTGACGATGGCAAAAATCTTAATATTTCAAAAATGGAAATCGAACTCAGTTCTGACAATTGCAGCTTTAATAGATATGGTAGATACCACATACAAATATGAGAAAACAATTTCACTTGGAAATTTTTCCTATAATTCCTTCTCCCGTATATGGGAACTGTGGTCTAAATCTAAATATGCTACCTGATGTGGGACACCTCCTTGCTCCTATCTAACTATTAATATTACTCATACTGGCATTATCACGAAGACTTTATGGTTGTATACTATTATGCTTTGTTTGATCAGTACCTACCCATTGTTTACCTTTATGTTTTATTTTGACTGTTTACAAAGCTTTTCTATGTACATCTGAACGATCTTTTATAATGAGCGTATATTGTTATTGTGACTCGGATGTACGTTTCTGCATTCAACTACATGCATTGTTTTGTTTGAATATTCTTAATAAAAATTATTGAAACAAAAACAGATGAAACTGTCTTTATTACGTTTAACATTCATTTATTATCAGTGTGTCGCTTATTTTTCATCAGTTTTCTGGCACTTGGTTCATTTTTGAAGTTCAATTTGCTATGGTTTGTCATCCATTTTAGCCATCAGTGAAACAAAATATTAACTTTGTTGTTTTTTTACTGTTTTGACCCAAGTCATTCATCCATTGTTAATGGCCAAATGGATGCAAATATGCCTGTGCAAAAATAGAACATGTTCTAATGTTTAAATATCCACTGAAATAGTTTTTTGTAAGTCCCCAATGACTGCAATGGTTCTCAAAAAGGTTGAGTAACAGACGTTTTTGCAGATCCAATATGCCCATTGATGTGATTAAGATCGTGAAAAAACTCACGTGATGCAAAGTGGCTATGCAAACCGCTGCTGGGAATCGGCATGGTTATGTAAAACATCTGACTGAAGTGCTCTAAGAAATAAATTAAAACATTTAGGGGTTATCTGGGACTATGGCATTGATCGCTGTGACCTCTTCACTACTTATCAAGTACAGCACCATACAACGTGTGGGATTGCAGCTCATCCCCATTCATTATTCCTTCATTATTTTTTTTACTATGCTTACTTATATAGCGCCATCATATGCTGCACTACTTTACAGGCATTGACAGTCACTGTCCCATATACAGCCTCCATTCCTTATCAGTATGTCTTTTGGATGGTGGGAGGAAACCAGAGTGCCTGGGTGAAGCCCATGCAAACACAGGGAGAGCATACAATCTCATTGAAGATGGTGTCCCTGGCAGGATTTGAACCCAGGACTCCAGCGCTGCAAGGCTAACCGCTGAGCCACGTGCTACCCGTATTCATTTGATCAAGACTAAGCTGCAGCATTGCCATGTGACCAACAGATGTTATGTCACTGGCTTGAGAAGATGAAGTGGAGCTCAATATCATAATCCTGTAAAACCCAAAGTCCACTTCTTGTGTTATCTACCTTCAGTTTTAATATTTTTAATATTGAATATTTTGATTGGTTACTTTACCTAACATGGCAGTAAGATATACATTAGAAAAGGTCTCTGCCTACTATACTACTGCCAAATATGATCCTGCCATAAAGTTTCTGCTTTTTTGCCAAGATGTATGATCTAATACATTATGGATCATGTATAAATTGGGAGAGCTGTGGCTTTTTGCAATAATTTGTACAGGCTGGGTCATGCTGTTTAATGGAAAGTGCAGTCTTTGCAAGGAACCTTGTCATGTATGTACAGGTTTTAAGGTCAGAGTTCAAGGGTTGACATTGAAAGTTCACTATTGTATTCAGATAACAAAGGAATAAAAATAAAATTATGCAGTGCCCATGTGTGCCTCTGACAAACTTAGCCTAAGAAAGTTGTAGTTCATAATGCCTATGTTGCAATGCTAAGGTCTTTGTGTCCAGCAGGTTTACGTCTTCCTTAGGGTGCATTCACACTGAGTAAACGCTAGCTTATTCTGAACGTAAAACACGTTCAGAATAAGCGGCGTCTAAAGCAGCTCCATTCATTTCTATGGGAGCGGGGATACGAGCGCTCCCCATAGAAATGAATGGGCTGCTTCTTTCACTCCGAGCAGTCCCATTGAAGTGAATGGGGAGTGCCGGCGTATACGGCAAGCTCTGCTCATGCCGGAGCGTACACGCCGGCACTCCCCATTCACTTCAATGGGACTGCACGGAGTGAAAGAAGCAGCCCATTCATTTCTATGGGGAGCGCTCGTATCCCCGCACCCATAGAAATGAATGGAGCTGCTTTAGACGCCGCTTATTCTGAACGTGTTTTACGTTCAGAATAAGCTAGCGTTTACTCAGTGTGAATTCGCCCTTATCCCGATGGTGTTTGGAGAAGAGAAGCCATGAAAGTCACTTCTGCTGTAAACAATAACTTGCATTTTATCTACTGGCACCAATGCCAAGACTCTGAGAAAAGGAAAGCTTAGAAACAACAGTGACCTGTAATTTGCTACCATGGCCCTCGCTGCACTAAAAAAGATAAAGATCAAGGGCAGCAGTTAAAAGGCTTTCTCAGCTGTTAGCGGCTTCAGGCCGCACTATTCTCACAATAAAGCCATCAATAACCTTGGGACTTTTGTTTTCATGTAATTATTTCAGCATGTGCACCCATGTGTGCTAGAGATTAGCAAAGCTTCTTAGTGGCCTATAAAATCAGCTACCTGATAATTCATCAGCCCTGACAAGCAGCGAAGGTACATTGTGCAACATTCACAGATTAATACACACCACTACAACCCTGCTGGAATAGTTCTATACCTTGCTATCCCTTGGGTAATATAAAACGTAGCCAGAAAATGGATCAAATATTTTCTGGTTCATTTCGTAAAAAAAAAAAAGAAAAAAAAAGGTTTGACTGGTTTAACTAGAGGTTTTGGAATAGTGAATAACCAGTGATCTCATATTTCAACTGATCAGTAGTTCATGTATTATTATTAGAGATGAGCGAACGGCGTTCGATCGAATTGGTATTCAATCGAATATCAGGCTGCTTGAGATATTCGATTCCAATCGAATACCACGCGGCAAACGCACTAAAAATTAGTATCCCCTCTCACCTTCCCTGGTGCTTTTTTTGCACCAATAACTGTGCAGGGGAGGTTCGACAGGAACTACGACAACGTAGGCATTGAAAAAAAATCGATATGAATGGTGGATTTCAGATTCGGTTCATATGAGACTGTGAACTATGTGACTGTGAGACAGGGATAGATCTACAGGCAGGGTTAGCTAGGGATTACCTTTATTTAGGGGGGAATAATAATAATAATAAATTTTATTTATATAGCGCCAACATATTCCGCAGCGCTGTACAATTTGTAGGGTTCAAATACAGACAGAAAGATACATTACAAAGAAAGTCGTTTCACACAATGGGACTGAGGGCCCTGCTCGCAAGAGCTTACAATCTATGAGAATGTTACTCATCCAGCTCTTTGGGGCTCTATCTCATCGGGATCCCTGTCAGCTTGTGATATGCGGGAGCTGATTTTTTCTCATAGGAATGCATTAACCAGCGTTGATTGGCCGAATGCCATACAATGTACAGCATTCGGCCAATCAACGCTGGTTCTGTCGGAGGAGGCGGAGTCTAAGATCAGTCCACAGCAGTCTCCATTGTGGTCCAATCACAGATGTAGCATTCTTGACACAGCGCTGCCAGGCAGCACTATGCCAGGGCCCCGGGGAGGGCGGAATTTTTGCTGACCTAAGCCAAGCTGTCCTGGACTGGCTTAGGGTCACTGTCACTGAGCGGTGAATTGGGGAGGCCGCCCCTCACGCTCAGGCAGAGATCTGAGATGTAGCAGCGTTGAGCACATAGCACTGTTACATCTCAGGTGTAGTAGAGCTCAGCACACGGCCAGGTCTGCTGTACCTCAGGTGTAGCAGAGTTCAGTGCATGGCCAGCTCTGCTGCATCTCAGGTGTAGCAGAGCTCAGCGCACGGCCAGCTCTGCTGCATCTCAGGTGTAGTAGAGCTCATCGCACGGCCAGCTCTGCTGCATCTCAGGAGTTGCAGAGCTGTGTCAACTCTGCTATACCTGAGATCGGACCACAATGGAGACTCTGCTTCCTCACAGACGTGCCTCTGGCAGAACCAGGGTTGATTGGCTGAATGCTGTACACATTATGGCATTAGGCCAATCAACGCTGGTCAATGCATTCCTATGGGAAAAAGTCAGCTCCCGCTCAACTCTGCTATAACTGAGATGTAGCAATGCTGTGTCAACTCTACTAAACCTGAAGATGTAGCAGTGCTATGCGCTCAATGCTGCTATATCCCAGGTGTAGCAAGGTTGTGCACTCAACACTGCTACATCTGAGATTGGACCACAATGGAGACTGCTGTGGACCAATCTTAGACACCACCTCCTCACAGATGAGCCTCCGGCAGAACCAGCGTTGATTGGCCAAATGCTGTACTCTGCATGGCATTCGGCCAATCAATGCTGGTCAATGCATTCCTATGGGAAAAAGTCAGTTCCCGCATTATTAGTGGCGTAATACAGTGACTTGGGTGTGTTAGATGCCCCCAGACATGCTTCCCCTGCTGTCCCAGTTGCATTCCAGAGGTGTTTTCCTCATTTGCTGAGGTGTCACAGTGGACTTAGTGACTCTCCTGAGTCGAAGAGTGGTTTCCTCTGAAACAAAGCTTTTTCCCCATAGACTATAATGGTGTTCGATATTCGTTCAGATAGTCGAATATTGAGGAGCTATTCGAAACGAATATTGAATATTTCACTGTTTGCTCATTTCTAATTATTATTATTGTTATTATTATTAGACCTGCTAACACTGGCTATTGGTATAACGTATGTTCTGAGTAAGTGTCATAACTATTGGCCAATGTAATGTATTAAGAGAGCAATGATGAACTGTAAAACTATCTTAACCTCTTAACAACCTCTTAAGAAGAGTCCTCAGACGACCTGCTGTGTACTATTGCAGTGCTCTGATCATGCGGGAACTGTAACTGTGTCCACATGATCAGGAGCAGGAAGGCCGCTATAATACAGATAATGTGACTGTCCTGTTCTAATGACGGATGGCATAGAAACCATCTAATGCTCATAATTTAACCCATTGTGCATAGATGATTTCTTAGCTATGTAGGAGGAAAAGCAAAGGAGCTTGCCATTCAACATAATCTACTGTAGGACCCTAAATCTGACCATGCTCATGAGAAAAAAAAGTCATCTGATTTTGGAGATTTCAGCCAACTATTGAAAATTTACAGATGAGAGATTGCAGAATTCTGCCTTCCTAAACTTATAATTTTAGCTGAGGTCAGGTCAGATAAAAATATAATTGTATAGAATTTTTAAATTTGGCAATTTTGCACAATCTCTGTGTATTTTTTTTTTACTAACCTGGCCCCCTGATCAGGCAGTTTAGTTGGATATGTTGGTGTTGAGATGGTTCATACAATCAATTCCACTACTGATACTTTGATGGGGCGACAAATTGACTTCTATCACATATCTATGGCCAGTATAAGGTTTTTTGTTTGTGATACCTTATTAAAATATGCATAATGGGAATATGTCCAAAAAATCTCTCAAAACAATAATAGTGCTATGTAGAGTGTGAGAAAGTGGAGTTTGGGAGAACAGGTATGTTCATGCCAGGCAGTTAAAGGGTATGTGGTAAAAGCCCACAGCAGGAAGGTCAAGTGACTAATTAAGTATAGGTAGAAAAAAATACACTGGGGCTCACCTCCTATAATGTTGGTTCCCAGGCATTGAATCTTCGGAGTGCACAGATTCTCTACATCTTCGAGAAAGAGATGTAGTTGTCTCAAAATGCGTCAGTAGCATGTTTTTTTGGGGTTTTTTTCGTTATATTTTTTTCTTTTTGTCACTTTTTTGCTATGTAATAATTTTACTTATTTAAATTAAAAGTTATATTTTAATTATCTTCGGAGAGCTGCCGGTTTTCCTTTTACCTATTTGTGACTAATTAAGGCCTGATATAGGTTGTGTGTCAGATCTAGGTGGTGTGGCACTACACTGAGGAAACTGACCTGTGTGATCAGTACCTGCATCAAGGTAACTGTGCGTAACTGCTGGGTGAAGTCTGGCAGCCAGCTCTTGCATAGAGAGGGAATGTTTATGTAATAGTTAGTTCTCAGCCAAGAAGGTTTTGTTTTTGTTCATGTCTTTGCAAAGGCAAACTGTGTATGCACCTGCAAGTAAATAAACACAAAATGTGAGTGAGATCCAGTCTCTGTGTCCCTGTTTTCAGCACTGCTACCAAGCATCTATTTGAGCAGTTCCCCACATATGGTGGAGGATGCAGGCATAAGTGCAGTGATACATACACAGGTTGCGTGTCCTGGTGGCCAACGGTGCTGAAACAGAGAACCACGGCTATGGAGGAAGTTGTGAAACAGCTGATACTGGCCAATCAGCAACAGCGGGAAGCTAACCAGCAGTTACAGCAGAGACATTCCAAGGCTGATGCAGCGCAACAGGAGGAGACTAACCGACTCTTACTCAAGCAGATGTCAATATTTCTGGCCGCTAAGCAAAAAGCTGACAGAAAGAGACAGCAAAATTATAAAAAATCCCTGCATGCCATATAAAATATAACTTTTACTTCATATCAAAAAGATAAAAAAATACAAGTAACAGGGATCCCTATGCCTTGTATCTTTTTATCTTTTTGATATGAAGTAAAAGTTTTATATTTTAGATGGCATGCTGGAATTTTTTATAATTTTGCTGTCTATTTGAGCTTCCTTAACATTCCGCAGGATTGTTCCATGCAGCCTTTCAATTGCATGCTCATTTTCTCTTTATAATATAACAATACTGGACTGAGCGGTGATTTCTGTGAACTTTGTTGCACCAGGAAAGAGTTCCATAAAGCGATGACCAAGATGACAGCAGACGATGACATAGAGGCCTATCTGACTGGGTTTGAAAGAGTGGCCAATCGTGAGAGGCTTCCACGTCAGCTCTGGGCCGAGGTGTTGGCACCCTTCTTAGTCACTGAGCCCCAGGAAGCCTATTTTGACCTGAGTGAACAGGATGCATGTGATTACCAGTGGTTGAAGGTGGACATCCTGGACCGACTGGGTATGGACCAGCATGTTTGGGCTCAAAGAGTCCACAAATGGGAATACCAGGAGGCATTACCACCAAGGTCACAAATACACCACCTTGTACTGTACATCTTGTCTGTAATATTTGATTTCACTGTAGTGGTCTGTTCTATTGTCTCTCATGTAGACCTCATGGGGAAATAAATTCTTGCTTTTTGTGCTGGTGGGCTAAAATACTGACATCATTGCATTGCCCGTGTACATATGCCACACTTTTGCTTAAACATTGACATTCCTGTATTGGATCATTGTAGTGACTTTTTATGGCTTCACATATACGGCTATTGGGTGGGTTGAGCTGTGTTTGCATACAGTCTTGTGTCATTCTCTCTGAATATGTCCATGTATTTTATGTATTATTGAAATAAATTTGTATTTTTATACTAATCCATTATAACTCTGCCCTGAAAACTGTGTACCTGCCAAGGCCTGCCCAGCTCAATTCACATTCACACAATGCAGTGAGCAGGGCTCAGAACAGGAGATGTGGTGCATATTTGGTGCAATAAAGGACTAAAGGGACAAATGTGGAAAGCAAGCAATAAACCTGACATATTGTTAGACTGTCTTGCCTAAATTTGCACTTTCAAATATTAGACAGGATTAGTAAATCTGACCCACATTGTTTGGAACCAACGCATAATCATAGTAAAATGAAGAGAACAGCAGAGGGGTTTCCACCAAGTTAAATTCTGGCCTAATGTCTCTAAGGCAATGTGCAATATGCATTAAACCAAAATTTGACTGGTGCAAAAGTATGGGCACCTCAACAGAAAAGTGACATTAATATTTAGTAGATCCTCCTTTTGTAAACATAACAGCCTATAGTCGCTTCCTGTAGCTTTTAATCAGTTCCTGGATCCTGGATGAAGGTATTTTGGACCATTCCTCTTTACAAAACAATTCAAGTTCAGTTAAGTTTGATGGTCGCCGAGCATGGACTGCCCGCTTCAAATCATCCCACAGATCTTAAATGATATTCAGGTCTGGGGACTGGGATGGCCATTCCAGAACATTGTAATTGTTACTCTGCATGAATGCCTGAGTCGATTTGGAGCGGTGTTTTGGATCATTGTCTTGCTGAAATATCCATCCCCGGCGTAACTTCAACTTCGTCACTGATTCTTGAACATTGTTCTCAAGAATCTGCTGATACTGAGTGGAATCCATGCGACCCTCAACTTTAACAAGATTCCCAGTGCCGGCATTGGCCACACAGCCCCAAAGCATGATAGAACCTCCACCAAATTTTACAGTGGGTAGCAAGTGTTTTTCTTGGAATGCTGTCTTTTTTGGACACCATGCATACCACCTTTTTGTATGACCAAACAACTCAATCTTTGTTTCATCAGTCCACAGGACCTTCTTCCAAAATAATAATAATAATAATAATAATAATAAAAAAAATTATTTCTATAGCGCCAACATATTCCGCAGCGCTGTACAATTTGTAGGGTTCAAATACAGGCAGATACATTACATTACAAAGAAAGTCATTTCACACAATGGGACTGAGGGCCCTGCTCGCAAGAGCTTACAATCTATGAGGTAGAGGGGGTGACACAAGAGGTAGCAGGGGCGGTATTGCTTATGCAGAGGTCAGACGCTTTTGTAATAGAGGTGACTGTCATTACACAAACATAAAACTTTATGAGCCGTCAACAGTGGATGGAGCTTGGACAGATAAAGTTATCCTGAGATGACATCATGCTGGCTTGTCCAAATGTGCTTTTGCATACCTCAGGCGACTCTGTTTGTAGCATGCTTGCAGAAACGGCTTCTTTCTCATCACTCTCCCATACAGCTTCTCCTTGTGCAAAGTGCGCTGTATTGTTGACCGATGCACAGTGACACCATCTGCAGCAAGATGATGCTGCAGCTCTTTGGAGGTGGTCTGTGGATTGTCCTTGACTGTTCTCACCATTCTTCTTCTCTGCCTTTCTGATATTTTTCTTGGCCTGCCACTTCTGGGCTTAACAAGAACTGTCCCTGTGGTCTTCCATTTCCTTACTATGTTCCTCACAGTGGAAACTGACAGGTTAAATCTCTGAGACAACTTTTTGTATTCTTCCCATGAACAACTATGTTGAACAATCTTGGTTTTCAGATCATTTGAAGTGGGCTGTCCATGCTCGGCGACCATCAAACTTAACTGAACTTGAATTGTTTTGTAAAGAGGAATGGTCCAAAATACCTTCATCCAGGATCCAGGAACTGATTAAAAGCTACAGGAAGCGACTAGAGGCTGTTATCTTTGCAAAAGGAGGATCTACTAAATATTAATGTCACTTTTCTCTTGAGGTGCCCATACTTTTGCACCGGTCAAATTTTGGTTTAATGCATATTGCGCATTTTCTGTTAGTACAATAAACCTCATTTCAATCCTGAAATATTACTGTGTCCATCACTTATTAGATATATCAAACTGAAATGGCTGTTGCAAACACCAAAACATTTAGAACTAAAACTTATTAAGATTAATAGGGGTGCCCAAACTTTTTCATAGGACTGTAGATAGGAGATAGATAGATAGATAGATAGATAGATAGAGTTTGTAGGTAGAATAGATAGATAGATAGACTTACACATATACCCATCTACTCACACACATACAGTCATATACAACATACACACACACCTATCTACACACATACAGGACTCACACAGTATGTAAGACACATAATGTAAACACATATACATATATTTACCTAAGAATATATACTTACCTTTGGCTCAATTGCTGGGTGCACAGACATGGAGGAAACTCCTGTGCAGCTCTGCCTGGCAGTGGAGAAAGCTGTGACATCGCAAGAGACTTCTCCCTTCACACTCCTAACGCCGACCCTGGATAGATGCCGAATTTCAAAAGGACCTTTGATGACATCATCACTGACATCATCAAAGGTCCTTTAACTTTAATACTGTTTAGGTAAAAAAAAAAAAAAGTCCCGTGGCTGCCACCCCCTCATAAACTGCCGCCCTGAGGCGGCTGCCTCATGTCGCCTCAGTAGAGGTGCGGCCCTGCGTTCACTAGTCTGTTCCCCATGCAGACTCCCTGAACAGATTACCGAACACAGATGTGAACCAGCCCTAAGATTTACTTGCACTGGCCTCATGCAGTGCATTTAATAGGCATCACAGTGTATGTTCACAGCCTTGAGGATATTTCAGTGCAATATTTTTATTATTAGATCCTTGGTTTAGGAACATTGAGAACACTGGCCTATATCATGTTTTCAGTTTTATGCACCATGTTTATGTCCAGCAAAGTGCTAGCAAAGTGTAAAAGGATAATAACTGAGTTCTGTGTAATGTGGAAAAAAGAGATTGAAAGGAAAGCTTTTAGGTTGTGCGGCTGACATACCATTACTAGGAGAGAGCTTTTACATCTGGGTTTTGTTTTATGTAGATTTTTGAATAGATTATTTTAAGCAGTCTTACATTCACATTGACAGTTCCAAGGTTGCTGAATACATTTCTAGTAGATTCACAGGAGCGTAGCCTGGGCTTTAGAAGCTTGCCCACAACATTTTATACATGTCATGGAATAGCAGCATGGTCTAGCTCAAAAGCCATATTGAGAACTGAACTTTTATTTATTTTATTTAAATTTCAGTAGGTAGATTCTGTGAGTCCATACAAATCTTATAGGTGCAACCCACCAAAGTCTATAGAGTGGGGAAGGGGTTCACCTCTAACAAAGCCAAAACTTCACCTCTAACAAGGTTTACATTAAATGCCATAGTGTTGAATCCCTCACAAATCTGATATGGAAAACTGTCAGAAAACATTTTGGATATCTTATTTTTAAAGAATTTTTAGTTTTATTTGTTGTGGCAGTGATCCTAACAGAATGGACACAACATGGATCAAAATAAGCACGGTAATAATGTAAGTATAAAAATGATTAAATACTGAATAAATCCTATAGAAATAGTCCAGGGATGGGAAGTCAAAGTGGACTTTATATTTGATCACTCGTTTTGGTCAGTAAATGTCTATTGGACCTATTCTTTTACTGGATATAATTGAGAATATTCAATACACTACAGCCTTATGAAGATTATAAAAATGATTTAGGGTGCCTTCACATGATGTTACGCTGCGCTCATTCTGAACATAAAATTCGTTCAGAATGAGCGCATAAAAAGCAGCTCCTATTGATTTGAATGGGTGCCGGGATACGTGCGCTACCCATTCAAATCAATGGGAGGCTTTTCTCCCTATTGCTTTCAATGTAATACGCTCGTATCACATTGAAAGCAATAGGGAGTAAAGCCTCCCATTGATTTGAATAGGCAGCACGCGTATGCCAGCACGCCGGCACCCATTGAAATGGAGCTGATTTTTACACGCTCATTCTGAACGAATTTTACGTTCAGAATGAGCGCAGCGTAACATCGTGTGAAGGCACCCTTACTTGAATACATATAAGTTGTGACCGTCCTATGGTTGGCACATCAAAGGCTTGGAAATCACAGGAGAGATCCACGCAATAGTGCTGTAGTGACATTGTGGCTAGATCTGTATCCTACTGTGCTTTATCATTATTGATCATGGTAATTGTATACCACTGTGCCATAGTATACAGATGGCAGATTGTCATAGATTTGCAGCGCCATCACAAATCAATAGATCATTCTGATATTGGTGGAGCAACAACTGCTTTTGATAAATAATACACTTGTAATTTTACCACATAAAGTAGAACATATTTAATACATGATATATTTAATGCAATTGCAATGTAATAATAGTAATAAGATAATGATAATAACAATAACCATTAACAAGGGGTTGAAGAAGTTTTCCAGAATCCTGTGATGTAGGGATCAATGCTGGAGGAGGATGCTTATGGCATCTGGCCTACTTACTAACCCCAGGATCAGATATATCTGCAAGAATCAGACAAAGTTCCCCTCCTTGTATCTTTTGAAGTTAAAGGAAGATTTAAGGGGATACGGAAATAAGACATTGAATGTCCGCCAAAAAGTTTTTCATTTATCAGTTTTGGTCTTGAAAGTGACTTTAATTCAACAATGTTTCTGATCTTTACTTGATGTTTCCTCTTTATAGCCTGTTCTCCTGAAACAAAGACAGAAGATGGAAAGATTGCATTAGTTTTCTCTAGTAAAAATAACTAAAATCACATCTAAAGTATTATAAGAACGGCCCATTAAGGCAATGAATATTTAGTAATTGTAAAATTTGTTTTATCATTACAGGCTATTTCATGAAGAAAACACCTGTCTGTACGTCGTGTTAGGAGACATAGACCTTAGGACACCCTTCTATCAGCCAGAACAGAGAGATGATCGGCTTTGTTTTGTCTTTGTATTTAAGCTGGTTACCTCACACCACTTATATTGGGATATTTTAAGGCTGAGGCCCTACATAGTGTGCCACAGCCAAAAACCTATAGCGCTTTTCACAGAACATTGGTAAAATTTTCTTCTGTGGACTGTCTGCTTCAATTATACCTATACGGAAGCCGTCAGCATTCCTGCTGTGGGTATTTTTCTGCAATTTGTGGATTGGATTTGTTTACGTCTAGAGATGAGCGAACACTAAAATGTTTGAGGTTCGAAATTCGATTCGAACAGCCGCTCACTGTTCGAGTGTTCGAATGGGTTTCGAACCCCATTATAGTCTATGGGGAACATATACTCGTTAAGGGGGAAACCCAAATCCGTGTCTGGAGGGTCACCAAGTCCACTATGACACCCCAGGAAATGATACCAACACCCTGGAATGACACTGGGACAGCAGGGGAAGCATGTCTGGGGGCATAAAAGTCACTTTATTTCATGGAAATCCCTGTCAGTTTGCGATTTTCGCAAGCTAACTTTTCCCCATAGAAATGCATTGGCCAGTGCTGATTGGCCAGAGTACGGAACTCGACCAATCAGCGCTGGCTCTGCTGGAGGAGGCGGAGTCTAAGATCGCTCCACACCAGTCTCCATTCAGGTCTGACCTTAGACTCCGCCTCCTCCGGCAGAGCCAGCGCTGATTGGCCGAAGGCTGGCCAATGCATTCCTATGCGAATGCAGAGACTTAGCAGTGCTGAGCCAGTTCTGCTCAACTACACATCTGATGCACACTCAGCTCTGCTACATCTGATGCACACTCGGCTCTGCTACATTAGATGATGTACATCTGATGTAGCAGAGCCGAGGGTGCACTAGAACCCCTGTGCAAACTCAGCTCACGCTAATAGAATGCATTGGCCAGCGCTGATTGGCCAGAGTACGGAATTCGACCAATCAGTGCTGGCTCTGCCGGAGGAGGCGGAGTCTAAGGTCGGACCTGAATGGAGACTGGTGTGGAGCGATCTTAGACTCCGCCTCCTCCAGCAGAGCCAGCGCTGATTGGTCGAGTTCCGTACTCTGGCCAATCAGCGCTGTCCAATGCATCCCTATTGGAAAAAGTTTATGTCACAAAAATCACAATTACACACCCGATAGAGCCCCAAAAAGTTATTTTTAATAACATTCCTACCTAAATAAAGGTTATCCCTAGCTATCCCTGCCTGTACAGCTATCCCTGTCTCTTAGTCACAAAGTTCACATTCTCATATGACCCGGATTTGAAATCCACTATTCGTCTAAAATGGAGGTCACCTGATTTCGGCAGCCAATGACTTTTTCCGATTTTTTTCGATGCCTCCGGTGTCTTAGTTCCTGTCCCACCTCCCCTGCGCTGTTATTGGTGCAAAAAAAGCGCCAGGGAAGGTGGGAGGGGAATCGAATTTTTTTGGAGTTTGCCACGTGATGTTTGATTCGAATCGAACACATCGAACAGCCTGATATCTGATCGAACATGTGTTCGATAGAACACTGTTCGCTCATCTCTATTTACGTCACATGGGGCTTCAGCATAAAGGAGGGGCCACAAGAGCATGTTTCAGGATATGGAGAGGCTATGAAGACTAGCCACGGTTAATCCTGTTTACCATATTAGGACTTGTTCACACAGAGTTTTTTGACAGTAGATTTTGACGCGGAATCCACCTTAAAATCCACTGCCAAAACCAGCTCTCATTGACTTCAAAGGGAAACGCTAGCTAGCAGCGGGTAAAAGAAGCGAGATGACCCTTCTTGCCACTGATTCAGCTGTGGAGTCCGCGGCGCGAGGCTCCCTCCCGATTAGGCCCATTCAATTCCGGAGAGAAATGCCATGACGGGATGCTGGTGCACTACACGGCTACCCACGCGGAATGTTCGCACGCGGAATGCAAATTCCACCATGTGAACATACCCTAATAATGCAGTGAAGTGAAAGCTTATCTTCCCACGTCTCAGAAGTCTATATTATTGCACATGTCATACTTAAAGGGGTACTCCCACGTCGCATACTTACCCGTCTTCGTTCCTCTAAAATCTTCTGTCTTCCGGCTTTGTCTCATCATTGGTGGGCGGGGTCACATATGCAAAGCCAAGCGGCGAGATGCCGCCGGCCCTGCGTGCGCGCTCATACACCAGTCTACCTTTCACAATGCGAATACAGACCCGACACCCTGCGGGTCTGTATTAGCATTGTGAAGGCTAGACTGGTGTATGAGCGCGCACGCAGGGCCGGCGGCATCTCGCCGTTTGGCTTTTCATATGTGACCCCGGAGCGGAACAGCAACGTTTCTGCCGCTGCTGTCTTCATGCAGGGCAGAAGCATAGCGATGTGCCTGTGCCGGCGTCTAACAGTCCCCAGCATCCGCCTATTACAGCGGATGCCGGGGAGTTAGATGCCGGCACAGGTGAAGCCAGCAACATCGCTATGCTTCTGCCCTGCATGAAGACAGCAGCGGCAGAAACGATGCTGTTATTCCGCTCCTCCGTCCCCCTCCCCGGAATAGCAGCATCGCTTCTGCCGCTGCTGTCTTCATGCAGGGCAGAAGCATAGAGATGTTGCTGGCTTTACCTGTCCCCCAAAGGGTAAACTACCCCCCCTCCAGGCTCGCTCCCGTGTACTTAGCCCCTCCCCCCTCAGAGCAGGCTGACACATCACTTGACTCAGGAGCAGCTAGGTCAGGGCTGTGGCCACAAAAAAATGAATAAAGTGAGATAGTGGCCAAACAAAGCAATTTTGCTGAAGCAATGTATTTAGGAAAAGTCTTACATTCACATTTACAAGCATTATAGATAGGATCCTTGTGACGGGACAACCCCTTTAAGGGGTTTCCCAGTTTTTGTGAATAAAGCATCATCAATGTACAAATAGAAAGTTCCAACATTTTCCTATTACACTTTATATTTGAGTTCCTCACTATTTTCAAGCTCTCTTCTTACTGTCAGTGAATGAGAACAAGCAGCAAACCTGTACATTCCGAGTCACAATGTTTCTTTCTATAGCGCAGGCTACAATCATCTATCTGTCTATTCCTCGTTCTATCTATCCATCTCTCTATCTATCCATCTATGTATCTATCTATCATCGTCTTAGAGGTCATGTGTAAACTAATTCACAGAATAAATTATTCCAAGTCACGCTCCACTATTGAAGCACAGACATTATTTATAATGCTTGTCACAGGCCCATTGTTCATTTCGTGAACATTTTTTGACAGCTTAGAAAACATTCAAGCTTCTTCAATGGCAAGTGAATCATTGCTGTTATAGAACTGCAATGAATCACAAAGTTGTCTGACAAAGGCATATATTAGTACAGCAAAAATGATATTTTATATTGTGAATTACAAGCACGGTCTGTAAAGTTACTTCAGTTCTAAAGCACTTTAAGAAACCGAGTCACCATTTGTACTTGTCTGCTGGGCTGTGTGATGCGTAATGACTGCTATAAATTAGAAGATTGTCTTTGATATTCGTACAATGCCCAGTTAGTTTAAGTAGTAAATTGCTTTTCCTTCTGTTCTTAATATCAGTTCACATTTTGAGGATTCGCAGTTAGAAAATAAAAAAACGGAATAAAATAGATAAAATGTAATTAGAAACCAATATATGTCTATATCCATAATCCACATTTTCTCCAGGATGTGTGCATTTTGGGTTGGTCTCTTAAATCTATCAAGCCACTGGGAACGGCTTTTATGTACAATTTAGCATCATGGTGTGCATGCCTGACCGTGCACCTGCACCCCTGAAACTGAATCATCAAAGCCACCACATCAAATGGGCAGTAAAGTGGGGATTTGCTTATTGATGTAAAGCAGCCTAGATGGAGGCAGCCCCTTTGATGTAACCTCCAGAGGCAGAGGTCATGATGTCATCACACATTAGCCGAGAGGATTAACTTCCTACACAACCAATTTGTCCCTCTTCTGAAATAAGAATAATTAGGTCAATAGGGCCAGGTGAAAACCATTGTGAAAACCCATGATTTATCATGAAAGCCTGCTTACCTGAGATGTCTTTAAACAAACATGTGATGTATATACTGTATATGTGTGTGTATATATATATATATATATATATATATATATATATATATATATGGCTACACGATGTATAGCTCTAAGTTTACAATGTAAAGCTGCAGCTCAATATGGTTAGTGTTACTGTCACTCTAAATATTGCAATCTTTCTTTACCTATCACCATACATTTAGGGGCGTAACTAGAGGGACTAGAGGGGTGGCACGGGTAGCGGCTGCCACAGGGCCTAGGACATTGGGGCGCCCGGCAGCAGATGCTGTCGCTGTAGATTTCTTTTTTTTTTTTTTAATAGTCCGTTACCTGATGGACTAACTCCAGCCGGTAATAGGCCCTATTTACTTACCAATCCTGGCTCCTGCTCACGGCTGCCAGCGCGTTTTCTGAGGAGGAGTAACAGTAACAGTGTTTTTTTATGTTTGTATCCTCCGTTGTGTCTCCGATTATACTCTGGAGTCTAATAATTGTTCATTCCCAGTTATGCCACTGCAGACATTATAGTTAACATGTCACTGAGTGATATTTTCTATTACATTGTTAAAAGTTAGAAATGCTGTCAAATTTTTCTTATATCTGGTTATGGAAAAGCTGGTATACCATTTAAACTAATATCCCATAATCCAGAACACCAAACCAGTAACAAATGCATTGATACACTTCATTATCCATAGAAAGCTGGGTGTGAACCAGTGTGGACTCCCTATCGACAGCAAGATTTGTTACCTAGTTTGCCATATCATTGGAATAAGCAGGTAGGAGATTATTCCAGCTCTACCTAACCAAAGATAAGCAAAATAGATTTGTTCTTGATTTTAGTTTCAAAAATATTCATTGTAATATTGCAATAATATAAAACATAGCAAAGATGACAACTGTAATATAAATACAAAAATGTAAAATGATTAAAGTACAGAACAAGAATACTGCTAAACATAAGATAATCCTTTAAACACCTGAATTCAGGAGAGACATAAAATATAGGAGAGGGATAAAAAGGTACCAATAGCTAAAACCAACATGGGAGGATTCTGGAGGGGGTGGTGGTGCTATAAAAGTAATATGGACAGGGGAGGGATTCTACCTGGAAGGAGGGGGGAGTATAAATATACTCATTCTTATCTGGCAATCAGAGCTGGAGGCAGGATGGCAGATCTAGGATGTAAGACCCCTTGACCCTGGGAGTCCAGACCTTATTGAAATTCTGGCGGGTAATGTTCTTGATTTTAAATGCAATATTTGTAGTCAATGCAAGAAAAAGAAGGCATAAAAATCCTGGACACTGTTGTTACTGTGAATCCAGAAGCATATAAAGCCATGTACAGATAGAATTCCATGTCAATGTCTGACCAGAATGGAAATATTTCTTGTTTACCAATAATGAATCTGAGATGAGTTATCCCCCTACAATCTGCTTTATGGACTGACCTCGAGGGTATAACTATAACCTTCTGGGTCCAAATTAAAAATCCATGACATGGCCCACACTCACCATGTGCTATTTATAATACTGGTTTCTTATTAATGTCTAAAGAGGTCTTTGGGCCCCTCAACTTCTCATCTCCTATGGTCTATGAGTCAAGAATGAGCTAAAAGCCCCTTGTCCATGGCAAGAGTCATTTTTACATTCTTGTCATTATTTCCCCCTTCATAGAGAACTATAACTGCAAGCATGCAATGGCTGCTGCAAACCTATGACACTCTTAATGACTTCTCCTTTTAATATTTTGGGGAATATTTTGACAAGCTATTTTTGTGTGGGTGTTTTTCTGGTCATGCATCATTTGGCATACACTAATGCAAGTCTTCTAAGAATGAGATATACTGTGTAATCTACTGGATGACCTGGACACAAATACTACTATATGAGTCATCTTTACATGCCAATGAACCATATAGTTTGGCAAATTCTAAGAAGGCTTGTCTAAATCATTGGTGACCAAGCTTGGTCCTCAAAATCTTTGAAGTGTTTTCATAGATGACCATTCATCACACCTGCCTTGTCTTTTGCAGTCAATGTTTGTATTCCACATGAAATCATTCTGAAGCTTCTCTTCTTAGAACTCTAAGTGTTTAGTATTTGTATAGACTGAATCAAAACATTTTATTGCTTACATCTGGCTACAGGGGCATGGATGCCTTAGCCTAATAGAGATTACTATTAATGCAACCATGCCCCTCTCTAGTAATGCAGACATGTACAAGTAAGCATTCTGGAGGACTGGTTTGCCACTGAGGACTGATACAAAGAATTCCCTTCCACTGTTAGAAAAGAAGAGTAGAAAAACTGGGAAATGATAGAGCGCTAATGGCAGCAAGACCCATAATAAACATAAAAATAAAATAAAAATAAACAATGTGGATGGTTAAGATAAATTGGTTCTGTTTATTGCTTCAAATGCATGACCAACGGCATAAAACGGCAATGCGTTTCGACACTGGGCGGGTGTCTTCTTCAGGCCACTAAAATATACAGTAACAGACAAATACTAAAATTAGAAACAATTATCAAAACATGATAAAACTTAGTCAATAAACAAACAAATAAATAAATAGACGGTGTTAATGATCATAATATAAAGTCACATGATAGACATCAAATATCAGGTATAGCAAACCACTGCATAAACCCATCATAAGGTTGCAGTGGACAACACCCAGCCTGTACAATTCAGTTTCCTAGGGAAAGATGGGACCTCAGCATAAAGATATAGAGACAGTATAACATTGACCATTTCAAACATGTATCAATGACAAATAATGCACAATCAAAGTGTGATGACTAGAACATACCAGTACAAAAGTAGACATACACTCACCGGCCACTTTATTAGGTAGACCATGCTAGTAACGGGTTGTACCCCCTTTTGCCTTCAGAACTGCCTCAATTCTTCGTGGCATAGATTCAACAAGGTGCTGGAAGCATTCCTCAGAGATTTTGGTCCATATTGACATGATGGCATCACACAGTTGCCGCAGATTTGTCGGCTGCACATCCATGATGTGAATCTCCCGTTCCACCACATCCCAAAGATGCTCTATTGGATTGAGATCTGGTGACTGTGGAGGCCATTGGAGTACAGTGAACTCATTGTCATGTTCAAGAAACCAGTCTGAGATGATTCCAGCTTTATGACATGGCGCACTATCCTGCTGAAAGTAGCCATCAGATGTTGGGTACATTGTGGTCATAAAGGGATGGACATGGTCAGCAACAATAATCAGGTAGGCTTTGGCGTTGCAACGATGCTCAATTGGTACCAAGGGGCCCAAAGAGTGCCAAGAAAATATTCCCCACACCATGACACCACCACCACCAGCCTGAACCGTTGATACAAGGCAGGATGGATCCATGCTTTCATGTTGTTGATGCCAAATTCTGACCCTACCATCTGAATGTCGCAGCAGAAATCGAGACTCAACAGACCAGGCAACGTTTTTCCAATCTTCAATTGTCCAATTTCGATGAGCTTGTGCAAATTGTAGCCTCAGTTTCCTGTTCTTAGCTGAAAGGAGTGGCACCCGGTGTGGTCTTCTGCTGCTGTAGCCCATCTGCCTCAAAGTTCGACGTACTGTGCGTTCAGAGATGCTCTTCTGGCTACCTTGGTTGTAACGGGTGGCTATTTGAGTCACTGTTGCCTTTCTATCAGCTCGAACCAGTCTGGCCATTCTCCTCTGACCTCTGGCATCAACAACGCATTTCCGACCACAGAACTGCCGCTCACTGGATGTTTTTTCTTTTTCGGACCATTCTCTGTAAACCCTAGAGATGGTTGTGCGTGAAAATCCCAGTAGATCAGCAGTTTCTGAAATACTCAGACCAGCCCTTCTGGCACCAACAACCATGCCACGTTCAAAGGCACTCAAATCACCTTTCTTCCCCATACTGATGCTCGGTTTAAACTGCAGGAGATTGTCTTGACCATGTCTACATGCCTAAATGCACTGAGTTGGCGCCATGTGATTGGCTGATTAGAAATTAAGTGTTAACGAGCAGTTGGACAGGTGTACCTAATAAAGTGGCCGGTGAGTGTATACATTGTATAACATAGCACCATTATACTACAGCGGTATTGTATGTGTGTCACTGGTGATAGAGACCTTTCCATCAAAGTTGACCAGTTAAACATCTGGACAAACACTTAAAGGGGAACACAGCATTTAAGACTGGATCCACCACATATGCATTATTTTTGCTACTTACATTATACCTTTGTCTTTTAGTCAGCCAAATTGTCACCCTAATTTAGTGTATATAATATCAGTTTTCATATACCCTATTCACACTCATCTCATATTCCATGTATTACTGAGCCAAGTTTCTACACACATTCCACTTCCCATATGAGAATTCCTCTAGTGATAAAACAATTGATATGTTTCTGTGTATATAAAAAGGAAGCATTGGCCTCGTATAACCCTAGAAGAAAGATTCCTTGTGTAAGTAATGAGACGGTAGTGTGCTGCTGCCAGGCCATTGCTTACAACCAATCTGTCTTAATCATCAATGTAAAAACAAAGTGGTTTCTGTGCGGTCTGTGTTCACAAACTAATCATATCAGTTGGCATGATACATCCCAAAATGATACTGACCCACATTTCAAGACTTTAGCGTTATCCCAGATCAGCGTTAACTTTCCTAATTTTACCCTTGTAAATTGCTATATTTCCTGATGGGTGAACCTCTCAAGATTCATTTCATTTTGGATTTGGGTGATTCAGGATCAATAATTGTTTTGGATCGTAGAAGTTTGGTATGAACCACAGCTTACATTGGCTTAAAACAGTGTGTAACACTGTCCAGGCTCCCAGGATCTTATCTATCCAATATCTAGCTCGGTAAACACAGCCAAGTTACGGCAAAGTGAAAGTGTCGTGTACTGTATATCTAAGGAAATACGGATGGTAAGCAGTGGATACAAACTAGTTTAACTATACACTGCGCTACCACTTGCTTATATGCATTTTAATGTTTAAACCACTCAAAAATAAAAATAAAAAAAACTTTTTTGGCCAAATGTGCTGGTTCCATGGACAAACAGGTGTTTTATAGAAAAATTAGCCCATTTTGATGACTTTAAGTGCTACAGTGATGGCCTGCAAGCTGGAAAAGCTAGAATATCTCCTGCCCTGAAAAGGATTCTACGACCCTAAGAACAACACATGGGAGGCAAAAAAAGAACCTGGACTATCCTACCGTTTAACCCTGCCTGGGAGCAAATGCTAAACCACATAGTGTGCGGAGTGACAATTTACAGAATTTCCAGAAAAAATTGTGGCTATCTAGATTCTGGCCACTGACACCCAAAACATTGACCTAGTGGGTTATGAACGCTATATATTGTCCCTGCCCATAACTACTGCTCCATGTGTTGACGGTGGCATGCACCTTTCCCCACATCGACATTATACAAGGAGAGGACCACATGGTGATATCAAGCAGGGACAGCTTTCCTAGAGTAATATTGACTAGGTAATCTCCATTGAGACGGTGCACATGCCATCAGTTGCCTAAATACAGTGGATTCCACTAAGCAACTGCACCACCAGTATGTTAAGGTTGCAGTTGGGCCAGATGACTGGACACCGATTGTTGTTTACTGGTCACACATTGCTTTATGGATGATAACTGATGGCGTGGAGGCGAAGGAGGAGGAGAAGCAGACTTAGATGATGAAAACATTGATGAGCATGTGCCAGGTTTGGATGTGGCCTGCCTACATAGAAGATCATGAAAAGAAGGATTACAACAGTCTTGCTCATTTGATACCACTGCCAATTCTATCATGTCAAATGAGCAGGTGGTGCTATTTCATGTGAGTATAGAGAGACCTAGTGCCTAAACCTGTGCCTTCATCTCTATGGCTAATGATCTGTTTTCAGATCTTGAACCTTACCATCGATTTGTCATTTGTTAATATACAAACAATAACCTATATATCTGCTGCCGCCAAAACCAGCACCAATAGAAATGTGTCTCCAAGTGCCACCACCCCCCAAGGTTACCATAGACCTACCACTGGCAGATCTTTTGTAAGTTGGGGCTGCACATTGGATGAAATTCTTACTATTGCAGCTGCCAACACCCTTCCTTTGGTGCCACCTTGTCACCCTTACCCAATTCTCACGTCTTATGTTCTATAGAATCATCATCGAATTCAGTAAGTATATAATCTTTCTCACTTTTTTCTGACTCATTATGGCAATGGGATTCCTCTATGCCCTCACAATTCATAACAGATTTCCCTTTAGTGCCGCTACAAGGACGACTACCATTAGTACACCCCTTGCCACTGCTACCTACTCGAACACTCATGTCTTCAATCAATATTTATTTCCTCTACATCCAAAAAACACTGGCTCTCATACAACTCTTCCAAAAGAACAAGAAGAGGAACTGACTACTAGACAATGGAAGAAAACGTGGTTGACCGTACAAAAAGACAGTGTGGTAAATTACATGCTCCAACAGAGGAGGAGGAACACGCAGAACCCTGTCTCAACATTTGTGTTTCACTGCTTTCAAAAACATCTTTATTCTCAGGAAGTACAACACTGTGGCCACCGGCAGAGCTGTCAAGACCAATGTGCTGCTCATATTCTTACTGTTAGTACTTGCACAAGTGTTTCCTCCTTGCCCTCCTTTTGCCTGTCTCCTGGCGCGTTTTTTTTTTCAGTTATTTTAGTGCACACCTCAATATGTGACAAACTGGAACTGCCTCTAATCCATATAGTTTGATTTTAGATCTAAGGCCGGTGTCTTAGTAGTGATTGCATAGCACCACCATGACACTGGGGACATTTGCCCACATCATCTGTTTCATGCCAAATGATAGATAGATAGATAGATAGATAGATAGATAGATAGATAGATAGATCTACCATGATAACTTCTGTTTTACATAGAGAAGCAACCATGTCACAGACTGCACTTATACAAGGTGCTATACAATGTTTTTTCCAATGATGATTTTCTACTATTTTTGAACACTTAGTATTCCGAAAAAGAGAAAAGTCACCACATAGGTGCAGCACATTAATGTCTTGTCATAGAAGACCTTATTCTTTGAATAATAGGTTGGATAGATGTGTCGGATTGATAACTGAAAAAAGAGAGACCCCATTGACTCCTTATAGTTGTACTAATGCTGTCCATACACTTCTGATTTTTGTCTGCCTAATACCAGATTTTGACCACTTATTGCTGCAGTTACACTCTGTTTCACAAAAGATTGTGCGAGACACTTTGACAATTGTTTGTGCCACACAACAGATTTTTACCCAATAGATTTTCATCAAAAGAAGCCCAGATCACAGATCAAGGCATAAACCCATATTCTTAACTTGTTTTTCTGGCTAATGGGGTTCCAAAAATCACAGACTAAGGTGATTTCAAGGTGAACCTACAAAAGACTGTAGAGCATATTCTTTATTATAAGTGAAATTGCCAAAAAATTATGGTAAAAAGGTGCATTTAGACTGCACCTGCCTTTTAAGGGCACCCACCTGTCCAGAGGCAATGCATCTAGAAATATTACAGGCACTCTGAAAAGTGTCTTAAGTCATCAAATATGTGTTTCTCTTCTTTAGAAGTGTTGATGGTGCACTTACGCCTTGGCTTGATATTCAGTATTCAGCCTGTGCTTTATTTCTCATCCAGTTGCAATTGCAGAGAGAATTCACCAGGGATGCCTGAAATGCCTGGCTCGGAAATATGGTGAAGCAGCTGTTTTCCAAGTTTGGCCTTGTCACAGATTACACAGATTTCGCATTCTGCCTATAAAGCAGTTATTCACAAATGTATAGACATATGATGCTGTGCTGTCTGCACTGTATTTATAATAGCTCCCACAATGATGTAATAAAAATTATAAACATATTAAGGACATAAAATCTTATAAATAGTCTGGAATAGGGCCGGGGCCCCATGTTGCATAGACACATTTTGCTGTGTTTTTGAAAATCTTAGCATGGCAATTACACCTACAGAAACATTGGCGTTTTCCATATAGGTATAATAGGGGTGGAAAGTCCGTAGAGGAAAATGATGCAAAATTGAAAAGAAAAATTAAAAAGAAATGCGTTTCTGCCAGTGGCATAACTACCGGGGTATCAGGGGTAGAGGCTGCCACAGGGCCCAGGACATTAGGGGCCCGGCGACAGCCGCTATCCCTGCGGGTTTTCTGGTCGTTATCGGCTGGAGTTACTCCAACCGGTAACGGGCCCTATTTAGTTACCGATCCTGGCAGGGGCCGGGATCGGATCGGTAAGTGAGGCCGCATGCCCCACAAGCACTATTACTATATTCGGGGGTCTTTTCAGACCCCCGAGTATAATGATCGGAGGCCCAGGAAAGGTAAAGGAACATAATAAACGTGTTATTTACCTTTCCACGCACCTGGCAGTCTTCAGGCCAAGTTGTGTGACGTCCCTAACGTCACATGACCCGGGCCTGCGTCCCAGGTCATGTGACGTCAGTATATCATTAAAGATGGCCGACACCACCGAGGACTGCAGCGGAGCCGGAGATAGGTAAGTAACAGTAGTTTTTTATGTTTGTATTCCCCTGGGTCTTCGATTATTATACTCTGGGGTCTGAAAAGACCCCAGAGTATAATAATTGTTCATGGGTGTTCATTATGGGGCATAATACCATGTGCAGGGGCCACAATGGGGCATAATACTGTGTACTGGGGCCACTATGGGACATAATACTGTGTGTTGGGGCCATTATGGGGCATAATACTGTGTGCAGGGGCAACTATGGGGTATAATACTGTGTGCAGGGGCCAGTATGGGGCATCATATTGTGTGCAGGGGCCAGTATGGGGCATCATATTGTGTGCAGGGGCCAATATGGCGCATAATACTGTCTGCAGGGGCCACTATGGGGTATAATAGAGCGAACAGGAATGTGGCGGTGGTCGGTCGGTGGAGGTCTTTGGTGTTGGTCAGGAAGGGGGGGCCATGTCAAAAGTTCGCCACAGGGCCCTGCCATTCCTAGTTACGCCACTGGTTTCTGTCAGAATTTTTTTTCACATCGTATGTTTTTTGCAGCAATTTGCTACTTTGGGTTTTAGACTAAATCAGGATTGCTGAATTGTTCCTTTGCAATCAAAGTAAGGGTACATTCACATGGGGCAGATTTTGTAAGAATATATCATGAGATTGCTGTTAAACAATATCCTATTATAATGTAAGTTCTCTAGTTTATACCTTCTGCTTATCCTTTGCATTGTAAAGGCTAGTTAACCTGGGGCAAAATGGTCAGGATTTTGACGCAGAATCCGTGTCAAAATCCTACCGCCTCCCATTGAAATCAATGGGAGTTGGTCATTTCCTTTTTCCGCTCGCGGAAAAAGAAGCGAGCTGCCCTTTCTTCAGGCAGATTCCACAGCTGATTCAGCCGCGGTGTCCACCTCGCGACACCATCTTCTGGGTCAGGCCCATTCATTTGGGCCAAATCCGGAGCGGAAATCCACGACGGGATGTCAGTGCACTGCACCGGTACCCCATCGTGGCAGCCGCGACGGAATGTGTGCCCTTAGTAGGTGAGGTCATTTCCATTTTCTCCAGTGAGATATTTATTGTTTATTTCTCTTGCTTATATATGCTGCTGTGCTTTACGACTCTCAATCTAAATTTCCTAGCAGCGTGTCTTTGGTATGTGGAAAAGAAACTAGAATATCCAGAGAATTACATGTGGAGAATAGAGATGAGCGAACACTATTCGAAACGGCAGTTTCGAATAGCACGCACCCATCGGAATAAATGGAAGCGACCAGCATGCAGACTTTGCCGGCGGCTGGCTACTTAACCCCCTGCGTGCCGGCTGTGTCCATTCATTCCTATGGGTGCATGCTATTTGAAACGGCCGTTTCGAATAGTGTTCGCTCATCTCTAGTGGAGAACATACAAACTTCATGCAGATGTTGTCCATTGTAAACACATACATAATTCTTATTGAGTTATCATATTTATTAGTCTAAGGACTCAAACTCTTAAAAAATCAAAACTTACTGCTAGTACATTATAATAGGTCAGCGCCATGGCATGGATGTGTGCAGAGTGCTGCCATCTAGTGTTTACTTCTTTATACCTCCAATTCATATGGAAGCATTTAAAGGATTTTTCTGGCAGATTCTGAACACGTCCAATAGAATAATAATTGTGGCACTATTTCTATGAGAGACTACCTCTATACGTACAGCACCTATCTTGCCAGTAGAACATGCAATTCCTTTGGCTGTCCACTAGGCGTTATTTACCCCTCTAAAGGTGTTAATAAAGGGGGAATCTGTAGCGTTCAGGTAATGGACACAGAAATGACAAGTGGGTTGAATAACTTAGAATCATTTTCAAACAGTATACTGGTGTCATAGGTGTCTTCGACTGGTGGTCTTCAGCCACTTGGCAGGTGCAAGGGGAGCCTCAATCCCCCTCGCATGAGGTTCACCGAGATGTTGCTGGGTGCACTTCTATACTGTGGACTGTTTTATCCCCACTAACTACTGTAAAAGCTGGATAGGAGAAAAATGCTGTACAAATATGTCCTTTTTATTGTAGTATATACTGGAAATCCCCAGCCCCAAGCCCACAAAGGATCTGTGTGCTAAGCACTTAGGAGTCCTCTCATTATAACTCCCCATTTAGGAGTCCAGGGTGAGATTATTAACCCCTGCTGTTAATATTAAGAAATCATATTTGCAAATTGTTAAATACATTTTTACAAATCTTGCCCTGTTTGCCAGTTGTGCATGTGATCTTATGTAAAATAAATAAATGTGTCTTTGTTACAATAGAAGTGAAAAATAAACATATATTTGTCCTAAAGAATTACAATTTTTGATGTACATGTACCGCAAAGTACAACCACACAATGTGTAGCCTAGTGATTAATGGAAATGAATCAAGTGCATATGGTTAATAGACTTGCTTAGGAGAAAAGGAATGAGACAAACTATTGTGTTATGTCTATACACATAGAAAACCTATTGTGATGTGGTTTACACATATTTTCTGCATACAGTGCCGATCACCAATTCCTCACTGATGATTTCATGCTATGTCTTGATAATCTTCCTAAATCTTCTTTATGTACATTGTTTCCTCCCTAGTATGGAGTCAGTATGGTCCCCTCAGTTTACCACCATACAGGCTCTACAAGGACAAGATCTATGGGGTACAATACCTTTAGGGAAGACCATATCTAAATCTACAGCATGGGATACATCTGATGTGCATATGCAATCCTTTCAGATTCCCATTTTCTAATTAAACACAGAACCCCGGTGACATTTAACTAATAAAGATGCTACACCAAATCCCAATGTCCAAGTGAGCAGCTGCAGATTTTTTTTTTATTGATTTTCCAAAATAACAACAGCTGCACATCCAAAATAGAAAAATAGACACATAAAAAGAGTAAAGAAAGTGCCATGTTTCAGGAGTTGCATAATGGTAAAGATAGAATTCCACTTACCTATATAGACCACTTCATGGAACAGAAACCCCTTCCCATACCTGTCTCCCAATACTTTTCATCATCCTACCCCACACAACCACCCACCCCACCCCAGGCTTCATGGGTTTAATGGGAAACTGGGATGTCTGTGAGGGGGTCCAGAGAGTATCTTTATAGGTACTGTCTGCCCAATCCTCCTGCCAGATCCTGTGTTAAATACTAGATGGTGTATTTATAGGGAAACATCAATTATTATATCTCCAAGTCAACCTGGGATCAGATTATGAAGGATGAACATTTTTAAGAAAGGTTTCTTCAATCTTCTACATCTCCAAGTGTTCCATCAGTAGGAAGAGATTTATCTGTGAAACAATCTCTGTGACTATTGGCGCAGATCATGGCTGCATTGCTATACAGTGTTGGCCAAAAGTATTGGCACCCCTGCAATTCTATCAGATAATACTCAGTTTCTTCCCGAAAAATATTGCAATCACAAATTCTTTGGCATTATTATCTTCATTTAATTTGTCTTCAATGGAAAACTACAAAAAGAATTGTCAAAAAGCCAAATTGGTTATAATTCCACACCAAACATAAAAAAGGGGGTGGACAAAAGTATTGGCACTTTTTGAAAAATTTTAGAGAAGTGATGCTTCTCTAATTTGTGTAATTAATAGCACCTGTTACTTACCTGAGGCACCTAACGGGTGGTGGCAATAACTAAATCACACTTGCAGCCAGTTGAAATGGATTAAAGTTAACTCAACCTCTGTCTTGTGTCCTTGTGTGTACCACATTGAGCATGGAGAAAAGAAAGAAGACCAAAGAACTGTCTGAGGACCTGAGAAGCAAAATTGTAGGAAGCATGAACAATCTCAAGGCTACAAGTCCATCTCCAAAGACCTGAATGTTCCTGTGTCTACCGCACGCAGTGTCATCAAGAAGTTTAAAGCCCATGGCACTGTGGCTAACCTCCCTAGATGTGGACAGAAAAGAAAAATTGACCAAAGATTTCAACGCAAGATTGAGCGGATGGTGAATGAAGAACCTTCGAACTTCAACATCCCAACAAGTTCAAGCTGCCCTGCAGTCCGGGGGTACAACAGTGTTAAACCGTACTATCCGTCGGCGTCTGAATGAAAAGGGACTGTATGGTAGGATACCCAGGAAGACCCCACTTCTTACCCAGAGACATAAAAAAGCTAGGCTGGAGTTTGCCAAAACTTACCTGAGAAAGCCAAAAACGTTTTGGAAGAATGTTCTCCGGTCAGATGAGACAAAAGTAGAGCTTTTTGGGAAAAGGCATCAACATAGAGTTTACAGGAAAAAAAAGAGGCCTTCAAAAAAAAGAACACGGTCCTTACAGTCAAACATGGCGGAGGTACCCTGATGTTTTGGGGTTGCTTTGCTGCCTCTGGCACTGGACTTCTTGACCGTGTGCATGGCATTATGAAGTCTGAAGACTACCAACAAATTTTGCAGCATAATGTAGGGCCCAGTTTGAGAAAGCTGGGTCTCCCTCAGAGGTCATGGGTCTTCCAGTAGGACAATGACCCAAAACACACTTCAAAAAGCACTAGAAAATGGTTTGAGAGAAAGCACTGGAGACTTCTAAAGTGGGCAGCAATGAGTCCAGACCTGAATCCCATAGAACACCTGTGGAGAGATCTCAAAATGGCAGTTTGGAGAAGGCACCCTTCAAATCTCAGGGACCTGGAGCAGTTTGCCAAAGAAGAATGGTCTAAAATTCCAGCAGAGCATTGTAAGAAACTCATTGATGGTTACCGGAAGCGGTCGTTCGCAGTTATTTTGTCTAAAGATTGTGCTACCAAGTATTAGGCTGAGGGTGCCAATACTTTTGTCTGGCCCATTTTTGGAGTTTTGTGTAAAATGATCAATGATTTGCCTTTTTTTTCATTCTCTTTTGTGTTTTTTCATTGCGAGCAAAATAAATGAAGATATTAATACTAAAGAGTTTGTGCTTGCAATCATTTTCTGGAAGAACACGAGTATTATCTCACAGAATTGCAGGGGTGCCAATCAGTGGCGTAACTAGGAATGGCGGGGCCCCGTGGCGAACTTTTGACATGGGGCCCCCCCGACACCGAAGATCTCGACCGAGTCCCTCCTACGCATTCCTGCGCGCTCTATTATGTCCCATAGTGTCCCCTGCACACAGTATTATGTCCCTTAGTGGCCCCTGCACACAGTATTATACCCAATAGTGGCCCCTGCACATAGTATTATGTCCCATAGTGGCCCCTGCACACAGTATTATGTCCCTTAGTGGCCCCTACAGGACTAAATACTGTCACCGCTGACCGCTATACCAGGACAAATTGTGGATAAAAAAAAATCTGGTCCTGTGCATTACAATTTAGTAACTCCATGTGCCTCATATTAATAGCAGTTAACCCTATCATGTCCCTCACATTAAGCCTTGTGTACCTCACATAAGAGTTACTGATATGTGAGAGACATGGAGGTAATAATAAAGTATCTTCATTACTATTACCCCCAAATGTCTCACATATCAGTAACTCTTATGGTGAGGCAAACAGGGGTTAATGTGAGGGAGATGATGGGGTTAACTGCTATTAATATGAGGCACATGGAGTTACTAAAACACAAGTAATCCCCCCAAATGCCTGATAGTAATAAGTAACCCCAGTACGTACCTGTGTATCTTCAGTTTCATTTTCCTGGAGCAGCTTCTTCCTCTTCTCTTCTGTGCTGGACGGCAGGGATAAGCCCCGCCTCCTCCTCTCATTGGTGGGCAGAGGACAGCAGAGAAAGGGAGGGGGAGAGAGGGGGAGCGTCCTGCAGCGCTGACAGGAGCCAGACCTGAAGCTCCTGTGTCTCCGTTGCTGCAGCTTCGGGGCCCCCTGTTGGTGGAAAGTATTCCACCAACAGGGGGCCCCGATCATTATACTCGGGGGTCCGAAAAGACCTCCGAGCATAATGATAGCAGCTGTCACCGGGCCCCTAATGTCCCGGGCCCCGTGGCAGCTGCTACCGCTGCTATGGTGGTAGTTACGCCACTGGTGCCAATACTTTTGCCCAACAATGTATTTTATTATTACACCAAAAGACAAGTGAAGGCAGCTAATATATGTATACATGGATCCAGGTGAAGGAATAGTTCATGTAAATCTTAAGTGAATATCAGCTGAAGTGTACAAGGACTTAAAAACTTCCTTTATATCTTCCATTCTTCTTCCATCCACTCCTGACTTTAGTTTAAAAAAAATCACAGCAAAATCTGCAATAAAAAAACCGCTGCGTTTCCACAACATTGGGCCTCAGCCTAAAACTTTATCCCCAGACATTGGGAGTTCTCCCTTGTCTTTTGAGGAGATGTTACCTGGAAAGTTTTTCCCTTTATTTCTTGTATTTCTTGGCCATTTTTATATGTTTATACAGATTTATCATGTCTACCCTTAAACGCCTCTGCGCCAGACTAAACAAATCTGACTCCTCATAACTGAGGTCCTCCATGCCTGCTTTTCCGAGTATCTTGGAGCTCACCCCTTTTCCAGGAGTCTCCTGGACATTCCCTGAACGTAATATCTAACACAACACTATTCTGATGTATTTTATTTAGGAGATGTGCCTTGTCTTTCTTATCATCCACTTCCCTGTAATCCTATTAATATTATAAATGTGAAAGTTTGTGGGTTTGTGAGTTTGTGTGTTGTTTGGATGTTCGGATGTTTGTTCCTCAATCACGCAAAACCCGCTCGACCGATTTGGCTGAAATTTTCCACAAACATAGTTAATACACCCGATTGCGCAATAGGCTACTTTTCGTCACAATAGCGCACATACGTTTGTGCCAGGAACCCCACAAAACCCAAACTCACACCACCATCTCTGCAATCTCACACACTTTGGACCATAGCAAGCCACAAAATTCCTATTGCCCTCTACAGCCTAGCCCCTAACCCCACACAATCACATATACATATACTTTACCACTTTGCCCCTCACCTTAACGATACTCCAGGAGGCTCTCTATAACGCTCCGGAGCAGCCATGTTTGCCGACCCCCACCGCTCTGACAATCCGCGACGCCGCCCACCCATGTCAATACCCCTAGGCGGTCTAATAAATGCAAAAAAAAAAGTTTAAAAAAAAAAATATATATATATAAAAACAAATAAAAAGGATTAAAAATTCAAATCACCTCCCTTTCCCTAGAACACATATAAAAGTAGTTAAAAACTGTGAAACACATACATGTTAGGTATCCCCGCGTCCGAAATCGCCCGCTCTACAAAGCTATAAAAATATTTTTCCTGTTTGGTAAACGCCGTAGCGGGAAAAATGGTCAAAAGTGCCAAACCGCCGTTTTTTCACTGTTTTGATTCTGATAAAAATTTGAATAAAAAGTGATCAAAGCAATAACATTTCCCGAAAATGGTAGAACTACAAAGTACACCCGGTCCCGCAAAAAAAGACGCCCTATGCATCCCCGTACACTTACGTATAAAAAAGTTACGGCTGTCGGAATATGGCGACTTTTCAAAAAAAAATTTAACATAGTTTTGGATTTTTTTTAAGGGGTCAAAATGTAAATAAAACCCATATATATTTGGTATCCCCGGAATCGTAACGAAACACAGAATACAGGGGACATGTCATTTGGGTTGCACAGTGAACGCCGTAAAACCAAAGCCCGTAAGAAAGTCGCAGAAATGCATGTTTTCTTCAAATCCACCCCATTCTGAATTTGTTCCCTGCTTCCCAGTACATTATATAGAATAAATAATGGTGGCATCATGAAGAAAAATTTGTCCCAAAAAAATTAAGACCTCATATGACTCTGGGAGCGGAGAAATAAAAAAGTTATGGGGTTTAGAAGGAGGGGAGTCAAAAACGAAAAACCAAAATCAAAAAATGCCATCGGCGGGAAAGGGTTAACTTCAAATACTTCTGTCCCAAAGTCACTATGTAAAGTTTCTCACAACACCGTATATATAGCAGCTCAAATACAAAGTAACTTCAACACAAAAGTCTCACGTATTCTCTGAATTACAGCAAAAACAAGATACAAAGTTACATTTCATATCCCATACCTAATACACAGTACGAAAACCCTACCCGCGCCTGTATATACCCACTGCTACAATCACCGCAGACGAAGTCGCGGGTAACAGCTAGTTTATTATAAAAGTAACTGAAATATCTTCTTTCAATGTAAGAGATAGCACAAGGTTGGATCATTTGGCACATTAATACCAGACATTCTGCCTGCTAGCAGAAACAAAGCCATCATCTAAGTATATATTCATATAGAATGTAACTGCACATGTATAGAGTGGAGCAAGCAAGTAAGGCAGGCGAGTTGTTTCACTATACATGTCACTATACATAAACCCCAATACAGTTCTGGCCAGTATACGCTACAATGCTGACCTCATGTGGAAATATCAACAATTACATCACTCCCTGTTTTTTTAAGTTAAGAGATATTTTGTTGCGGTTCATTCACTTAGTTTTTTCATTTATTTGTTTTTTTATTTCATTCATTGCAAAACTGTTCTAAAAAGCTGTATATAGGAACTATATTGCGTGGCAATATAAAGCAAAATGCATTTCTAAAAAAGAATAACGCTGGGTTCACACCTGCGTCTGGGGTCTCCGTTCTGTGGTTTCCGTCTTCTGCATGCCAGAAGACGGAAACCACAGACCGGGTCCGGCCGTGCGCGGCGGTGAGCGTTTTGCGCTCTCCGCCGCGAAACCGGATTTTTTTATCCGGACACAGAGTACTGCATGTCCGACTCTGTGTCCGGATTATAAAACCCGGTTTCGCGGCGGAGAGCGCAAAACGCTCACTGCCGCGCACGGCCGGACAGCTTTCTCACCCATTCAAATGAATGGGTGAGAAAGTCTCCTGCAGGCTTCCGTCTCCTGCATCTGTTTTATGCAGGAAAAGGAAACCTGCAATAAGGACCGACGACGCAGATGTGAACGAGCCCTAATACTGGATTGTTATTTTTTTTGTAATGATTGAAGCTAGAGATGAGCGAATACCGTTAGATCGAGTAGATATTTGATTGAATATTAAGGTATTCGACATTTTCGATTCCAATCAAATATCATGTGGTAAACTCACTAAAAATTTGTATCCCCTCCCACCTTCCCTGGCGCTTTTTTTGTACCAATAACTGTGCAGGGGGGGTGGGACAGGAAGCAGGAAAACGTAGGCATCGAAAAAAAAATAGGAAAGCGTCATTGGCTGGCTAAATCAGGTGACCTCGGATTTATAAGAATAATGGCAGCCATATTCGTGTCAGATGCGTTTTTGTGAGATAGGGAGAGACTTACTGCTGAGGGTGAGATAGAGTTTAGACGCTACTAGGCAGGAAAACATTACAATCAACAGCTCTTTTCAGAGCTACACTGCAGGAACAGTGTACACATACACTGAACCTGCCAATGATGCTTCAGGGTAGCATCAAGGGACGGGGTGGGCACATGGACATGGAAATCCAGTCCACAGTCCAGCTACTGGAGAGGGGCTGCCAGCAGTGCCCCTCGTCAGTAGCACAAGGAGGAAAGGAAGAGAAGGAGGACATGGAAATCCAGTCCACAGTCCAGCTACTGGAGAGGGGCTGCCAGCAGTGCCCCTCGTAAGTAGTACAAGGGGATCAGGACAAGGGGATCCAGGCCGCAGTAGCTCGACTGCCACAACATTAAGCGGGGTGCAGGGTGTAGTGCTGACGAGGCCCGAGCACCAGGAGCCTATACTAGGGTGGATAGTAGATATTGTGCACCCGCAACCAGCATGTCCTGTGCACAGTACTAAGGAGACACAGTTCCATGTGTCTGTGCCAGCACACAAGTTCCTTGCCCTCCTCCTCCAACACCATCACCACCTTCACCGTAAATAAATAGTTAAAAAAAAAAATTAATGTTTTTAGGGCTCCCCCAAAGGCCTGAAAATTAATGTTTTAAGGCTCCCCCCAAGGGCCTGAAATGTAATTTTTTAGGGGTCACCCCAAGGGCCAAAAACTAAAACTTTTCCGGTTAAAGGCTCAAATCAACTCAAGGGCCTAAAACACTGCTGCTTAAAGGCTCTACTCACCCCAAGGGCCAAAAAATAAAACACTGCTGGTGCAAGGCTCTACTCACCCCAAGGGCCAAAAACTGTGCTGGTACAAGGCTCAGTTCACTACAAGGGCCAAATACACTGCTGGTTAAAAATAACTATCTAAAAGAGATGCATATCCGCAACACTGAGGTACGTATAAAAATTTAGCTTTATTCCATCCGATTAAAATAGGTCAGAGAGACCATCCAGACAGAGTGCTGGTCACATTTAACAAGTGCAAAAAAAGACAGGAAAAAGTGAAAAACAACATAATGCCGCGAGTCTGTACTAGTATACTACCCAAATTTCAAAGAACAGAAAAAGGGACAAAATATAAATGCAAATTTAACTCCACCCACTTATATGTTGACTCCACCCATTCTGATTCATTTTTCCATGCACCTCCACACAGAATAATGCTCCTACAGTCATCCGTACATTCTATGTCCCCACATTATAATGTTCCCTTCTAACTGCTCTACAGTATTAAATCCCTCTCCTGGTGCCCCAGTTTAAACTGGGGGAAAGTAGAGGGGGACATAAAACAGTGGAGGTAGTTGGAGGGGGACAATAAATTAATGGCAGCTGCAGCGGGACATTAAACTGGGGGCAACTAGAGGGGACCATTAAACTCAGGCAGCTGGAAGGGGACATTGAACAATAGGGGCAGCTGAAGGAAGACATTAAACTGGGGGCAACTAGAGGCAGACAGCTACTTCCATGGATTAATGTCTGCCGGAGGACTTTGGTGAAGCAAGAGCTGTCTACGAATGACTGCTATTTCATTCAACTCCTCTGCATCCCGCCGCCCAGGACGGCAGGACACAACCCGGAATCCGGGAATGTCCCACAGAATCCAGGACGGTTGGGAGGTATGTGTTATGGTTTGCTGGGTTTATTAAAAAAATCTAACAAAAGAAACCCAAAGGAGCCCGCTGGGCTCTGGACCACAGAAGCGCCCTGGTGTGAACAGGGTCTGACAGTTAGACGTCACTGCCAGCCCTCTACACACCCTAGTTCGTTCTGTTAAATCACAGCGGCCTGTGCAGGTCAGACCAGCCGCACAAGGACTCAGTCTAGACAGCACTTTGGTGCTAGACTGCCCACAATTAGTTAGTGTGCACACAGTGGCTTCCTGAGGCACACCTAGCAGCTACCAACTTAAAGTTTTTCTTGAAATAAGTCTTTCTTTGAAATAGAGTTCTACCTGAACTACCAAACTGCCTAACAAAGTTTCTACCTAGCTAGCTAGCCTAAGCACACGCAGTGCATTTGTGAATTGACATTAGGGCAGCGGGCTGAGGAACCTCCCTCTTTATAAAGGGAAAGGGCGGTCCACTTTCGGCCAAGCCAGCTGCCCAAGGCGGAGGTTATTGGTCGATACGACTGTCAGTCACAGCCTGACCACACCCTCCAGCAGCAAGAGGGTTTAACCCTTGCTAAACCTGACTGCCGGCACAAGGGGGAAGTGACAGGCGGCAATACGCTACCGCAGAGAGACGGGCTGCGACCCAACCCCTCGGCCGCAGTTGCCGCACAGTCCTAACAGTATGTTACTAGTACTCATGAGGTATTTCATAAATTTCTTGACAGATGTCTATAAACGTGCTTATTTTCACCATCCAGATTGACAAATATTTAGTACAACTCTCTTGTTCTTACCAACTCCTGATTCTGACCCATATTTTGAATTGGTCTGAACCTTGCCAGTAGGGTACTGTTTAACCTGCATTTGTGGGACCAGTATTCACCTATGAAACTTGGTGCATGGGTGTGCTGGATTTACTGGCTTGAACTTCTTGCCGAGAGAGGGGCAACTAGCATTATAGTTATTCTTGGAGTCCCAGCGATATATTGTCCTGTACTTTAACAACTACAACAGTTGCTTGGGATGGAGAGTCCATAGAAGCCATTAAGTTTCAAACTACAGCTCGACATGCACCTACTGTACTTTTTGCTGTATAAACTCTTTTGGAAAGTAAGGGCGTTACAAGGTATTTAAGACTTAACACAGTATACATAGCTCTGGGATACTCTGTGACTGTCCCATATATATTTTCTTGATGGTTTTCGGTGATGGAAGCATAGAAAAGTAAGTAGTAAGTACATTTTTCAAAAAGGTCTGTTAGTGCTATTAATAGGTTAATACGTGCAGCCAAATACCTTTAGCAATGTTTTGAGTGATTTCTGGGTTTCTCTGTGAGCTTCTGGAATCTCTCTGCATTTGCATACCATGATGCATTGGGCTTTTCTCAGAGCTGACTCACACCACCTCCCTCTCTCACTCCCTCCCCCTCCCACTCCCTCCATGTTTCCTTAGCTAGACTGCCCACTACACCCTCAGCAGCCATCTTTAGACTCCTAGTTCTCACTCACTCAATTATTGTATTGTATTATCACTATTGTAATCACCTCCGTATATCATCAATACAGTCACATGAAGAGAGCTTCAGGACAACAATGAATTCTTTATACTTTTTTTGGCATGTGGTAAATATTAGAGATGAGCTAACACTATTCGAAACAGCAGTTTCGAATAGCACGCTTCCATAGAAATGAATGGACGCAGCTGGTACGCGGTGGGTTAAGCGACCGTCCGCCAGGCAAAGTCTGCGTGCCAGCCGCTTCCATTCATTTCTATGGGAGCGTGCTATTCGGGAACGGCTGTTCCGAATAGTGTTCGCTCATCTCTAGTAAATATACACACACATTATATATATATATATATATATATATATATATATATATATATAGTGTATATATATATATATATATATATATATATATATATATATACACACACACATTATAATATTGTTACATCCTCACCTTTTTGAACTCTGATTGTACGGCACAGGAGGCATGTCCGCTCTTGATTACGTGATCCCGCACTCTTGTGATTCTGTGTTAGCACTGTTAGGGTTAACTTTTGTGCTTATCTGCCAATCAAGCATGGGGATGGTTCTGGACTTTAAACTGGCCAGCAGCCAACAGATGGTTGCTGACTATTGTGTCTCTGACCTTGCTGAGCGGTCTCACTTGCTCTTGTATTGTATTCACTGTCCTCTGCTTTTTAGCTTTTTTGACTACTCTTTTGGATTGTGATTTGGTACTGTTTTGTCTGTCTGGTTGACCCTTGACTTGCTGAGTCCTCTTCTGTGTTGTATTGTCTTGTCCTGTTCTGTGAATCACTTATTTAAAGTAGGATTTGTCATCTAGTTGTCATTAGGACAGTTGCAGCAAATAGGGAGGGACACAGGTTGGGTTGAGTTATAGGGATCACTGTCTCTGTTTTCCCTTTCCCTAGAAGCATTTATTGGGAATTACCTTCGGTATTCTAACTAATATATTCCACAATGGCCCCTACACAGTATAATACTCCAAAGTGACCCCTGTACGGTATAGTATGCTCCATGGTGGCCCCTGCATGATATAAGCTCCTCAGTAGTCCCTGCACAGTATGATATGCTCCACAGTAGCCCCTGCACAGTATAATATGCTCCACGGTAGCCCCTGCACATTATAATATGCTCCACAGTGGTCTCTGCATGGTATAATGTGCTCAACAGTGGCCCCCACACAGTATAATATGCTCCCCAGTGGCACAAACACAGTATAATATGGATTGCGCATTTGCAATCAATATTATATGGCACTATATTATTCCCAGTTGCCCACACTTTGGAGGTGCCGACCGGCATAAACTCTTTGTGATGTGTACCAACTGCCACATCCTCTTTGACCTGTTCCCCAGCCCCATTACACTTACCTTTGCTAACTTTCAGGTCTGGACACAGGATGTCATCGGCAGCTGACACCTCCTCTTTGTGATGTGTGCTAGCCACCCACTGTATTGTGCATGCATGGACAACTGGCACACACAATGAAGAGGTGGATTTCTAAACGATGACATCCTGGGATCTGGTCTACACAGAAGGAACAGATAAGTATAATTGGGCTTGGGGGATGACATCTTTCCATGACGTTCCATGGTGCGGATCTTCCTTAGATTAAGACCCTGAAACATCAGTGGAAAGACAAAAAATCTAATATATGTAGGTCACAAAATGGCAAACTGGAAAACCTAGGAGGGGCCAGCAGTGGGCTAAAATTAAAAAAAAAGAGGTGATACATATCCCCAGTCCTCCTTTTTAGTGTTGAGTCCCCTCTTACATTCCATACATGTTTATAATGGATGGAATAGAAGATAAGCAGCTCAGATGACTGATGCAGTTAATCATATAGATCACATATAAGTAACATATCAGCAGTGACATTACAGGTACCCAATATGTGACTTGGGACAGGGACTGGTCACAATGGTCACCTGAGCTCAGCCAGTGCAGGCATGGAATGGAATGGGGGACCTGGGGGTATTAGTATTTCTTTTTTTTTTTTTTTTATTTCAGCTCACCTTTGGTCCCCTTGGTCTTTCCACTGTGCCTGGTAATCCCCTTTAAACTTGCTAATTCATGTACACAGTGGGGGTGGGAGCATGGGATAGGTTGCCAGCTGCTTACTACTATTCTAGATTTTACCAACCTCCTGTGACACTTGACTTGGCTCACATTTGACCTACTTTCATCTTTGTGGTCCTTAGGTATAACCTGATTGAATATAATGAAACAAGATTAATATATACAGAGTGAATGAAGGAAAACAATTAATTATCTGATTATTTACTATAGTGACATGTATTATGTCTAATACTAATCTTATAGTTACAATTATGTCATTATGAAACTTGGTGGCTTAAGTCTACATCTGTGACAATTTGCAAACAGCTTAAAACAAGATTCCTTGGAAAATCTGCTGGACATTTTTCCATCTGTTAATAATGTGCATAAATAAAATATAGCCAGCTCATATTGATGTTATCAGCTTGCATACAGACGCCAAGGCTTAAAGGGGTCTTAAGAAAGGCTATTCTTCTCCTACCTTTAAATATCTTCTCCGCGCTGCCGTTCAGTAGAAATCCGGGTTTTCTTCGGTATGCAAATGAGTTCTCTTGCAGCACTGGGGACACGAGACACTGGGGACAGGAGAAATCTTCAGCAATGCCTCTATCTTCTTCTGGAACGCCCTTCCCGCAATGTCTTCTTCCGTCCTAGGTTTCAGTCTTCTAGGCATGTGCAGTAGACTCTGCCATCGGGCCTCGGGTAGAACTGACTGCGCATGCCCGCGGCCACAAGAAAATGGCCGGTTACACAGTAAAACTCATAATAAAATCTTTGAGTGCACTACCTGTAACAATGAGGTTGCTGCTTTCATATTCCAAAGGTACTCTAGTAAAATAAGAGTTATAAGTGTCTGTAATATGTAATCCACATATATAGAGCTCCTGGGCCCAATACAAAATCTAGAAACATGCAGAATTGGACTGGCCGAAAAATGAGACCAAAGCAAGTGTCACACCGGAATGGGCCTGTCTGCTCACAGCAAACGTACCTTAATCAACTATCTCCTATCTATTGAACAGGGTACAAATGCTAGATCCAGTTTGACCACTTCTGATCTAACTTCTATGTACATTTTAAGCTTTTATACTTATTAATACAGAGGATGAATGCTAGTAACCAATCACTCAATGCCATAGGGCATTTCTTAACACATCATAACCTTAGTAATAACAAATACATTTTCATTGGTAATAAAGAGTTATTGATGTATTATACAGGGAAAATTATTGGAAACAAGGGTTGCACACATTTAGCCTCTTAAATCCCTTGGTAAAGTGCATAGCACTTGAAAGCTCCTTCTGGTGAATAAATGGACACATGGTGACTTTTGTCAGTCTATAGACAGTGAATGGAGCAGTAGTGCACATGCTTGACCACTGCTCTATATAAATGAAGGATTCGGAGCTAGCAGTTATCTCTTATCTAATGGATAGGTGATAACCTAAAAATTACACAAAAGTATGCGAAATTGCCACAATACGCAATTTAGGCAAATGTGTCTTTGAATTTATTAAATGGATTTTTGAGAGGGTGGCCAGAAAAGGTGGTAAAGTTAAAAAAACAAAACAAAAAAACAAAAACATAGAAAAACTATACTCACCTGTCCCCAGTGCTTTGTTGTCTATCTCTGGTGTTCATTCAGGCTTGTGCTTGTCGCCAGTAACTGGTGATGTATTGTGAGTAACATCACTGGTCCCTCTCCAGCAGCCGCTGAGAACACTGATTTGTCTCAGTTGTCAAATAGGAGTTCTGGTGTGAGCTTGAATAGACTCCAGTAGTAGACAATGGAGTGCTGGGGACAGGTGAATATGCTTTTTGATTTTACACCTCACCAGGCACACCTCCACACAGGTTACTCCAAATCCTGGACAGCTCCTTGAGGCTAAGGCCCCACTTTGCCGAAACGCAGCTTTTTTTGTTGCAGATTTTGCTACAGTTTTTTGACCTAAAATCCTTTATATCTTCCATTCCTTTTCAATCCACTCCTGGCTTTGGCTCAAAAACCGCAGCAAAATCTGCAACAAAAAAAAGCTGTGTTTCTGCATCGCGGGCCTTAGCCTTAAGGTTGATGGTACTGGTAGGAAGTCTCTATGCTTGTCACTATCATCATTCTACAGCTCACAGTACACGCTGGTAATGTCTTTGTATCAGTATATTCAGCTATAGACATAAGATTATAAATTATTTATCAGTCATTATAGTGTTCTGATTTGTCTGTGAAAAATGTTGGCTGTCCAAGGTTTTTGAATGAATTTCAGAGAATAAAGAAAAATCAAGGTTTAAAAACCTGAGCTGCGTCCTATCCATTTTACTTGTTCAAAACATGTAGTCCTATGATCTAAAATATATCATATATGTTTTAGATCCTTTATCTTTTGTAGGTGAAGCAGAAAGTCAAGAGAGTTAGCTTACTGTATAGCTAAATTGGTATAGTAGATAATTTCTCTTATGCCATAGACTGCTGGATTATAATTTTCTTTCTTGAGAGTCCGCTTGATAAACTCCAGTCAATAGCCTTCATTTAACATTAAAGGTAATACCACAAAACGTAATCCAGTGACAGCAGTAAAAGTAAATACAATAAATACCACAAAAAGTAATCCACACTCAATTGCCAAATGCTATAAAAACCATCAAAAGTAATCCAGGTTCAATGGCCAAAAGCCTTAAAAAATAATTTCAAGTAATTCAAACCGTATGACCAAAAACTTAAACATCATCAAAAGTAATCCTGACCTTATTGCCAAATATCATAAAGGAAAGCAGAGGCAATCCAGAAACAAAATGGAAAAGTGGTCTTCTCAGGATATGCTTTCTGGCTTGTGATAGGTGTTATAGTTGATATGTCAAGGGTATGTTAACTCCTAGCAAACCTGCAGAGATTGCTATCATGAAACACACAGTCAAGGCTCCGAAAGACAGAAGAATAGTTTATACTCACACAACCCATTGGGTTCAATGTCAGTTTAGGCAGCATCCCCATCTGGAGCTTCCGCCTTCCTCAACCTAAATAGAGACATCTGTGCAAGTAAAAGTGGGCAGCTCCTATGCAAGGCTAAAGCCCTATGTGGTGGGAACGCAGCTTTTTTTACTTGCAGATTTTGTTGGTTTTTTTTTATCCAAAGACAAAAGTGGACTGAGCAAGAGAGAGAAGTATAAGTATTTCCTATATGAAGCCATTCTTGCCTTTAGCTAAAAAACCACAACAAAATCTGCTGCGTTTCCGCAACATGGGGCCTTAGCCTTAAAGGGGATTTATGAGTTCAGTACAAATGTGTAGGATAAGACTGCAATACTGGTGCTACTATGGAGATGTTGTACATTGTAAACAATGAAGATGGTTGGACCCCACTGATCAGATATTGATAACCTATCTTTAGGAGAGGCCAAGCACCCTGGGGGCTAAGGGGAGTGTGATACTATGTGGGAGCCAAATAGGGGGATTTTTTTTTTATCTGCCAATGGGGGTGGGGTGTTTCCTAATTAGTCGGGTGGGTATCTTAGGGGGACCCCATCACATAACCAATATTTTTTTTTTGTTTTGGAGGGGGGCACCTTTCTATAGTTCGCTTCAGGCAGTAGAAAGATTAGGTTCACCCCTGCTGATTAAACATTAATTATACATAATTTATTTCATTATTCTACATGTGACCTCAGCGGTGACCCTGGGCGCATGATGTGATCAAGGAAACTGAGCGAGCGTGCTGGTCGCCATAAGGAAGATCAAAAGAGGTCAGGGAATGTGAGTATGTTTTTTTCATTTTTTACACCTCCCCTGGACCTTCACCTATTATACTCTGTGATCTGAAGACCCCAGAGTATATCAATTTCACTTCCATTTTTATCCAAACTTGTTTGACCCAAAATGAAGCAAGGACCCGAGCCACCCTAACCCAAAACGAAATTAATCTTGGGGAGTTTGCCCATCTCTAGTTGTCTTCTATGAAAGCATCCTGATACTTATATATTGTAGGTCTATAAACTAATAAAGGGGTTTTCTGGGCAAAAAAATTAATTTTCAAAAAAGGTCTGCTGTAAGTGCACACAAAAACCTTTAGCTGGGTTCACTGGGTGTTCCTGGCATCTTCTGCATTTGTTTTAAATGGCATATTCCAGTACTGTGCCAGCACTACAACTCCCATGATTCCTTGGTCTGCTCTCAGAGCTTCTCCTTTGGCTGTAATATTGATGTACAGAAGTGATTACACCATTACATCGACAACAATGAATACCAAATGCCAAAAAAAACAAAAAAACAGATTAAAGATATCTATGCACATATATATACACAATAAACTACACTCAGGGGCTCTTTAACCATAGGGCAAACAGTGCACTTGCACCAGGCCCTATTGTAGCGGACCCCCTTTGGACAGTCCTACATTTGCTGCCCCGCTGGGGGCCCGAGCTAACCCAACTCATTGTCGTCTTCTCCCTGCTTTACCACCTGGACCCTTTATTTGCTTCTGATGTCCTGGGAGCAGGAAGTGCGATGTAGTGATGTAATTTACATTGCACCTGTTGCACCTAGAAGACTCTGGGACCAGAGACAAGGGGGATGGGGAAAGATGAGTATTAAGGTTTGTTTTTTGTTTTGATATATACAGTGGGGGACATAAATCTGTGGAAGCAACCTGGGGGGGACAACAACATGAAACTGTGGGGGAAGCCGGGGGGGGGGGGGTGAGGACTGATACTGTGGGGGGAAACCTAAGGGGGGCATGTCAGTGGGGGGACATGATACTCTGGGGGAACACTGAGGGGGAATGTCAGTGTGGGGGGAAATGATACTGTGGGGGCAATCTGGGGTAAGGACATGTTACAAGGGGAGGTTTGGGTGCGATACTATGGGGGAAACCTGGGGGTGGGACATGATACTGCGGGGCAACCTGGGGTGAGAACTTGATACTGTGGGGGCAACCTAGTGTGAAGTCATGATACTGTGGGGGCAACCTGAGGGGGGGCATGACATGGTGAGGGCAGCCGGGGGGGGGGGGGCATGAATTTGTGAGGGCGACCTGTAGGGGGGCATGAATCTGTGGGGGGCAGCCTGGATGGGGATGTTGTAAGGGGAATATTGTATGGGGCACTAGGGAGCCATTATAGTGTGAAAGCCACAAAGGGGCATTATACTATGTGGGGGCCATTTAGGGAGCATTATAATTTGTGCAGGTAAGGTGTTTCTAGGTGGTGATGATGGTGGGTTGGGGGGGGGGACTCGAAATCTTTGCACAGAGCCCACCAATGTGTTAAAAGGGCCCTGACTACACTGTATACATTTACACAGTACTTATATACAGATTAAGCAGTGCTAAAATGGTCAAAGGTAAAGCAAAAAGGAAACCATAAATACAATATATTTGTTAGGGAATAGCAGACGATAATTCCCCAGAAGCTGCTGGTGAACCCTAGAGGGAGGGGCACAAGGGACAGTGAGCCCTAAACTGAAGCCCCCCGCTTTCCCTTCCTATTGCCAGACCCTATTCTAGGTAATAGGCGACAACCACGAAGACAATCCCTCCCTGAATACGTGAAACACAAAACGCAGACAAGACGAACAACAACAAAGGGAGGTCAGCTAGCCAGGGTTCGGTAACAGGAGAGTGATGCAGTGCCAAATCGGAGTCCAAAAGAATTGTCAGTAGGGAAGCCAGAGGTCAAGGATTAGAGTACAAGTAATATAACAGCAAGAAAAACCAGAAAGCTAGGGCAATAACCGGCACCAGTGTGACTGTGAGCCAAGACTAAATAGGGGAGGAAGAACCCGCCCTGAACCTGATAGGAAGGAAAGCTGTCAATCACAGGCAAGACAAAATCAAACACTAAATGAACAGAGGCAACCTTGGCAGAAGACGGGTGTGGTGCAAATCCAATTAAGGACTAGAGCCGTGTTCACACAGTGCAACTAAAAACTTTAAGCAGATTATCAAACTGCACACGCCTCCTGCGCCGCAGCATGCGAGCAGAGGGTGGCACAGAGGCCCGAACAGGCAGAGATGTTACAATATTGACATTGGAGACTTGAAAGTGATACACTTGATTCAATACAAACTCTCTATCTGTAGGTGTTTACATGTAGTGTGTGCTGAACTACTGTTCTAACAACACTTTCCATGTCGAAAGTTCACATTAGCTTCAAGCTCTCTGTTGTTCGAGTCCACTGGGGGATCTTAACAACTAAGAGCTTAAAACATTACAACAGCAGTGACACAAGGAGACTGCAGACTTACACATTACAGAAGACACCACCAGCTTTTATCTACACTGAATCTCCACATGGGGTGTTTCCTTTTATCACAGCAGGGGAGTGTAGAGACTCTCACCACCGTCTGATACCAGTTACCAAAGAGCCGCCCAGACTTTAGGCAGATTCATGAGACCCATGCAGCATGTGCGATGTCCTCTCAGTGTTAGTTAGATCTGGTAACCCTGCAGGATTGGGCAAGGCATGACAGCCATCCACACCTAGTCTACATCAGTGTGTATCTTCATCACACTGCAACAGAATATCTTTTTTTTTCATGAAAGTCTTTATTAAATTTTTGGAAAACCAACAAAAATCACAACTGTAGGAGGGTAGATGAGGGGGAGGGGGAGGGGACAGGCAGGTACTCTGACGCAGCAGAGTAAAACATTGTATTTTTAAAAAAAGGGAAGAGGACAAGAAATAAAAATGAAAGGAACAATCCAAACAAAGGATATATATATATATATATATATATATATATATATATATATCACCATTAATTCCATGGTGCTTTACATTTGAGGGTTTACATATAGTACACAAAGTAAACTAACAAATATAATACTAACAATGACCGACTGGCACAGTGGGATAGAGGGCCCTGCCCGCAAGGACTTACAGTCTACAAGGGAAGAGGGATAGAGACAGAGGGTGAGGGTAGAGACTTTTCAGATGGTGGTGTGGTGATAGTGCTATTGGAGGTTGTAGGCCTTCCTGAATAGGTGAGTCTTCAGGACCTTCTTGAATCCTGTGATTGTGGGGGTCAGTCTTATGTGTCTTGGTAAGGAGTTATAGAGTATGGGGGATGCACGGGAGAAATCTTGGAGACGGTTGTGTGAAGAGTGGATAAGAGCAGAGGGGAGTAGGAGGTCATTGGAGGATCTGAGGTTACATGTGGGCAGGTAGCGGGGGATTAGGTCAGAGATATATGGAGGGGCCAGGTTGTGGATGGCTTTGTATGTCAGTGGGGGCAACGGGTATCCAGTGAAGAGATTGGCAGAGGGTAGCAGCCGACGAAGAACGGGGGGAGGAGGGAGTTGTATTAAGCAAGCAGCACAGTATAAGGTGGACTGGAGGGGGTGAGAGAATTTGCTGAGAGGCCATGGAGAAGGGTGTTACAGTAATCTACACTCACCGGCCACTTTATTAGGTACACCTGTCCAACTGCTCGTTAACACTTAATTTCTAATCAGCCAATCACATGGCGCCAACTCAGTGCATTTAGGCATGTAGACATGGTCAAGACAATCTCCTGCAGTTTAAACCGAGCATCAGTATGGGGAAGAAAGGTGATTTGAGTGCCTTTGAACGTGGCATGGTTGTTGGTGCCAGAAGGGCTGGTCTGAGTATTTCAGAAACTGCTGATCTACTGGGATTTTCACGCACAACCATCTCTAGGGTTTACAGAGAATGGTCCGAAAAAGAAAAAACATCCAGTGAGCGGCAGTTCTGTGGTCGGAAATGCGTTGTTGATGCCAGAGGTCAGAGGAGAATGGCCAGACTGGTTCGAGCTGATAGAAAGGCAACAGTGACTCAAATAGCCACCCGTTACAACCAAGGTAGCCAGAAGAGCATCTCTGAACGCACAGTACGTCGAACTTTGAGGCAGATGGGCTACAGCAGCAGAAGACCACACCGGGTGCCACTCCTTTCAGCTAAGAACAGGAAACTGAGGCTACAATTTGCACAAGCTCATCGAAATTGGACAATTGAAGATTGGAAAAACGTTGCCTGGTCTGTTGAGTCTCGATTTCTGCTGCGACATTCGGATGGTAGGGTCAGAATTTGGCATCAACAACATGAAAGCATGGATCCATCCTGCCTTGTATCAACGGTTCAGGCTGGTGGTGGTGGTGTCATGGTGTGGGGAATATTTTCTTGGCACTCTTTGGGCCCCTTGGTACCAATTGAGCATCGTTGCAACGCCAAAGCCTACCTGATTATTGTTGCTGACCATGTCCATCCCTTTATGACCACAATGTACCCAACATCTGATGGCTACTTTCAGCAGGATAGTGCGCCATGTCATAAAGCTGGAATCATCTCAGACTGGTTTCTTGAACATGACAATGAGTTCACTGTACTCCAATGGCCTCCACAGTCACCAGATCTCAATCCAATAGAGCATCTTTGGGATGTGGTGGAACGGGAGATTCACATCATGGATGTGCAGCCGACAAATCTGCGGCAACTGTGTGATGCCATCATGTCAATATGGACCAAAATCTCTGAGGAATGCTTCCAGCACCTTGTTGAATCTATGCCACGAAGAATTGAGGCAGTTCTGAAGGCAAAAGGGGGTACAACCCGTTACTAGCATGGTCTACCCAATAAAGTGGCCGGTGAGTGTAAGTAGGAGATTATGAGGGCCTGGACTAGCATCTTTGCAGTTTCTGGAGTGAGGAAGGAGCAGATTGGATGGATGCTCTTGAGTAGGAGGCGGAAGGAGGTGTTGAGGGTTTGAATGTGCGACTTGAAGGATAGGTCAGGGTCCAGGGTTATCCCAAGGCAATGGACCCGTGGTTAAGGAGTAAGTGTGGTTCCATTAACTTTGATAGATGGGTCAAGTACAGGGGGCCATACAAGGTGGGTTGAAGATGATGAACTCTGTTTTCTCCATGTTCAGTTTGAGAAAGCGGGAGGACACTCTGGAACTCAGCTAACAGAGTGGTAATGTCTGGTCCAGAGAGATATGTTTAAGTGTCATCAGGATAGCAATGGTATTGAAAACCATGAGATTCTATGAGTTGTCCGAGGTCGAGGGTGTAGATGGAGAACAGGAGGGGTCCTAGGACAGAGCCTTGGGGGACACCAACAGAAAGAGGGTGTGGCGAGGAGGTGGTGTATGAGTGGGAGACGTTGAATGTGCGGTCGGTGAGGTATGAGGAGATCCAAGAAAGGGCCAGGTCTGAGATACCAAGGGATGAGAGAGTAAGGGCCCCTTCACACGGAGTTTACGCTCCGTGTATTCTGTATCCGCTCATTTTGTACATTTTACACGTGCAAAAATGCACATGTAAAATGTAGTTAGCCATTGAGTTCAATGGCATGTTCCTATAACGTGCGTCCTTTTGCGCGTGCGCGCGCAAAAAGACGCGCGTTATACGAACATGCCATTGAACTCAATGGCTAACTAAATTTTACACGTGTATTTTTACATGTGTAAAATGTACAGAATACATGGAGCGTAAACTCCGTGTGAAGGGGCCCTAACATTTTTGAACGTCTTTTTATGAGCTGAGACAGTGTTAGCCTTAAGGCCCCACTGAGTATTCTAGCAAATCCCACCTACATATTGCATAAAAATACATGCAGCTTAAATGCTGTGATTTACAAAACCATTGCAGTTTAGGAAATCTCAGCATATCAGTTATACCTATGGAAACTCTGGGCATTTCCCTATAGGTATAAAATAAAGAAAGAAATCCAAAAGCATACAATAATGTAACAATAAACTTTTATTGTGCCAATATCCTGCACCAAACATTAACAATGCAAACCTGCCATAACTGGTTGCAGTCAGGGCTGAGGTTTAAACCTTCCCATGCAACTAGCCATAAGTTCTAGGTTCATCCATTCCATTTTTTACTGATTCTTCTTACTATAGTACACGAGGCCTCTCTTGCATTGATACTGAGGGAGGATATATGTACTCCTGACTGGCAGAGTTTGATATACAATCACGCTGTGATCTACCAAGTATAACCTTGTATTAGACATGTGGATCCCTTCTATAAAATCAATCCATATCACTAAATCACATAGCTTTCTGACAACAGCAGACAACCATATTGGCCAACAGTAAAGTGTGAATTCATCCTTGAGTCTTGGCCTGGCACAAATTGCTGAAATGCTTAATCCGGATCCATGCATGTCTGCTGAAAGCATTCCAGCTAACTCTTCAGAAAAACAAGGCTTAACAAATCCATGTGTGAGAACGTGTCTTATACCTTCACATTTGGAAACAGGGATCATGGTAAACACCTTGGTGAAACCTACATGTTAATACTCATGACTTCGTTTGCCAGCATTGCCAGTATTTTTATTACATATGGAACTGCTTTCATGGAGTACTACATGTAAGAGCTGCATTGGTTTTTCACTGTAAGGCAGAGACCCTATGTTGTGGAAACACAGCTTTTTTTTGTTGCAGGTTTTGCTGTGGTTTTTGGAGTCAAAGTCTTGACTAAAAAAACCACAGCAAAACCTTGTGGCTTGAAAAGGATTAAAAAAAATATAAGAGAAGCCCTTAGACATTTCCCTTCTGTTAAATCCACTCCTGACTTTGGCTTAAAAAACGCAGCAAAATCTGCAACAAAAAACGCTGTTTCCACAACATGGGGCTTTAGCCTGAGAGTTTGCACTGATGCATTTTCTCTCTGTATTAGTTAGGGGAGGAAAATGTTATTGAAACAACAAGCATAAGGGATCCTTAGGCTTTAACAAATGCAGCAGATCCTAAAACTTCTACAAAAGAAAGAATATAGCCCATATGGAAAAAACAAAACCTTCAAATCCTCTGACTCAACCTTGAAAGCACATGGAAGAATTTGTGGTTTATGTGGGCTTCACTTCATCCCAAATAGACATGTTTCAGATGCTCCAGATATTACCAAATCTGTACAGAATGCCTAGATAAAGTAAATACATAGACGCACACAGTAGAATCTGATCAGTCATATCCTTGGACTGTTCACTTACAATACTAGTAATTAGATATGGCTTAACAATCCATCCTCGCAGGCGCATCGAGCAAAACGACAGGACTTTTCTACTATAATCATCACCCAGCTGGCATTGATGAAATAATGATAGTATAAGAAATACATAAAATGATGGAACATTTCTCCTTGACTGCATCCTGAACGGCATAATATCATTTTACAAACCGCCGACCGACCATATCATTTCATAGCAATCTCATTTACGTTGAGGTTTATTACGAGCAGTCACTGGCACAAGTGCATTATGCTCCAATGACCACAAGATGTAGCTGTCCTACTGAATCAAGCTCATGTTCTGCACCGATGCAGGCAGCACGGAGACAATGCTTCCCCGGTATGCTCACCAGACACTGGCCAATCAATGTTATTTCATTACATCTTAACTGAAGTAATTGCTCTTATTATATATTCTCAGATCTGCCCAGTTGGTGATTTTCCACTGTCATAAAACTGAGCAGTCACTGAGCAGGAATTCTTTATATGCTCCCTTTTTCAGGCTGGAATGAGCTAATTTGCATACTGTTTCCCAAGGAGCATTGCCTGAAATATAGGTCTGCATATACCGCTATGATTCCTCAATGAGCATCTGCATTAAAGGTCATAGAAGATTTGTGGACAGAATCTAAACCTATGGGACTCAAATACTAAAATGCATCATATCCTCAGTCGATATGATCTCCATTATAGAAATTTATTCTATAAGATATGTCGTGAACCTAAAGGTACTGTACTGGATTTGGAAAACAGTAACTTATGGTTGATTTCTCCTAGGAAGAACACCACACCTGTCCGTAGGTTGTGTCTACTGAAGTGACTAGGGGTGACTCTTTTGGACCAGCTACCATAAAGCAACCTTTTTGTTTCTCAAAAAAAATTAAATAAATAAATAAGCAGACATGTTTTCCATAGGGGAGATTAAATGTTTTACAGTGCATTCAATGGACAAACATACTTTCTCATAGAAATGGGGGTCCCCAGCATTATGCAGAACATAAAGCGGGACCAGAAGTCTCATTCCTCTGCCTCCCTCTGATCACCTGCATTCAGGGGTGTAGCTATAGAGGATGCAAAGCTAGCAATCACTACCGGGCCCAGGAGCCAGAATGGGGCCAATGGCCTCTTTACAACATAAGAAGACACCAATAATATAAATGGCACATAGTAAGTGGGGCCCCATTATAGATTCTTCACTGGGGCTCAGAAGCTTCAAGTTATAGCCCTGACTGTGTGCAGGAACCACGAATGGGACATAATACTGTGCACAAGGGCCACTATGGGGCATAATACTGTGTGCAGGGGCCACTAAGGGGCATAATACTGTGTGCAGGGGCCACTATGGGGAATAATACTGTGTGCAGGGGCCACTATGGGGAATAATACTGTTTGCAGGGGCCACTATGGGACATAATACTGTGTGCAGGGACCACTATGGGACATAATACTGTGTGCAGGGGCCACTATGGGGCATAATGCTGTATGCAGGGGCCACTATGAGGCATAATAATGTGTGCAGGGGTCACTATGGGGCATAATACTGTCTATAGGGGCCACTAAGTGGCATAATAGTGCGTGCGGGAAGGGGAGGTCGGGTGGGAAGGGGAGGTTTCAGTCGGGGGTGGGGGGGCATGACAAATTTTCGCCTTACGGCCCCGCCATTCCTAGTAACGCCACTGTGCATTAGAGTGGATTTGTTGATCTTACAGAGAGCCAGAACAGCAGCAGGGAAGGCTGAGCAGAGACTTCTGACACCCCGTTGAGTTCTGCAAATCTAATATAATCTAATAATGTATCATTGAAAATTGAATTTAATAAAATGGATGACAAGCTGACATCAATGTGTTTTCCTCAGTTAATAAATATACAGTACACTTGTGTAACAGGTTTGCCATATGTGAACATGCTATAAGGCAACTTTAACATGCTAGTTGTTTTGAGCAGAAGTTTACATCATTGTTTATAAACTGAAACTAGCAGTGGTTCCAAAATATAGGGTCCATCTATAGGTTCCACTTTTGGTTTTGGTTTACAAATACTGAACAAAAAAAAAAAAACGGGCCAAAATACTGCTGTCTTAGGGCCTGTTAGATGAGGAAAAATGAAGAGAAATCTCCAACCTAGATTCCTCTTCATTTTCTGACCCTTTGTCTCCCCGCAGCGAAAAAGCAGAAACAGAGCTTTCACTCGCTGGTTGTCTTGTGTGGCTGATCAACTGCAGAATCTGCGTCAAGATCGAGCAGGATGCTTATTTTTTCAACATCTTGCTTTAATATCCACTTCCCATTGAAAACAATGGGAGGCAGATTCAGGATGGCATTAGTGCCAAGTGTCCCCTGTGTGAACATACTGTCTTCAGAAAAAAAATGTTTTGATGGACATTGCGTGTAATTGTAACATTGTGTCAAGAGTGCTTACATGTGATCGGTGGCACAGCCAAAGTTACCCACATAGCATACCGTGTTTTTGCTGTGTTTTTTCTTCCCTTACTAAATCTATAGGGAAAATACTTGCATTGCCGCAGGTAAAATTAACATGCTGTGCTGTTCAAAAACGTGTGCGTGCAGCTTATCCGCAGCATTGTTTTTCTGCAAAGTGTGGATGGGATTAGCCAGAATCTCATTCACTTTGCTGGTACTGTAAGCCATGGTTCCATTTGGCTGCATATTTTTGAGCCAAAGCCAACAGTGGAGCAAAAGGGAGAACAATATGCTTTCTTATTATTTCCATTTCTTTTGCAGCCACTCCTCGGTTTGGCTCAAAAAATTGCAGCAAAATTTGCAGCAACAAAAAAAACCCAGAGATTTTCTGCACTGTTATAGCCAAAAATGTTATTTTTTTTATACTACCATAGTGCAAAAATGGCAAATACAGATCACAGATCCAAACAAGGTTGTGTGCATGAGGCCTAAGACAGATGGGTGGAACAAAGGCAGGGATATACAGGCATGTTATCACATATCAATGGAGAATAAGAGCAGACTACTCAATTGTTAGTACAAATATAAGACAATTGCACGTTTCCAATATGTTTTGGTTGAAGATCCCGTATTTATACACATTTAAAAACACAAAATGGAAATATATAAAACATGTCTGTATATCCACAATGACAGCATACTCAAATATGACAATACGGAAATTTCCGCAATTGACAATCCATTCTATACATGTAAATAGGGCAGCCTTTAGAACCGCACACCCCATTCAGATATCTGTGACAGTAGCAGAAATTTCAGCTGCAAATCTACTTTAGGTGAATATACTGTTAGAAATGTATAATAGTGCGTGTATAGCTCAGAAATGTTCAACTTTCTCTGTATGTATATATATATATATATATATATATATATATATATATATATATATATATATATACACAACATCTATACATAATTACATCATATTACAATGCTTGAAGTGACCCATGATTACAGTTTAGCTCTATTGCAGGGCACCCATTCGAGGGCCATTGCAGTCGCTGCCTGAACCCACAGACTAATTAACATTTATGTTGTTGCTAAATGTTATTTTAGTCGTAGACACCGTTCTATAAACACACCTTCCAGCACTACCAGCCCAGTGTTAGGCTGTGGCCGAGTGATTATAATGCATCATTCATTGTGGTTACGTCAAGAATTTATCTCTAACCTTAATTATCATGTGCCCAGTTTTCCCAAACATTTTCCCACACATACAAACAGTATGGAAAATCATTTGGAACAAAGCCTATTTAGTCATTTAATCCCTCCAGTGGTGCAGAAATGTGGATAACCCGGCAGGCATCAATAGCATAGACACAGCGCCTTCTGCATCTGCAAGAATACAAGCCAGGAGAAAAAGCAATTGTGGATGTACATGTGTAGCACTAAGCCGAGCCCGCTGCGTTACACAGGAGTATTTAACAAAAGCAGCAATGTTATATCTCAAGTCCTGCAATTACATGGCTGATAAGGGGGCCGTAAATGTATATTTGATGAAACCAATGCTAACCTGGCACAGTATGGTTATTACATATTTTAGACTTCTGTTATTGTTATTACGTGTAATCACATCCTTTTCAGACTTGCGATCCCTTGTGTAAATCTGATAGTAAGGTCTTACTGCTGGGAGTCCATCTAATGAAATATCATTATTAGGGAGGACCACAGGGGAAAAGCTGGTACAGGCCTACTTCACGCAGCTGAAATTGTGTTACTATTATATTCTGCCAAGCGTCTGTGAACGAAATAGCTCATGGGAAAGCAACACACATCTTTTCCTACAGTGCAGCTCATGAGTGCAATGTAGTTCTACCCATAAGGAATCGCTGTTTTATCTCGCTCTCCGAAAGTTCTAGAACTCCATCTATGCGATGACCTGCACTAGTTAAAGCAACATGAACATCCCTAACAGTGCAAGTACATCATAATACGTGATACAATGCAACCAGTGAACTGTAACATGCCAAGTTGTGATGTCCTAGCCTGGCTAACACTGCGCCTCCACTATGCTGCTGAAAAGGGTTTAACTTAGAGATGAGCGAACACTGTTCGATCGAATAGATATTCAATCGAATATCAGGCCATTCGAGGTATTCGATTCCAATCGAATACCACGAGGCAAATGCACTAAAAATCTGTATCCCCTCCCACCTTCCCTGGTGCTTTGTTTGCACCAATAACTGTGCAGGGGAGGTGGGACAGGAACTACGACAACGGAGGCATCGAAAAAAAATCGGAAAAAGTAATTGGCTGGCAAAATCAGGTGACCTCCAATTTATACGAATGGTGGATTTAACATTCGGTTAATTTGAGACTGTGAACTATGTGACTGTGAGACAGGGATAGATGTACAGGCAGGGTTAGCTAGGGATTACCTTTATTTAGGTGGGAATGTCACTCACACAGCTCTTTGGGGTTCTATCTGGTCGGGATCCCTCATGCATATCGCAAGCTGACTTTTTCCCATAGGAAAAATGCTGTACTTTTTCCCAGAGTACAGCATTCCACCAGTCAATGCTGGTTCTGCCGGAGGAGGCGGAGTCTAAGATCGGACCAGAATGGAGAATGCTGTGGACCGATCTTAGACTCCGCCTCTTCTGGCAGAACCAGCGTTGATTGGCCGAATGCTGTACTCTGTATGGCATTCGGCCAATCAACGCTGGTCAATGCATTCCTATGGGAAAAAGTCAGCTCGCTCATATCGCAAACTGACAAGGATCCCGACATAATACAGTGACTTGGGCGTGTTAGATGCCCCCAGACATGCTTCCCCTGCTGTCCCAGTTGCATTCCAGGGTGTTGGCATCATTTCCTGGGGTGTCATAGTGGACTTGGTAACTCTCCTCAGTCGAAGAGTGGGATCCCCTGAAACAAGCATTTTTTCCCCATAGACTATAATGGGGATCGATACTCGTTCGAATAGTCGAATATTGAGGGGCTATGCGAAACAAATATAGAATATTTTACTGTCGCTCATCTCTAGTTTAACTTGCCAGTGTAACAGTACAATGTGTGTCCACATCACCTTACAAGTATATTGTAACTTAGCTACACTACATATGTGCTTTAGGATTAAACTGTTGGTGCACCACATACCATAAAAAAAAAAAACATAGACAGTACTATATACATTATTTGCAAACAGTTTGCATACTCAATAGAACGTATTTTTTTGGTTACTGTTATGCTACTGAAGTCTACGAGCATGTTGGACTTATAGACTGAGAGATTTTCCCAAAGTCCAGCTTTAAACAGGTTTTACAGTTCTGCTATATTTACTTACTGTATACTTATTAGAGTATAGATATGACCAATATATTCATTTAATCTTTATGATAGAAAGGCCTTTCACAAAAGGTCATCCATTGTCGTTCTGAGGTGCCTAGAGCCCACCAGTTAAATCCATTTTATTGGCTCACTATACAGCTCCCGGCAAATATTATCGGTTCACAAATGCCAACATGTCGCCAACATTTTGTTTCAGCTGTAGAATCCTGCCTTTCCGTACCTCTTATTGTTTCTGTCCTGGGACCCGGTCAGTAGCTTGATGCCTGGCTCTTGCCTTGAACTAGGCTTGCCTTCTTAGCTAGGTGAGATTTGGGTATGTACCTTCATAGCAGCAGACCAGGCAGCAGCAATATGGTTGGTGACAGTGGCGTAACTAGGAATGGCGGGGCCCCGTGGCGAACTTTTGACATGGCCCCCCCCCCCCAAACCGACGCCAAAGACCTCAACCGACCCCCTCCTCAGAACTCTATTATGTCCATTAGTGTCCCCTGCACACAGTATTAACCCCAATAGTGTCCCCTGCACACAGTATTAACCCCAATAGTGTCCCCTGCACACAGTATTAACCCCAATAGTGTCCCCTGCACACAGTATTAACCCCAATAGTGTCCCCTGCACACAGTATTAACCCCAATAGTGTCCCCTGCACACAGTATTAACCCCAATAGTGTCCCCTGCACACAGTATTAACCCCAATAGTGGCCCCTGCACACAGTATTAACCCCAATAGTGGCTCCTGCACACAGTATTAACCCCAATAGTGGCTCCTGCACACAGTATTAACCCCAATAGTGGCCCCTGCACACAGTATTAACCCCAATAGTGGCTCCTGCACACAGTATTAACCCCAATAGTGGCCCCTGCACACAGTATTAACCCCAATAGTGTCCCCTGCACACAGAATTAACCCCAATAGTGGCCCCTGCACACAGTATTAACCCCAATAGTGGCCCCTGCACACAGTATTAACCCCAATAGTGGCCCCTGCACACAGTATTAACCCCAATAGTGACCCCTGCACACAGTATTATGTCCCACTGTGGACATCCATAAACAATTATTATACTCTGGGGTCTTTTCAGACCCCAGAGTATAATAATCGGAGACTATCGGGGGAATAAAAACATTTAAAAAAAAAAACAGTTGCTTACCTGTGCCCGGCTCCTAGGCTGTCGGCTGCCGCTCTTGTTAATGACGTCGGACGTCACATGACCCGGGAAGCAGAACCGGGTCATGTGACGTCAGACACGAATGAGGGAGGCCGGAGGCAGGATCGTGGAGAGGTAAGTAACACTGTTTGTTATGTTCCTTATGTCTCCCGGTCCGCTGATCATTATACTCGGGGGTCTGCAAAGACCCCCGAGTATAATGATAGTGTTTGTGGGGCCCGCGGTGTCACTTGCCGATCCCGGCCCAGCCAGGATCAGCAAGTGAATGGGGCCCGTAACGGACTATTTAAAAAAAAAACAAAAAAAAAACGCAGCGGTAGCGGCTGTCACCGGGCCCCCTAATGGCCCGGGCCCTGTGGCAGCTGCTACTGCTGCTACCACGGTAGTTACGCCCCTGGTTGGTGATGAGGTGTATAGCAATCCGTGGTTGACTTTACTCTGTTCCTGGAGGCCATTTCAGACACCCATTGTATCAGCAGTATATAAAAATAAACTGTGTAGTTTCTTAAATATTCTACCCAGTATATTATACTGACACCTGGTTGAGATGCTGTAGAAGATGTATGAAGTACAATGAGTGTACTCTGCCATGCCAGGATGATTTGGGGTCAACCTGGTTCTGGGGCCAGTCTGAGTCTGTGTCTAAAGTTATCACTTATACATGGGATGTAGCACCTTTTTCAAAAAGAACAAATATTCCAAGACTAAGATTACTAGGTTAAAGATTGATTCGGAAGCTTTTTGAATAAAATAACAGTTCTCACTTTATATCGATAGATTTTCTAACCTTCTGTGGAGTTTTTCTGGGTATCAACCATATGAGTAGTTATTTAATGGAGCCGACATAACGTAACTACCGGGGTAGCAGCGGTAGCGGCTGCCACAGGGCCCGGGACATTAGGGACCCGCTGACATCTGATACCACTGCGTTTTGGTTTTTTTAATAGGTCGTTACCAGCTGGAGTAACTTCTGTCTCTTTGTTCCCGTCGATCTTAAAGGGGTTGTCCGGAATAAATATAAATCCCTAAACTATTCTAAACACCCCCCACCTCCTACTTTTTAAATAACATAATTAATAAAAAATGTATAGTTACCCATATCCCTGGGGAGGTCATGTGACCATCTCAGGAACATTTTCTGATTATCTGGTGATGATCCGTTTCCCTGTTTCTGGAAATGGATAGTCGCTATTACTCCTTCCCCCACCCACTCCATCATACCTTCCAGAATTCTTCCTGTGGGATGGCTCCTTCCTCCTCTTCTGACTTCCGCCACTTCTCCCAGCGCTGCTCTGCATGCTGCTACGATAATCCACCTCTACTGCGCAGCTCCCACACCTGCGCTGTAGAGGTTGATCGTTGGCTGTAGAGCACAGAGTACTGCTGGGAGAAGAGTGCGCGCCTGCAGTATCAGTAAAGAAAGAGGGGCCTTCTCACCGGAGGAAGACCGGGTTGAAGGACGAGCGGTAATTTCATAATTGAGTTGGGGGTTGGGCTGAGTAAGTTGGGAGAGCTAGTAGTGGGCGGGATAGCTGGAGAGACAGAGAGGGGCTATATGGGAGGGAGAGAGGAGGAGGGGGAAGTGAGGAGAGAGGTACCTAGCGTTGACGTTATATAGCAGGAAGCTGAACCATGGAAACAAATGCAGGAGATATCAGGAGCTCCCAGAGACACCCAGAAATCACTACACACACTGCTAAAAGTATATGGGTACATTTATTAATCCATTAATAACACTAACAGACATTTTTTTTTTTTTTTTTTAAAAAGACTCCCTTTAGGTTAAGGCTCCACATTGCCCAAACACAGCTTTTTTTTTGTTGCAGAATTTACTGCCGTTTTTTTTAGCCAAAGAATGACTACTTAACTAATAGGAAATATATAAGAAGTACTCATACTTCTTCCTTCTGCGGGGCATATTACTCTGTTGATTTCTGACTCTTTCAAAGTGTTGATGTATTCTTTTTGCAAGGTATAATCACCACATTTCTGGATTATACATTCCTGGTAGTCCTGGCACCATCTGGGCAGGTCTTATATGGACTGTATACTGTATAATAAGTAATATTTGTGGTTCTTTACAAGCATAGTCTTTTTAGAAGAAGCCCTCACCTCTCAGCTCCATGCTGAGAGTCAGAAGAGTTATGCGTGAATAGCTTTTAAAAAGGCCATTCAGGCATTGCTAATGTTATATTAAACTACCCCCCCCCATTTTAAAATAATGCCCTAAAAAAGAATATGATAATCATACCGTATCGTGAACGCTGGGCGGGCATGCACGGTCCGACGTCATCGTTAGCCACGCCTACATCTTCTTTCTTCTTGCAGCGATGTCCTCGGGTCCTGTCTTCCTCGTCTTCTTCTTCTGGCGTCATTGCTTGTAATCCTGCGCCGGCGCAGTAGCAGGGGAACAGTAGCAAGGGAACTGGAGTATGCTCAATTCTCATGCTACTGTTCTCCTGCTAATGTGCCGGCGCGGGATTGAAGACGAGGAAGACGGGACCCGAGGAGTAGCAGGGGAACAGTAGCAGGGGAACTGAGCATGCTCAGTATGCTCAGTTCCCCTGCTACTGCGCCGGATTACAAGCAATGACGCCGGAAGAAGAAGACGAGGAAGACGGGACCCGAGGACATCACTGCAAGAAGAAAGAAGATGTAGGCACGGCTAAAGATGATGTCGGACCATGCATGCCCGCCCAGCGTGCACGATACGGTATGACTATCATATTCTTTTTTAGAGTATTATTTTAAAATGGGGGGGGTAGTTTAATATAACGTTAGCAATGCCTGAATGGTCTTTTTAAAGGCTACTCACGCATATGTGGGGCTCTTTCAGCATAATTTTGCTGATAGAGCCCCTTTAACTAATGTTATGTCCTTCCCATGCAGAGCTGTCCACATGGTATCACTGGCAGAGATAACACACCGCCATGTCTCCATTGTACCCGATACAGCATATATTATTTCATGTGACTAACATCCTACTTTGGCGCTTTTTCATTGGATCATTGAGACAATTGACTAACATCTATTTTAACCAAATAAACAGCAAAAATAAATAAATAAATAAAAAATTGATTGTAATTGTTATATTTGAGGATAATAAAACAATGGCTGGAGACTTGTCAGGACTTCCTCCTTGTAACAATGATCCTTGCTTGTTTTCACCATGTAATTACATAAGGTCTAGATGAGAAATACCGCTCCATCCTGTATAGCAGTTCAAGACTAATTCCTGAATACCAGGATTATGTAAGCAACCTAAAACAATCCAGTCAGTCAGGGCGAGATTTATAGGACATCTCCGGCCGCAGTTATGTCATTCACACATTCCAGGAAAGACTTTGCCATGACAGAAGAGAGTGCAGGTTAAATAATGGAGTTAGATGAATCTTTTGGATACTCCCTTTTTTTTATAGCCCTGCACTGTAGAGTTACAAAGGACAAAAAGAGACATAAACATGTGCCAGTGCCATGCCAATGTATATACGTGACATTAAACCATTCGGTATATAATAAATGAACTGAAGACAGCTATTTGTGAATACTCCTGTTCTACATGTGGGTGACTGGCTGCCTTATTATATAGGGCACACATGTATGTAACCCTTGTCTCCATCCACTGGATGTGCAGCACTGTCATCTTGAGCGAGTGCCCGGCACCAAGCATTTATATACCTGTGATCAAGTGGGTAAAGTGAATGTACTGATAATTGCTACACTGAGGCAATGGTTGGTATTGTAGAAAACGCTGATCCTGGACTTTACCTTACTGTGCCTCTATCAACTGCAACATCAAGGGAGGATATCTTGCATGTATAATATATAAGACTGGTCTCTTTATATGGGAAAGAGGGACTCTTTGATCCCCCTCAGGTTCTAGGTCCTGGATTTATCTGGAAAAACTGCACCTGTATAGTTATGTCTCTGCCCAGGCCAGACACAAAAGAGTATCTGACAACAAATTGTTGTTATACTCCACTGTGAATCTGCAGAACTGTGAAAATTCTGCAGTGTGATCCCTTCCAAATCGCCATGTTGAAACCACCTAAAATCCAATGATTTTGTAACAGGAATCCAGCAATAATTCTCATGCAGGTCACTTTAAATTGTGGGCTTTAGTCGCAGCATTAAGATGAGACTTGTTTTTTTATGTAGATTGTGAGCCCCATATAGGGATGACAATGTACTTTTTTTCCCCTATAATTATGTCTTTTTTGTAGAATGGGAGGAAATACACGCAAACACTCCTTGCAGACTTTGTTCCTGGCAGGATTCAAACCCAGGACTCCAGCACTGCAAGGCTGCAGTGCTAACCACTGAGCCACCGCATTGCCCCTCAAGATGAGACTTGTTTAACACTGCAATGGTAGATCACACAGTTAGCTGCTGGCAAGTTCACAATTATTAAGTATTAATAAGTATTATTATTAAGTTAGCAGCCCATGTGTCCTCGGACATAGGCATCATGCACACAACTATGTACAATGTCAGTGCACTAGCCATGTTTTTCACAGCTTGCACACTGACCCATTCCATGTATTTTCACAGTCCCATATATGGAACCATGAGCAACACACAAGACAGGTCCTGTCTTGGACCTCAGTCAATTGGGCCATGGAAGCATGAACAGTACACGGGTGCCATCCATGTGCCATCTGTACCATTCAATCACGGCCCGGTGACACATACACAGCCGTGTGTATTTCACCTTAGGATAAGTTCACATATGTGATAAAGGATCAATTAGGCTTCCAGTTAATCTAAAATTGCAGGCAAAAAGGCTAGATGAAATGACAGGGAATACACTGGATACCCAACAAACCCCATTATAGTTTATGGGGTCCTTCGGGATCTGTTGGTGGCTGTCATTAGATGGATCCGTCTTCATAGTTTCCCTGGCACCAGAAAGCCAACGCTACCAGCTACTAATAATAGCCCCACCCATGTAACCCTGTACAAAGCATGACCTAAAACAGCAGGGTGCAAAAATACAAATTTTATTTATACCAGAAAACCTAGAAATAAATCCCCCTTATGTGCTTACAGCAGAAACAACTCCATCCATATGAACGAAGCGTTGAGTTGATTTTCAATCACAAACATTTCTGCACCAAATTTTCCAAGTGTAGTTTCACCCAAATACACTGTCTACCAATAAGTATTTGGACACCCATGCAAATGACGATATCTGCGGTTGTGATGTACGTCACGCCTTCCGCCATTAAATTGGAAACACCATTGGCATTAGTGCATTGGCATTAGTCGCATGCAAGATGCCACAAAGTGCAGAGTTGTCCGTTTTCGAGAAAGGGGTAATTGTGGGATACCACAGAGATGTTTGATCCTTAAGGGACATAGCAAGCGAACTGAATTACCCAAAATCCACAGTGGCCTATGTGATTATGAAGTGGAAGGTGAATTGTCGGAATGTGCCCCGAGTCAGCAGACCCCCAAAACTGGGAGATAGAGACCGACGAGTGCTGGCCAGAGAAACTGAACCCAACCGATGGCTCACATACACCAGGAGTTTCACCAGGCATCCGGGAGTATTGTGTCACTCAATACCATCTGTAAGGAAGCATCTGCTGGGGTCTACCAACTATTGAATATGAATAAATGTTGTTTTTCTATTCTACCGCAGGTGTCCAAATACTTATTGGTAGACAGTGTAAAACCATCATTTCATGTGCACCAAACGTTCTCCAGATGCATACAGACCGATCTCTTCTTTCACTAGAGACATAAAACAGGGCTCCAGGGACCCCCACTCTCAAGGTAGATGCAGGCCCAAGAGGTGAGACCCATATCTATCTGGTCTTTTTAGGATATCCTGTGGATAGCAATAAATGCCCAGATGGGAATACTCCTTGAATTTTATGTTTGATATGTTACACTTTTTCCAGCTTAGAGAAGCTTTCCAATTCATAGAAAATATTTTTATTGTGCTGGAAAGTCTTATTTAATAATTGTATTAATATCTGGTTTATGTTTTTGGTCACTGATCTCTACTAGTTCTATAATAGCAGTAACCTCAACAATTGCAAACACAATGGTGTAAGTGCTCACAGTGAATGTTGTTACAATACCTATATAATGCCACTAGAGGGGGCTGTTTACACAGCTAACGCTCATACAAATTGGCATCAGCACTCTTCTAGCAGAAGTTTAATCCCTCTTCAAACATGAGACTGTGTATTATGTACTTGATGTTATCCTCTTCTTCTTTACTACTCAATTAAACGATGAGTAGATGTTGTACACTGACCCATGAGACGTGTGTGACATGTTAACCACATACGGTGCAGGCTGACTATACAATTCCACTTCTATAGTGCTGCTCTATAGCCCTTCTGTGATATCTGTAATACATAGTTATATGATTAATGATACAATACAGGGCAGAGATCAAATGTGGCTATTGAATGTACGATGATCAATATGCAAGGCCTATGCCTGTTTCTAAGGAAAGGATGTTGAGATCTGCTTTGAATCCCCACTTCTAGAGATATGCCAATGTTGGTTTCCCATATCACCAGTGAAATATAGCAAATGAGTTTTCTACTGCGTTATGTAAACAGGAGGTAGAGACCACCCCTCTGTGTATATGCACACACACATACATATACATGTAACTGTGAATGAGGCAAAAGGAGGATACTACTGGATTGAATGAATTGGAATCACTTTATTTTGGGATAAAATGTTGAGAAAATGCTATATGTCAAGCACAGCATTGTACATAGTATAGTCACTGTGCTTGGTATTCCAGAGTGTCAAACAGACCATGTGACCGATAAATGTGACATCACGTGACCTGTAAAGTGGAGATGGTACTCACTGCAGTGCAGCTGCTACATTGCTCAGCTGATCTATGTGGGTCCTGGATGTCAGAACCCCACCAATCTAACATTGATAATATAGTCCCAGAAATCTCCTTTAGGCTGAGGTCCCACATTGCAGAAATACAGCTTATTTTGTTGCAGATTTTGTTGCGTTTTTGGAGCCAAAGGCAAGAATGGCTACAAAGGGAATGGGAAATATCTAGGAATGTATTATATATCTACCTTCTGCTCAATCCACTCCTGGATTTGACTTAAAAAACGAAAAAAGCTGCATTTCCGCAACGTGGGGCGTAGCCTTAAGCCTGAGGCCACATGGGATGGACATAGGACGTGCTCCACTGAAAGCCATTAGAGCAAAAAAATACACCTTAAATCGGATAGCTTTGCTGTGGCACATCTGCAGGAATTGCTGTAAGGACTTATTTACATGTCTGCATTTGGCATGTCTTTGTGAAAAATGAATGGATGTCTGTGTGTGCCCATAAAATCAATGTGTGCACATGCAGTCCATGATTTAAGCCCTAAGGCTCCGTTCCCACGGAATAATGCGCCACTCATTCTGACACGTAAACACGTGTCATAGTAAGGCGATTCAAAACAGATCCCACTGACTTCAATGGGTGCCGGCTTACGCGAGCTACACATTGAAATCAATGGGAGGCTTTGTAACCCATTGATTTCAATTTGTAGCGCGCGTAAGCCAGCACCCATTGAAGTCAATGGGATCTGTTTTGAAGTGCCTCACTCAGACGTGTGTTTATGTGTCAGAATGAGCGGCGTGTTACTCTGTGGGAACAAAGCCTTAGTCACACACAGCTTTCAACTTTTAAAGCTGCAGGTAAAAACTGCAGCAGTAATTAACGTAGTGTAAAACCCAAAGCGCAGGTTGTGTTGCAGGTTTTGTCTTTTTTTTGCAGCAGCAGCATGTGGATGAGATTTGCAGAAATGTCCTCCACTATGTTACTCTGTATGTCTCCATAACCTAAATGACTCTCTGGTTTTACAGAATTTACCTTAAAGTTTATAGGTTATATAGTGGGAAATTTTGCACAGGAATTCCTTATCAATTATCAATTAATTGCTGTTAGTGAATGGACGTATATAAAGCATATTATTATAGCCTGTCCAGGTAAACTAAACTGCCTGAATGCCAGACCAATGCAGCACTGGAACTATAGCACACTGTCAGGACAAGAGCATTGTCTATACACTCCATAGATAGTATATACAGGATACATTTTATATCTGCATACATTATCTATACTGGATACATTGTATAGACACATCCATTATCTATACTGGATACATTATACCGGATAGACTGTATATACTGGCTACACTGTATAAACTGCATACTTTATCTATACTGGGTATTATTGCCTATATTGGATAGATGATATATACTGCATAGACTGACTTTGCTGGATACATTATATATACTGAATACATTATCTATACAGCATAGATTGTCTATACTAGACAGTATACACTACATTCATACTATACTGTCCATTGCATCCACCCCCCGGCTGTGTAGAGTAATACAAGGTGTAGATCGGGATCTCAGCTACATCACAACTTCTCATCCCAATATTGTATATGGAACAGAAACAAATGTATACATATTTAATAAAATGGAGAATCCTGTCCTACATCTTTCTCCCTCCATTCCCCTGTGTATACCAGTGCCCTGGTACCTGGGTAACAAAGCAGCCTGCCTGCTCCATCCTGCCCGCCGCCCGGCTCCCTCCATCCTGCTCAGCTACCTCCCGCCCGGCTCCATCGTGGCTGCTGCCCGGCTCCCTCCCTCCTGCCCGGCTCCCTCCATCCATCCTGCCTGCCCAGCTAACGGTTTCTCCCCGGCCGGTCCTCGCTCCACCTCGGTGCCTCCCTTGGCGGCGGCCAATCCCGGGGAGGAGGGGGTCGCAGTGGCAGCGGGTGAGGGGCTGCCCCTCCAGTAGCTGCTGCCCAATGGTGGGCTCCGGAGGAGGTTCTGGAAGTGACAAGCGTGTGGCTGGGCGGGGCGGAGGTCTCAGGGAGGGAGGGGGAGGCTGAGGCAGAAGCCTGGCTGAAGTGAACAGGGATCAATGAGACAAGAAAGTTTTTTTGTTCCAGGGACGGCAGTAGGAGCCAGTTGTGCTGCACCGAGCCCGGTCCCAGCAGCTATGCCCGGTGCCATGCTATAGGGCACTGGATTCCAGGAGGATGCGCTGGGGATTTGGCATCTTCTCCGGGATGCAGATCAGTACAGGGGTTTCTATGCGGACAATACAAGAGGCATCTGCCAAGGAGACCATCTGAAGGCTCTGGGCAGTGTTTGGGCATCATACATCTGTACTGCAGCAGATCTGGATGGACCAGGCTTCTACAAGGAGCTCCACATTGCCTGACTAGTAAAGGTGCCTGGATGCTGATCTGAGATGGTGCTGACTACAAGTGACTGCAGTGCGGGATGTGTGAGTGTACTCAGCTCCTGGATCCACAACTGAACTCATCATCCCATGCACTTCTTACATCTAGTGCTGTCAAGGAGGAGCTGCTAAGTTTTCGGAGCTAACAATCCTGTGCATTGCTTTCCCCTGAACACAGTAAGTGGATGGTTTTAGCACCTTTGCAATACTCTGCATGGACTTGCATGTGCAACATGAGTCCCCTGTGTGTGTGGACACTTAACCTACATGAACTGATGCATTTCATAGTCTACTTTCTGTTGCTATCTATGCCTGGAGCATTCGGCAGCTCCCAACCTCGCCAGATATTTCAAGTTCTGGAGGAACAACCACCAGGGACATATGTAGGCACCATCAGCACTAAACCAGGGTTTACCTACAGACTTAGTGAATCGCATGCACTGTTTAGCATTAATTCCTCCTCTGGCTCCATATACACCACCTCAACCATAGACCGCGAGGGTCTTGCCAATGATGTTATCAATTTGGTTGTTCTCTCAAGTCAACCGACATATCCAACTGAAGTTCGGATTACTGTCCTGGATATCAATGACAATTCACCTGTGTTCCCTGATCCCTCCATTGTAGTGTCTTTTAAAGAGGACACACAAGGAGGAAGGCAAGTTATACTGGACACTGCTACAGATTCTGATGCTGGTACCAATGGTGTGGACCACCGCTCTTACCGTATTGTGTCAGGAAATCAGGATGGGCGCTTCAAATTGGGAATTACAGTTAACCCAAGTGGGGATGGTGCTTTTCTTCATTTAATGTCACAAGGACCATTAGACAGAGAGACTGTTCCATGTTATTATTTGGTGGTGGAAGTTGAAGACAAAGGTACACCCAAAAAAGTCGGCCACTTACAAGTGAATGTAACAGTGCAGGATATTAATGACAACCCACCAATGTTTAGTAGCTCTCAATACCGAGCTAGAATTGAAGAGGATGCCCCTGTAGGTTCAAGTGTTCTTAAAGTGGAGGCTACAGACAGGGATGAAGGGGATAATGCTGCAATCATATACCAACTAGCGGAAGGAACCCCTTTTCAGATTGATCCAGAAAGTGGACTTGTTACCATAAGGGAGCCATTGGACTATGAAAGTCAACAACAATATACATTAAGTATTGAGGCTAAAGATCTTGGCACCCCACCACTAACTGGCCGTGCAGAAGCAATTGTTTCCTTAATTGATGTTAATGATAATGATCCTGTTGTAAAATTCCGCTATTTTCCTGCCAACTCTCGTTATGCTTCAGTTGATGAGAACGCTCAGGTTGGTACAGTGGTCGCCCTACTTACTGTCACGGACTCAGACTCACCTGCTGCAAATGGAAATGTCACAGTGGCTATATTGGGAGGAAATGAACAGCGCCACTTTGAAGTACAGACTTTAAAGGTGCCCAACCTAAGCCTTATCAAAGTAGCAAGCGCACTGGACAGGGAGCGCATACCTTCTTACAACTTGACTGTTAGCGTGTCAGATCAGGGTCTTCCTAGGCCAAGATCATCTGTGGCTAGCCTTGTCATCTATGTGAATGATATAAATGATCATCCTCCAGTCTTCCAAGAGCCACAAAGTACAGTGGAAATCAATGAGGACTTACCGCCTGGATCTTATATCTGTGGAGTTTCAGCAACAGATGGGGATACCGGCCTTAATGCCAACCTACGATATTCAATTGTATCTGGAAATAAGCTGGGCTGGTTCTCTATTAGTGAAAACAGTGGACTGGTGACCAGTATATCTGCTTTAGACCGGGAAACGGCTGCACAATTACTACTTAATATCAGCGCACGTGATCAAGGCCCTCAACCAAAAACAAGTTATGCTACTCTACTTGTTAACCTCTTGGATGTAAATGACCAAAGGCCCACCTTCACAGGCCTTCAAGCAGATAACCAGCAGTCGGTCTCCATACCAGAAAATTCTATTATAGGAACTGAGCTCATCACTCTAAAGGCCACAGATGGGGATCTTGGGAGCAACGGCACTATCCGTTTCTACCTTGATTCTGACAACCCAAGCCCATGTCAAGCATTTTTTCGTTTGGACCCTTTGTCTGGCCTACTTAGTACCCGAGCAGACCTGGACAGGGAGCATCAAGAAAACTGCACGTTGGCTGTACTGGCTACTGACCTAGGAATCCCACCACTTTCTTCCTCTGCTAAAATCTCTGTGTCTTTATTGGATGTAAATGACAATAGTCCTGTTTTCTATCCTGTGCAGTACTTTGCCAACATTCAAGAGAATGAGCCACCAGCAAGTTTTGTTGTTTCTGTCACTGCCGCTGATCCTGACTTGGGTGCAAATGGCACAGTTAAATATTCCATTAAAGTCGGAGATACATCTAAATTTCAGATTAATGCTGATACAGGGGCTATTACTACAAAAGCTGCATTGGACAGAGAAGAAAAAACAACCTACCAGCTAAAAATCGTTGCCACCGATGGAGGAGGCCTACAATCTCACAACCATGCCATTGTTACCATCACTGTGTTAGACACCCAGGACAATCCACCAGCCTTCACCCAGGACACATATACTTTTGTTATGTTTGAAAACGTGCCTTCAGGATATAATGTTGGAACAGTCACAGCAACCACTATGGATCTCAATACAAATATCACATACCTTATAACTACAGGGGACCAAAAGGGGATCTTCACCATAGATAAACACAGTGGTCTAATCATGACAGTAGGAATGGTGGATAGAGAAGAACAGGGCTTTTACCACCTTAAGGTTGTGGCCACTGGTGGAGCAGTAACTGGAGAAGCAGTTGTTAATATCACAGTGAAAGACTTAAATGACAATGCCCCCCACTTTCTGCATGCAGTGGAAAGTGTAAATGTGGTAGAAAATTGGAAGGCAGGTCACATTATCTTTCGTGCTAAGGCCATTGATCCAGATGAAGGTGTTAATGGCAGGATTGCTTACAGCTTGAAGCAGAACCCTTTAAGCTTGTTTCAGGTGGATGAAGTCAGTGGTGCGGTGAGCATCACTGGAGTTCTAGATGTTGGTGCTGGATCATACCAAGTAGAAATTTTGGCATCAGATATGGGTGTTCCTCAGCTCTCTTCCACTTTCATATTAACTGTCTCTGTACACGATGTCAATGATAACCCTCCTGTTTTTGACCAGATTTCATATGAAGTTACCCTGTTAGAATCTGAACCAGTTAATTCAAGATTTTTTAAAGTGCATGCTTCTGACAAAGATTCTGGGGCCAATGGGGAAATCACATATCACATAACAGATGGCAATGTGGGGGATGCATTTGGTATATTCCCTGATGGGCAGTTATATGTGAAGAGTGAACTGGACAGAGAAGTTAAAGATATATATGTTTTACTTATTACTGCTTCAGACCGAGCTGTAGAGCCCCTTAGAGCCACAGTCAATGTCACCATCATTCTGGAGGATGTCAATGACAATAGACCGCTATTTAACAGCACAAACTATGTCTTCTATTTTGAAGAGGAGCAGAGAGCTGGCACATTTGTTGGTAAAGTCTTTGCTGTAGATAGGGACTTTGGTTCCAATGGTGACATAATGTATGCATTTGAAACCATGCAACCTGATTTTGAATTGAATACAATTACAGGGGACATATCGAGCACCCATCAGTTTGACAGAGAGACTCTCATGAGGCAAAGGGGAGCAGCAACGTTTACTATTAAAGTGGTCTCAACGGACTTAGGTTTACCAAAACCACTGAAAGACCAAGCCACTGTGCAGATTTACATAAAAGACATCAATGATAATGCTCCCAAGTTCTCCAAAGACCTCTACCAAGCCAGTATATCAGAATTGGCAGAAAACATGACCCCAGTGTTACGTGTCTCTTCTTCTGATGTAGATGAGGGAAGTAATGGGTTAATAAGCTATTCTATTATTAAAGGCAATGAGGAAAATCACTTTTCTATTGATGGCAGCACAGGTCAGGTATCACTTGTAGGGAAGCTGGACTATGAAGCCACAGCTGCCTATTCTCTTATCATCCAAGGTGTTGATACTGGGAATATCCCTTTAAGCTCAACATGCACCTTAAGTATTGATGTACTTGATGAGAACGATAACACACCTTCTTTCCCTAGGTCTGCCCTGTTTGTAGATGTTTTAGAGAATATGAGGGTTGGAGAACTGGTGTCTTCTGTTGCAGCGACAGACTCTGACTCTGGGGACAATGCCGATATTCACTATAGTATTACAGGGACTAATAACCATGGAACCTTTAGCATTAGCCCCAATACCGGAAGCATCTTCCTGGCTAAGAAGTTGGATTTTGAAACCCAATCATTATATAAGTTAAACATTACGGCTAAAGATAATGGCAGGCCTCCCCGCTCATCTACCATGTCAGTGGTCATACAAGTCAGAGATTTCAATGACAACCCACCCAGCTTCCCAGATGGAGACATCTTCAAAACTGTAACAGAGAATGTCCCTATTGGTACATCCATCTTGACGGTGACTGCTACTGATCCTGATGCAGACATCAATGGGAAACTGAACTATGCTATAATCCATCAAAAACCAAGGGGAAGTCACTTTGTGATAGATGAGGTGCGGGGCATAATTTTCACTAATGCAGAAATTGACCGAGAATTCTCCAATCTTTTTGAACTCACTGTTAGAGCCAGTGACCAGGCTGTACCCATAGAGAGCCGAAAAAATGCCCTGAAAAATGTAACTATATTGGTTAATGATCTTAATGACAACGTTCCCACCTTTGTGTCACAGAATGCCTTTGCTGCAGATCCTACTATGGTCATTGGCTCTGTCCTGACCACAGTTACCGCTATTGACCCAGATGAAGGCCCCAATGGAGAGATAGAATACGAAATTGTGAATGGAGACACTGAAACTTTTATTGTGGACCGTTACAGTGGGGACTTGAGGGTGGCATCGGCAATGGTACCATCACATCTCATTTACAACCTTATCGTGGCTGCCACTGACTTAGGACTGGAAAGAAAGAGAACTACAACGGAATTGACCATTATTCTGCAAGGGACTGATGGCCCGGTATTTTCCCAGCCAAAATATATAACCATTGTAAAAGAAGGAGAGCCTGTTGGTACAAATGTTCTATCTATTGAGGCATCTAGTGCACGAGGCTCAGAGACTACACTGGAATATTTCATTGTCTCTGTCAGATGTGAAGGAAAAACTGTTGGACGTTTATTCACCATTGGGCGCAATACAGGTGTCATTCAAACTGCAGCCGTGCTGGACAGGGAGCGTGGAGCCAAGCTTTACTTGCTGGATGTGTATGCCATTGAGAAAGAAAGCAGTTTTCCCAGGACTCAGAAAGCTGAGGTAAGATTTTTTTGTCTCACTCTATTGTATCCTATATGTACTTGTTTATGTTGCTCAGAAGGTATTATGTGTTTTATTACTATATACAGCCTATCCAAGACTGTGCTTAAGTCGCTGTATTGAGAACTTGAGGGCTCTAATATCCCTTAAGTGGTGAAATATTTTATGTAGGTAAGAAGTGAGATTGGTGGGTGGTGAGCAGCTCCGTAGGACACCTGCTAAACCTTCTGCTGTTCTATGGTTATTATATAATATATATGTATTTTATTGCTAGGTAGCGTTTTAGTTGTACAATTCTTTGAACATCTATTTGCAAATTATTGTAGTTTTCGAAATCATTTTCTGGCTGTTCAGACTTTCTTTGGAAGCTGCACCTATTATCGCCTCCATTATGGTCTCCCCACCCTTCTGTTTTGCATGGCCAACCATGATTTTAGAGTACAGAACAGTTCCCACTATGTAATGCCAATAACTAGGCACATTGGCTGTTCAAGAGGACAAAGAAGCTGTTGGACTAACTACCTCTGTGGGGTATGATGCTTTTCACAGACAGATAGAACAGGAATGTCTGAACAGAAGTGTTAACATCTTGACAGATGATGACAGGACAACGATTCATAATTCCTGGTCACCATCTATGTGACACAAACTACGACAGTTTTACTTATGTACCACATGCTATTTATAATATTGGTGTCTTCATATGTGATAGAGGAACTCCAGGGCTCCCCGTAGGCACCCGGGTCCTAGATTTAATTCTAACTCTGCAACCCCTATAGATATGGATCAGAATATCACTCAATGCAGAGCAGCTATAAGGCCTGTGACATGTTATGTGCCCAGATATAGCCATTGGAGATAGTGGTTAACCTTTGTGTGTTATAGGGCATGTCTTCATTTATAAACAGGATGGCACCGAAGGTTTCCAGTTCAGTTTAGCAACTTTTCTGCTGCTTTGTGATGCCAGCTATCTACCTAAGCACTGAATAAAGCTCTGGAAAGTTGTGTGACCTTAAACCAAACACAAGATGATGTTCTTTATACTTACTGAAGACATTTTCAGAGGGCTCTCTCGCTGGCATACTCTGTGTTTCAGTGCAACTCTTCTCCTCTAAGTGAGGAGCTCAGGTTTCCAGCCAATGCTAAAGTCTTTTTGGTCGCAGTAGCCTGAGAAATGTTCTTTTGCTTACAGAGCCTTTCTACATGCGAGTTATGGCTTTTACTTGTAAGCACAAGTCTTACCTCAAATGAAAAACAAATGTTTTACTAGTCAAGCATTTTAAGATCTTTAGTTTGAGGGTAAAGTTGATGTTTGCATGGCTTCTTCCCTTACATTTCAGACAAGTAATAACCTTACTGGGAGATTCCAGTGGAACTGCGTACACATTTCAGAATACACTAGACAGATGTAGCCGCTGTTATTAATAACTGTACCCCTAGAGAACTTGACCAAACAGGGGCGCAGATTATTACTATTCATTGATACAGACACACATAATGGACTAGAAGCAGCTTAGCTTCAGGAATGGTTTTATGAGTAGAGAGTTTTTTTATGGTTTTTATACTTTCACACAGTATAGCAATAGTAATGATGGTATTAAAAAGTCTAATATGATGGATAGCAGATTATAAGATATTGAGCCCTCCCCCTTAAGACTCAGTTCAGACCTGAGTAATATGACCGCAAAACCCAAACATCCTGTGGTGGAATTTGGATTATTTTCCAACCTTTTCACCCTTTCCAATATCACTGCAGAACTAGGCTGACTGACATTCAGTAGTCCAGAAAAGCTGGGGAGTCTTTCTTAATCATTGTATTAGGAAATTCTGCCATCAGCCTACTGACTAAGCAGAGTCTACCATCTACAGTGAGCTAGAAAGCTGCCATCTTCAGAGAATGAGCTAGGTATTCTCTGGCTTTGGATAACAGTCTGAAGATGGTAACTTACTAGGAGCAGTACCAAGTAGGGCTCACAATGTAAATTCCCTATCGGTATGGATTGTGAAAGGAAACTGGAGGATGCCCAATCAAACACAGGGAGAACGTACAAACTCCTTGCAGATGTTGTCCTCGGCTGGATTCGAACTCAGGACTCCAGTGCTGTAAGGCTACAATGCTATCCACTGAGTCATAGAATTCAGCAGGTCTACCCCTAATACAATGATTTAGAAAAACAATTGTTTTTGCATTCTGCAGTCATTTATGAAATTGGCAGTGCATTGTAAAGTGGACCTGTCATTTTCTTAAAGGTGTTTCCAGGATTCGAAAAACATAGCTTCTCTTCTCCAAAAACAGCACCAAACATGTTAATAGGTAGTGTGTGGCACGACAGCACAGCTCCATTGATATGAATGGAGCTTAGTTGCAATACCACATACAACCTGTGGACAGGTGTGGCACTGTTTATGGAAGACAGCAGCCATGTTTTCCTAATCCTGGACAACCCCTTAACATGACTGCTATAAATCCTAAAAGAGAGGGGTAGAAGCACTTAGCAGAGCCTTGTGTCTTATTGGCTCTGATCACTTTTGCTCACTTCTCACGTGTGCTACAGTCTCAGAGAGATCTGCGCAACTCCCTTGTAAGGAAATAAGAATGGCTTTGTTGCCTATAGCAACCAATTAGAACTCAGCTTTCATTTCATACAATGCTGTGGAATAATAAAAGCTGTGCTCTGATTGGTTGCTATCTGTAACAAAGACAATTTTACTGTTAGGATATTTGCACATGGTGGTCCAGAAAGGAGTTTGAGGTTGACTTCTGCCCCGAATTCCTCTACACTTTCCACCCCTCTGGCTTTCACTTACTGAGGCTCAGATGAATGGGCCTAATCACTGGCGCTGCCGATTCTGCAGCAAGATCGGGCAGGAGGCTTATTTTTTCACCATTCTGCTTACATCTCCACTTCCCATGAAATACAATAGGAGGAAGGTTCAGGGCAAATTTTGGTGCTAATTTTGAAGTGAAATTCATCTCAAAATCAGGATCAAATTCTGCTGTGTGAACATACGTTTAGAAAGTTAGTCCATACACCGCTCATTCAACTCCCCAAGGAAAGCCGCACACAGCCAGTGAGAACCGAAGGGGACAGGACTCAGCTAAGCACCTCTGCCTCTCTGTTATAAAATGAGTCAGACCTTCATATCAAACTAGGGCGATTCTGTATACCCATATATGACATATTAGGGTGCATTCACACGGAGTAACGTGCCGCGTGATGTGGCACGTGTGCGGCGTGTGAGACTTTGCGCGCCGTAAAAGCTCCCATTGATTTCAATGGTAGCCTGGATCGTATACGCCGCGTTATTTTGCGGCCCTGATTTTGCGGCTACTAGAACAATTTTGTCAGTAGACATTTCCAAAGTGTACAGTGTGGCATCATACTGCAGCGAGGCAGATAAGGCGTGGGAAGTCAGTACCGTATACCTAATGGCACAGTCTCCGGTTTTGGTCCGCTGTGTTTTCATGGACTGAATCTGCCACAAATGTATTCACAGACATAAATATTATTATACACTGGGATCACTTACTCATGTTTTCTTCTTCTTTTTTTTACAAAATACTATATATATATTATATGTATTGTTTGTGATGAGAGTAACCTCTTACTATTACGACCAGGAAGACAATTTTGTGCCAAGTACGCTGTTTATTTCATTACACAAATTAGATTTAAGTGTAATTTTGTAGTCTGCAATGATCAGCATTAGACACTCACCAGTGATCGCATTCTCCAAATAGCCGTCCTAATGGATTCATTATGTGTTGGTTGTTTTTATGTGTTATCTGTTAGTGTGTATATTACTGTATTGGTAATGGTCTGTTCAGTACATTCATTGTTTACACTCGGTAGATTATCCTTTATTTGTGTATCTAAAAATAATAATTACTAGTAAAATAACAGAATATTCTGTCTTACTGTCACAATATCAGGAGTCATTATTTGTGTGGCTGTCAGATATTTCCCTTTAGGTTTTCTCCCCATCTGAGACCCCCGTCCCTCACACTTATCCTCTGTGAACTGTAGCGTACAGTATACTTATTACCAAGAGGTTAGTCCGCCTCAGTATTGTCCCATTTTCAGTGCAGGTATACAGCAGTTGCGTAGATCTCCTTTTGTGACCACATGTATTACAAGAAGTACGAAAGATTGGTTGACCCTATTTCTGCCGTCCTAACAACCTCAGCATAATAGGTACAGTGGGGCAAAAAAGTATTTAGTCAGTCACCAATAGTGCAAGTTCCACCACTTAAAAAGATGAGAGGCGTCTGTAATTTACATCATAGGTAGACCTCAACGATGAGAGACAAAATGAGAAAACAAATCCAGAAAATCACATTGTATGATTTTGTAAGAATTTATTTGCAAATTATGGTGGAAAATAAGTATTTGGTTGGTAACAAAATTTCATCTCAATACTTTGTTATATATCCTTTGTTGGCAATGACAGAGGTCAAACGTTTTCTGTAAGTCTTCACAAGGTTGGCATACACTGTTGTTGGTATGTTGGCCCATTCCTCCATGCAGATCTCCTCTAGAGCAGTGATGTTTTGGGGCTGTCGCTTGGCAACACGGACTTTCAACTCCCTCCAAAGGTTTTCTATAGGGTTGAGATCTGGAGACAGGCTAGGCCACTCCAGGACCTTGAAATGCTTCTTACAAAGCCACTCCTTCGTTGCCCTGGCGGTGTGCTTTGGATTATTGTCATGTTGAAAGACCCAGCCACGTTTCATCTTCAATGCCCTTGCTGATGGAAGGAGGTTTGCACTCAAAATCTCACGATACATGGCCCCATTCATTCTTTCATGTACCCGGATCAGTCATCCTGGCCCCTTTGCAGAGAAACAGCCCCAAAGCATGATGTTTCCACCCCCATGCTTTACAGTAGGTATGGTGTTTGATGGATGCAACTCAGTATTCTTTTTCCTCCAAACACGAAAAGTTGTGTTTCTACCAAACAGTTCCAGTTTGGTTTCATCAGACCATAGGACATTCTCCCAATACTCTTCTGGATCACCCAAATGCTCTCTAGCAAACTTCAGACGGGCCCGGACATGTACTGGCTTAAGCAGTGGGACACGTCTGGCACTGCAGGATCTGAGTCCCTGGCGGCGTAGTGTGTTACTGATGGTAGGCTTTGTAACATTGGTCCCAGCTCTCTGCAGTTCATTTACTAGGTCCCCTCGCGTGGTTCTGGGATTTTTGCTCACCGTTCTTGTGACCATTTTGACCCCACGGGGTGAGATTTTGCGTGGAGCCCCAAATCGAGGGAGATTATCAGTGGTCTTGTATGTCTTCCATTTTCTAATTATTGCTCCCACAGTTGATTTCTTCAATCCAAGCTGGTTGCCTATTGCAGATTCAGTCTTCCCAGCCTGGTGCAGGGCTACAATTTTGTTTCTGGTGTCCTTTGACAGCTCTTTGGTCTTCACCATAGTGGAGTTTGGAGTCTGACTGTTTGAGGGTGTGCACAGGTGTCTTTTTATACTGATAACAAGTTTAAACAGGTGCCATTACTACAGGTAATGAGTGGAGGAAAGAGGAGACTCTTAAAGAAGAAGTTACAGGTCTGTGAGAGCCAGAAATCTTGATTGTTTGTAGGTGACCAAATACTTATTTTCCACCATAATTTGCAAATAAATTCTTACAAAATCAGACAATGTGATTTTCTGGATTTGTTTTCTCATTTTGTCTCTCATAGTTGAGGTCTACCTATGATGTAAATTACAGACGCCTCTCATCTTTTTAAGTGGTGGAACTTGCACTATTGGTGACTGACTAAATACTTTTTTGCCCCACTGTATATTTCTCGGTATTTCTATGCCTAATCTTATCCTCTGCTATTTGGGATGATCCCTGTCACCTTATGTCTGAGCCTAATGTGCATTTTTTTCTCTTAACCATCTGTTTATAGATAGCCATACGATTATATTAGATCTGCCATAGACTGTATATAAGTGGCTGCCTAGGGAGGCCTCTAGCAGGAGAATGGTCAGGGCTTCCTTTTGTAATAAAATAGAGAACAAGAGGAAACCAGGCTCTTCCTGTTGAATTGTTCAATAATTTTTTATTGTTGCAATGACAAAAGATCATTTTTTATTCTACAAGCTTTTGCCTAGTAGTTTGAGTCTTTTTCTGCAGTGGGTATCGCAGTAGGATATCAGTTCTCAGTGCTGACCCTCGTACCGTAACGCTGGGCTTCCCTCCAGTCTTTACAGTACTGGCATGTCCAGCTGATGGGTTGTTGCTAGGTAACTCATTAGTTCCCACTCCGCAGATCTTGTTGGCACTCTACCCTCTGAAGTTTAATAAACCCACTGGACATACTTGAGATGCCATTGTTGATTAATTGCATCCTTGCCATTCTGTATCTGCCAGCTGATATGCTAAGTGCCCGTGTTCTCACTGCTGTACCTCATACTGACATTTCAAATCCATAAAACCTACTTTTCTGTTATCTATTATCTTTTTTTGTGCTTTTACTTGTTCCCTATGCTCTGTTTATATGAAGTGAACTATAGAATTTGTGGGGCAAACATAGAAATACTGCAGGTTACAAACAACACTATGGTTTGTACATTTGCCTTTTATTTTCTTTTGACAACAACCAAATGGACACGGTGACATGGTATATGTTTGTGACATGCATAGATATGACATGCATGCTCAGCAGAACTAAACATGTATGTTACTGGGGGATATCTATGGGTGAAATGTATGGACAGTCAAAGCTATTACTCTAAGGTACATTCTAAGCACCTGGTAGGAGCACCTGAAAGACTTGTCCCACCCGAGCCGGTCATTCTGCTGCTTGAAGCATCTGAAATGTAATGTCATGCTGATATACAATAGATCATTCCATGTCATACATTGGTTGTGCCTCACCAAAGCTATGGAGCCTTATTAGGCGTCATTAGAATATTGAACACTCTCCCCTTATTGCCACCAGTTTGCACTTTGATACTATATATGGGGACCATGCAGTTGTCAGTTTTAGATGTTGCAGAAAAGAAGTTTTAAAGTTTTGGGAATGCTCAGGGTGGGAGGCAAGCTTAAAGAGGACCTTTCATATCCTCAGGCACATGCGGTTTTACATACTGAAGAAAGCCAGAAATTCAGCGTACTGTCAGATTTCCCGTTATGTGCCCGGGGGCTGGAGATATCAATGCCGTTATAACAGTACACATTCATAGCCCTGTATTGTCACAGGGGGCGTTCCTTACCGCCCAGCCATGATGCTAAGCTGTGAAGAACACCCCCCCTTGACTGTACTTATCCATAGACTATTACTGAGGGGCGTTCCTCACAGCTTAGCATCAGCGCTGGGCAGTAAGCAATGCCCCCTCTGACAGTACAGGGCTATGGAGGAGTACTGTCAGGAGGGGCATTCCTCATAGCCCAGCTAGACTGTCAGGAACGCCCTTCTGACAGTGGGCAGTGATCGGTAACGGCACTGATATCTCTTGCTTTGGCGTGCATAACGGGAAAGCCGACAGTGCGCTGAATTCAGTGCACTATCAGCTTTCTAGAGGTATATAAAACTGTATGTCTCTGACGATATGAAAGGTCCTCTTTAAAGTTTTCTGAGGATGAACACCAGGAAGAAACCGCTTTTCACGTTTTTTTTTCATCTTTCATTGGGTCCTGAATACTTCCATTTTAGAATCTACCATATCAGTTTTCAACAGTCTCATCACCCCATTGTGCTTGGATTATTTGTAGACTCATATGTAACTAGATAAATGAGAATTTCTATGACTTGATATGGAGGCCACGTATCAAACAATAATATGAGATTTCAGACTGATATAAGTCTCTGGACATCCACTGCTTTACACACAGTTATTACTGTGAGTTCCCAGGCCAAATAATACTTAACAAATAATGTAATGGAGCAGACTCTGTGGAGCTCTCAGTTCACTGGAGAGGCCAAAAAATACTGGAGAATCACATCCAAGAGCCGCAGCCCTGCTGTAGATTATGATATTAGAGTTGTGATACAGTTTTTAATAATATACAAAACAATATATAAATTGATGTCTGCATGGCATTAGCATAGACGGGAGCCCTCTTTAAAAAAAAAATATTAATAATATCTGTCCTCCTCTTGATCTCTTTATATTGTTTTCCCCATAGTGTTTTGCTTGCTATATCTCATGGCAAGTTCAGTCACCCGTGCACAGGGCAGTTAGACAGACAGACGACAAGCAGATGGAAGACAAACAAACCTATAGACTACATACAGACAGATAGTTGTAAAAAGTTCTTGAAGAAGTTGGAAAACTGCTGACCTGAAGTTCAACTCATGATTTGCTGCATCATATGCTGAGGCATCTAAATGACCTCATAAGTTATGTGGCTTTCCAGTTCGGTAAATGGTAATGTGCACAGAATAGAACTATTTGCTTTGCTTCTTTATATGAATACTATGTATCACTTTTTATTACTATTTTCATAGTATTATTACTTTGGGCAAAGCTGAAAGTTTAAGTCTAGCACTACATCCTATCTATATTCTTTTTCTTCTAATAGAATTAATTCAGTGGCAGAATATGGACTCATGGTCACATAGCTGTGTGCATGGACCTTATCCAAACCTTCATGGATCTAGAGCAGGGGTAAGCAACAGAGATGAGCGAGTACTGTTCGAAACATCCGTTTCGAATAGCACGCACTCATAGGAATCAATGAACGTAGCCAGCACACGGGGGGGTTAAGCCGCCGGCCGCCGACAAAGTCCATTCCATTCATTCCTATGGGTGCGTGCTATTTGAAATGGCCTTTTCGAATAGTACATATAAAAATAAAAATAAGACTCCCATTGACTTCAGTGACATTTTACACGTATTTTACACGTGTATTTTACATGTGTATTTTGCCAAAATGAGCGAGCGTTTACTCCGTGTGAAGGCTCCCTAACAAAAAATGTAATTTACAAAACAATTATATTACTAGGTCTACTGCCCCATCATATTGACCAGCCCTTTGCAAACATGGCGCACAGTGACTTACATCCATACTAATGATACATCCCTTGATATTTTATCCGTAGCGAGATCAAAGGTCATGTGATGTGTTGTAATGGGCTACAGGTTATCAACCATCAATGTATATACAGATTACAAAGGGCTGGGTGCTATATCAGTATTAAATGCTTTTTTTATTTTACCATTTTTTAAGGGAATTTTACCATAAAGAACCGTTATCAGCTATCCATAGGGTAGGCTATATATGTATGATCACTTGTGGAACCCACACACATTATGAGAACAGGAGTCCTTGAGCAGTAAAGTGCAAGCATGACCAATCCTCCATTAACTTCTATGTTATTGGTGGAGTGCTGTACTGGCTATCTCCATCAATCCGATAGAAGTGCATGGAGCAGTGGTGGTACATGTACAGTACTCTTCTATTCACACAAGGGAATCAGAGACCCCTTTTCTTGTGTTCATTGGGTGTGCCAGCAATCACACCCTGCGTTCATACTAACCATGGATAAGTGATAAATCTTGTTTATGGAAAAAAAATCCTTTTAAGTCCTTATAGTGGTCATATCACTGTGAACTTTACAATGAGCCATTTAGGATATTGTAGCCGCCTTTTGTTGCTTGTGTCCTTACATCCTGCATAAATTGTGGTTAAAGAGTTAGCAGGTAGCTCAGTGATCGTCCATAACAAAAGGCATGCCAAGTGGTGCATTTACACCCTCCAGATATCAGGAAGACCAGGCTTGGTGCCCTCGACAAGGCGCATTCACAGTCACTTAGTCTCTTCTGTGTTTTTGCTATTAGTGTGCACATGATAGGTGGGTGCCATGATAGGTGAGTGCCATGATAGGTGGGTGCCATGATAGGTGGGTGCCATGATAGGTGGGTGCCATGATATGTGAGTGCCATGATAGGTGGGTGCCATGATATGTCAGTGCCATGATAGGTGGGTGCCGGGACTGCGCATCCAAATGTTGTATTTTCTATATAGTCTATGAGTCAGTAATCTTGTTACTCATTTGTTTACATATGGCTGTATTTGATGAGATATATGACATCATTCCATACTTTTATAAATCCAGCCGCCACCTGATCGCTATGTTTCCCTTTATTAACAGTAGGTTTAGTCATTGTTGAGCGATGTGGGAATTGTTGAATTTTCCAAGAATGCTGAAACAACAAACCTCAGTATTAAGTATCATATCCCGTGCAATAGAGTTTTTGTGAAGGTTACTGAATCTGATGAATTTTTTAAACAAATAAAAAGGATTTCTATTGAATATTTAGATTTCAGATCTACTAAGTCTCTTACTCAGCAGAAGGTGATGCCTCTACTACTGAATGTTGAACTGGCTCTGTGCAAGTTAATAAGATTATATTAAGCTGAAGCGGTGTGAAGTGAGCTGTACGGCATGTCGAATAAAGCAATAAGCATGCAAAAACTGTCATTTGGTCTGAGATTATTCACTTGGGTGAATTTTGCTGATCAAAGCGAAATATGACTCTGACAAATCCATAGATTTAAATATTCATAAAAATGTGATTGACTCTTTTTGTTGGTATGCATATTGAGAATATATCCTGCATTACAAAGTTGTTAAGGCATACTTTCACTCATCAAAAATGCAGGCTATACAGAATATTCTACCAATATAGTTGTAAATACCTTGCATTGCATTATCTTATACTCATCCTGAGTTACAGCCATTATTGTGTCTGAAAGCTGCATTCAAAGAAATAGAGAGAGAGAGCGAGTTACCTTTTATGCCACACACTGACCATCTGATATAGGAACTAGAGATGAGTGAGTACTATTCGAAACTCCCGTTTTGAATAGCACGCACCCATAGGAATGAATGGACGCAACTGGCCGCTTCCATTCATTCCTATGGATGCGTGCTATTTGAAACGGCCGTTTCGAATAGTACTCGCTCATCTCTAATAGGAACAAATACCTTTTTAAATGCAGTTCAGGAGCTCAATTTAAGGTATGAGATAAGTCCTGGTTCACATTTGTGTTTTGTCTTCCATTCGGGGAGTCCGCTTGGGGACCCCCCGAATACAATACCGAACGCTTTGACAAGTGGTGAGCAATGAAAGCACATGGACCCCATAGACTATAATGGGATCCGTGTGTTTTCCATGCGGTGTCCGCATGAGTCATACGGAGAGGAAAGTACTTCATGACCTACTTTCCTCTCCTAATGACTCGCGCAGACACCGTGCGGAAAGCACACAGACTTCATTATAGTCTATGGGTCTGTGTGCTTTCACTGCTCACCACTAGAGATGAGCGAATAGTATTCGATCGAGTAGGTATTGGATCGAATACTACGGTATTGTAAATACTCGTACTTGGTCGAATACCACATGGTAAACGCAGTAAAAATTCGATTTCCCTCCCACCTTCCCTGGTGCTATTTTTTACACCAATAACTATGCAGGGGAGGTGGGACAGGAACTAGGACAACGTAGGCATTAAAAAAAAAAAAAAACGTATATAGTAGAGATGAGCGAGTAGTGAAATATTCGAAAATTCGAAATTCGATTCGAGTAGACCTCAATATTCGAGTATTCGATAGAATACCTACTCGATCGAATACTATTCACTCATCTCTACTGACCACTTGTCAATGCATTCGGTATTCCGTTAGGGGAGTCCCCAAGCGGACTCTCTGAACGGAATAGCAGTTGTGAACCAGGCCTTACCCTACACAATCGCACTTTGGTCACTCACTTTTCAGGGGAACTGCAGCACAGCACATGCCTGTGATATGCCATTACTCTTTAATTTATAGTTCATTTATTATTATTTGATAAAGATCAGGAGCAATAAATGATATTTTTCCATTTGTGAAATAAAGGATAGGTAATGGTCCTATAAAGGTACATATAGTCAGGTCACACAAGGCAACAATTCAATGACATATTAGGTGAAGATGAGGCATTTTGACTTGGATTTGTATGGAATAAAAGTTACAAGGAGAATGACATAAAATAAAGAATACAATGTTAGAGAATATTGTCATGTCTGAAATCTGTTTTCTCTTTACCTTCACTATGTCATATATGTCTGTATGAGAGGAATAACCTGGGAAAGGAAATGCTTAGTCAGAAGGAGTTACTATAGGCATTTTTCTGACTTTGAAGACGTATTAGTGTACTGGAAATAAAGGGTAAATTCTGGACTTCATAGTGCTGAGTGCAGAGAACAATACATTGCACCTTTATCACTAACAGCCATCTGTGTTCCCTTAGTCCAATGCAAGGCTTTGGCAAACAGACGCTGCTTCCTCCTACGCTGTGTGATTTTACCCTACACTTAGTGTTTTCAGTTCAGATTCTTCTATTTTTATTAGGGAAGACCCAAGTCACATAAACTTGTAAAATTATTTCTGGCAGGACTTAAGAACAGAAGAGCAATGCTTTTACTCGCGACTTGATAACCTTGTGCTATGTCATTGGCGAGATGCTCGGGTAGTCACTTCATAACACTCAACGCTATCTTTTCGGTGACATTGCATTTCAATTTTAGGCAAGCCGTGCAGACCTTTTTATAAGCATTTTGGATTCTGCTCACTAGTCCAGGCCTTTTTCTTATGTCTTCAAAAAACCTGAATGGTTACTATTCAACTTGTGATGGGGAGAGAATACAGAAGTGCGAGACAGGGCAATAAATTCTTATGTGGGTCTAAACAGCCATAAATTATTTCCTGTAATTTAGCACTGGTTGACGCCAATTTCTAACCACCCGCTGTGGTGAAAAATCTGTGTTTTCTTCTGTTTTGCTACTGAGCCAGCAATTTAGTAAATGAGGTAAACAAAAACTGCTTAATACACAAAATACGGCGAATCGCGTCTGGATTTACTTTTTGTCTGGGATTATTATGACCTTGTTGGGGTTTAGTCTGTTAAATAATACTAAGGTAAAATAAATGGGCCATGCTTAAAATAAATAACCTTTACGGCTTTCAACATGCAGGGACCACATGGAGACAGTATTTTTATGAGATTATCTGCAGATCTTATATGGGAACTATTTTCGTTTGCTTTACAAGTTTCACAATATAGGTTTAGTGTAAACATGATCTCACCTCCCAACTAGAATTTTATCTGCCACAAATGACCTACTTATTTTACTGTACTGTTAGCGGAATATAAGGAAAGTTTAATGTCCTGACATAGTAAGAAGTGTAAAGTATTAAGCGATGGCATATTGCTAACATCGCTTTATGATCAATGGGGGACTGTTCCCACGCTAAGAACGAAGAGGAGGCAGTGCTGATAGCGTGGCATCATCTTCCAACGTTCTTGGATCGGGAGCCGGCCATATGAATTATAACAGAAATAGGCACTTCCCAGGACGATGACTGTGCAGGGTAAGAACTCCATCATTCTCAGGATCTATGGGGGTTGCCGATCTCCTAAAGTATTGGAACATCCTACTGATATGCCTTCACCCTATTAGATGGAAAAAAATCAATTAGGCTAAAGCCCCATGTGGCGGAAACATAGCTTTTTTTGTTGCAGATTTTGTGGCTTTTTTTTAGAAGAACTTCCTATATATTTCCCATTCTTTTTGTAGCCATTCTTGGCTTCGGCTCAAAAAAATGCAGCAGAATATGCAATAAATAAAGCAGCGTTTCCAATCACTTCCCCAAGAGGCTCATTGGAAATCTACGGCACAGTGGTGTTTTTTATTCAATTTCAGTAATATATTGCACTGTTATTTATTCCAGGGTAACACAGTATGGATGTCCAGTTAGGGTGGCCTTGTATGTGTACATGTGTACACCATAGAGAGGGGTCCTCTGTCCAGGTATTTGTCAGGGTGGAGTGCCTCTGTAATGGGGCATTCACACTTGTGCCTTGTACCTGTCCGCCATGATTTTGTCTAAATTCTCGGACAAACTGCTTGACCTGCTTGTCCGATTTTGTGTCTTTGCAAAAAAAAAAAAAAAAAAAGGTTTCACCGCGGAGAGGCTTCATACGGACACCGGTGGTTTGCTTTAAAAACTTATTCAAATTAAACTGACTATCAGCAAGCCGTTTTTCCCAAGATTTAGGCAAAATCACAGCGGACAGGTACAATGCGCAAGTGTGAACGCCACAGAAGAGTGAATCCTACTCAGGAGGACCTTATTGATGTTGGGAAGCAGTAGTCTATTGTTCACTGATGGGCTCCAAAGGAAACCACTGGAAATGTTGTTTTCCACACAGGCATTCTTTTTAGATCTGGACCACATTAGTTTGCAGCAGGGATGATTTTATTACAAGTATGGTTTAGTTATAAGTATATTCGAAAGTTGCAGGTTACACAATAAATTAACTCTATTGATGGGAATCCAGTCTCTTGGAACCCTATGATTTTTTAAAGACATATCACAGTTGTATGATCACCCAAAACATACATAAGCAAGTAATAAGTAACGTTCCAATTGAGTCATTTTGATTACAGTTTTTGATGTACCCAGCTTTAGCCATTTATGGGTATGGCCGTAACCATACGGGGTGTGATGCTTCAAATGACTGTCTTCAGTCCACTTGCATGTGTAAATGATTCCAGCTTTGTCTATTATGTGACTCCTCCTCTATCACATTACTATTGTAATCATTTATTCTTTATTTTGCCTGTTCAGTATAGATGTCTGTTAAAAGAATCAGCTAGGACACGAGCCAAATAATGTTCATCTACAGTATTAACTTTCAGCAGATTTGTTCCAGTTATAGAGAGATTTGGTTACCATACCTAAAGCCAGGGAATCTAATCTTGCAAGGTACTCCCCAGCTATATATATTTTACATACATTACATTGTACTTTTCTATTGATTTGTAGTGTTAGATTTCCATTAAATAGTTTTAAGATGTTTCTTCTTCTGTGTCATTTTTTTGCATTGCTTTGAAAGAGAACAATATGTGTTACTTTTTACTTTGTAATCCTTTTTGAAGCCTGGAATTTTTCTTTTTAAATTTCATCATCCTCCCCAATTCCCAGTTGGTACTAGAGCCTTAACAGACCACAACGTTGGGGGTGTTCTGGTTGTGCTTGCCTTGTAGTCCAGGTCTTATTATTCTTGTCTCTGCAGGTAAATCACAGGATCGCTACTGCTTAAAAGGTGCCATTGTGATGACATGATATTAGGGAATTTCTATATGCCGTTTCCTAATATATTCTTTCAAATGCTCAAGGTCTCATTCATACTGCGATACTATGTGCTCAAAGCCTGTGTGTTGGCTTTGTGCAATAAACCATAGACCTTCTATAAACCACCTTGTTATGATACCTCACAAAACAGATCTGTAACATGCGGCTGTGCATGGGTCCTAATACTCACCGCTCACCATAGGAGGGCTTTTACACATTTGAAAGAACCCCGACAAAAAAGGGATATAAATATTACTGCATAAAGGCCAAGGCAGGGGTATACAGTTATAATGTGTTGGCATTAAAATGTTATTAAAGGGGTTGTACAAAGTTTAACATCTATCACCTTGGTAATAGATGTCTGATTCATGGTCCTATTGCTGGGAATATCATTGATCTTAATAATGGGGGTCCCTTGTACCCCTGTGTTAACAGTCATAAAGGTACATCCAACTCTACAGAATTGAGCTTGGCTATCTTCAGTTGTCCCATAGAGTTGAATAGAGATACAGTGTGTGTATACGATGGGGGCACAAGGGACTTCTGTTCTTGTGATTGTTGGGGTCCCAGAGATCGAACCCCGACTGACCAAGGACTTGTCACCTATGCTCTAAATAGGTGGAATTGTTAAATAGATTCAGGTTACCCTGACATTCAGAATATATGGGATATCCATATCTGTTGCAAATATTGAAAATTTACCAAAAATAGATTGCCATTGTATGTTACAACATATGGGATGGAAACACATGGCTCGAGCACTAGTACAGCCTCATATTAGGAAGTATTAGTTACATATTCATGTGAACTTCTTTCCTTTCCTTTGTGTTTTTGGTCTTCACGGACATTATTGCTCATTTAACACCTGCTGCAATGAGTTTAAAGTGCTGCATGAGAGACCCCTGTGACCCTAAGAAGGTCTTTGGTGTGACCTTCCTACAATTCATGGCATATCAGCACATTAGAAACCAGGAAATGCCCTAATGAAAATACTTCAGCTTGGATTATGGGGATTGTAAAGCTTTCTTTGAAGGCAGTGATGGATGATATCTAAGTAACAAGCGACACAATTAGTGTCAGGTAGACGGCAGGTTCTCACCCCACGTCATGAAACCTTCACTATATCAGAATCAAAGGGAGCCTACCACATAACCAAGCATATTCATCTGTCACCGCCGTGTTACAAAGCACATTACAGTTATAGACCACAAAACTCTGTTATATGTGTCACTTGTTTAGATTTGGAGAAAATCAACTTTGAAGTTTTGTGCAAATGAGGCAGTTGGTGCACTGGAGGCGGGGCTTCAGCTTCAAGAGCACTGATCACCATGGTGACCATTGCATAGGCTCAAGGGAGGTGGTAGACTCTCTTTAAGGCTACAATTTTAAAGACTCATCATTAGTTTGTGTTCACATTATGCATTTTTATTTCCTGTGAAAAGAGTGCAGGTGCAAGAATACCAAAACACAGTAGTGGTACCAAAGGAATGGAAAATACAAAGGAAACACTTACTCTTTCCCTTCTGCTCAATCCACTCTTGGTTTTGGCTCAAAGAGCCTCACCAAAATCTGCAACAAAAAAAACCCTGCTTTTGTGCAACATGGCGCTTTAGCCTGACTGCACTTTTTATGAGTTGTCACTTCGGGACGTCACATGACCTGGTGATGGACGTCACACAACTAAGTAACGCTATTTTTTTATGTTCCCTTACCTCTCCCGGGCCTCCGATCATTATACTCGGGACCCCCGAGTATAATAATAGTGTTTGTGGGGCCTTTACCGACTGGATAATCCAGTTGGTAACGGTCTATTAAGAAAAACAAAATGCAGCGTAGCGGCTGTCGCCGTGTCCCTAATGTCCTGGGCCCTTCTTCTTCTCCTTCTTTTTCTTCTTCTTCCTTTATTATTATTATTCTTTTTCTTCTTCTACTTCTTCTTTTTCTTCTTCTTCTTCCTTTATTATTATTATTCTTTTTCTTTTTCTACTTCTTCTTCTACTTCTTTTTCTTCTTCTTCCTTTATTCTTCTTCTTCTTTTTTTTTCTTCTTCTACTTCTTCTTCTTTCTTTCTTATTATTATTCTGTTTCTCATAGATGATAGTGATATTGTAAACTGCATCAATTTCATGAATATCCTTTATGTACAGTATGCGATGCTGAGTGCTGTAGGATATGGTGAGAGCACTACAGTGCCATCTAGTGGCATCATGTAAATTGCACTTACTTAACCAGTATTGATGAAAGATAATTTCTCTAATGTGTTATATTTTATCTTCAATTTGCCTAATGCCTTTATCAAGGGAGCACTTTGCATTTTTTTTTCTTTAGTGTCATCATGTATTGAATTTTCTTCTGTCTTTAAATTTATGATGTTATTCTGAAAACCATATTCTTGGTATCATATCATGAGTTGCGGTCATGAAGGACAGTACAGCTTGTACTTTTGCATTTGTAAAATAATCTTAACTCTTAATTAGTGGCAGCGTATCCATATGTAAGGTATAGATTTTTATTGTTTATGGAAGATTTATTATCAGCGTTACTTTCCAGTTCTTTCCTGTAATTCCTCACCTAATCATTTACACTTGTCAGGTCTCTTACCAAACATCTCCCCGAGGAATGGAAATAAGAAGGTCTGAGCGAATGAGAGAATATCTAGTGATTCAGTAATGATCTATGCCCCTTAAGTACGTGCTGACGACATTTCTGATTGCTTAGGACTGTATACGCATAGTCTTATATGTAACACATGAAATCTGCAGTTGTGTATGAAGGTGTCATGGTATGCTAGTATAAAGATAGCAAAAGAGTGGATTGGATCAATCTGATAGGGTATGCCCCAGGCTTGGTAACACTGTCAGTCCTGTCACCTAGCAATAAACCTGTTTCCAATCTACAGGATGTGCCAAAAATCCAAAATGTTAATATAATATCGTTATTTGCAAAATTCCTCTCTTTTCCCGCTGTCAGTTCCTTTATTCATATTGGATCATGAAGCAAGTGTAAGATTGATAATATCCAGGTGAAAACTGTCAATGTTAATAACTGTTCTTCCTACAAGTAAAGGCGTAACGTGAAGCTCTTGGGTGTCAGTGAAAGATCTGTTACTGGGCCCCCGATTTATAAAACAGCTGTCCTTGTATATAGCCAATGGTTCTTTGAGCCCTCGCAGACACCAGGGTCTGGGCTTGACGATTACTTCTTCCTGTTCTTAGTTAGTTCTTAAGCATATGGAACAAGGATGACTACGCCGGTTCTCCTATAGTATAGCTCTATGCAGCAGTTTCCCCTTATATAATGCAAATAGTATACATGAATGCTTTGTATAATCCCTTTAATAGGTTCTCAGCCTATAAAATTTAGGTATGTTGTATTATACATAGTACATTTTAGTTTCTTATAAAACCAGCATTATGATGAGAATGTGCTTTATACTGAAGGTCCCAGTGTGTATAAGATATGAAAACTCGATTGTGAGTCCCATAGGTGACAAGGACTATAAGTGGTCGTATAACTTTAATAGCTGTTAAGTGAATGACATCTATTCCCTCTGGATCAGGCATGCTCCGATATCTGTCATTGAAGTAGAGTCATACCCAATAAATTGTGAGCAGTATTGCCTCGGTTCATTCATCTAATATATAAGGTCACCTCAAGTCATTATTTTTTATCACTACAGAATATGTTCCCCATGTATAAGTAACACTTTCTATACGTAATGTAATAAATATGTCATCATTTTCGTGAATGAGTTTGATCAATAGAGGAAAACAATAACATTTCCCACCGTACAAAGAGTCTTTGATACTAAATAGCAAAGACAAGTGGAATCACTAAAACACCAGGATTACATAGATATCCACATGCCTGACAGATATTAAAGCACAGGCATGTTTATAGACTAAACCAGCGCGGTCATAAACTGTGATCTACATCAGGGTCTGTGCGATTGTGGGTAAGAAGAAAAACAAGGACCCGGCCTGGGCTCATATACTGAGAAGGAGACTTATTCTTGTCTGACTATTTAATTTCTTAGCATAACATCTATAGAGCAGGAAAAGCGCATGAGAGGGGATCGGGTTCTTGTATAAACAGTTTATTTCTGTGTGAAAATGAAGTATTAATCACCAGATCACTTTTCACAAAGACCATTATTAGGTAAATATTTACTCCACATTGTGACTCTCTGACTCCTTTACCAGGTCAGAAAAATAGATTTGTTTGCTATAGAATTATTAGGAACAGCGGGTGCTATATAGATATGGAGGACACATCCTGCTTCTTATGTCAGCTTCATTCCTTTGCAGACTTTTTTTTTGTTTATAATGACGTATACTGTAGTCTTGATATGTATTCTCATTTGTAATGTTTGTGAGTCAAATTTGTCATTTTAGGTTCCATTAGTATAGCAGAGCCATTTATTGTACAGGGCCTATACAGCCATATGGTACCTCTATACAGCATCTGAGGGACATGCTATGATTTTTGGGGCTATAAACCACAGTTTAACATCCAAGCCACAGAGAGCTACAATAGACTGTATGGAAGTCACAGCGCTGTTCTGTGTTTACTGGCCAGACCACATTACTATAGATCAGTTCCCATTTATATGAATAGAAACTAAGCTGCAGTTATCTGGTTTGGCCACTAGACAGACAACAGAGCTGGCTGCTTCCTTCTCCATTCTCTGTGTATCAGCTGCTGATGAGGGTATCGGGTGTTGGACCCCACTGATCTGATATTCATGACCTATCCTTAGGGTAGGTCATCATTGGTACTGCTACTAACCTGCCCTGCTGGGGACAGACTCTGGACAGTATCAGTGTCCTTCCTTCTGTAGCAGATGACAATACAGTCCCTTCTTACATTCCTACAGAAAGAGTCTTCTTTAAAGGGGTTTTCTGGGCAAAGAATCATTTTTCAAAAAAGGTCTGTTAGTGCTATTAATAGGTTAATAAGTGCAACCAAACACAAATAGCAGTGTTTTGAGTGAATTTGGGTTTCTCTGTGAGCTCCTGGCATCCTATGCATTTGTTTACATGGGCAGCTTCCAGTTCCAGTTTATCTACAACTCCCATAATGCCTTGAGCCACTCAGAGCTGACTCAAACCACCTTCCTCTCTCACTCCCTCTGCATCCCTTTCTTACTCACACCACCTCCATGTCTCCATAGCTATACCACCCACTACACGCCCTTCCTAAATAACTCACCCCCATCATAGTCTTCTGATCCGGACCTTCTAGCCACGGGATGTCACTTCTGGGCATGCACAGTGGCCGACACTTCAGCTCTATTGCACAGAAAAAGTGACATCCCGTGGCCAGATGGTCTGGACCAGAAGACAGTCAAGTATGATGGGGTGGGGGTTAGTATAGGTGATGTTCTGTTTTTTTTTTAATTGTTGATCTATACAGTGACTATGATACTTAGTGGTGAGGCTACCCCTTGTGTTATTGGAGGTTTATATTTTTATTGCCATGAATGCCTAGGTCCAAGGGCGTATTTTGTAATGTCTCCTATTTATTTCTTTATAAGTTCCTGAATACTTTGTAAGATTCACATATTCATTAAGCTTTATTTGTATCCTGAGACCCGGAAAATTTTACATTAATAAATGAGTGATTATTATATTGTAACTAAGCATATTTATTCCTAAAAAGAAAAAAAGTTTAGGCCCCCTCCCTTTCAGTGTGACAGAAGGGCTGCTTGTGGGATAACGGCTTCAATAGCTGATGCGGTCCTATAGATTGTTACATAGTAGTGAGGTCTCTTCAGCGCTCTGTGTAGCCCTGTACAATGCTCATCCATAAATATACTTTTAAGACTCATTAAAGAGGTGGTTGCTTAGCAGTGCAGCATGCCAGAAAGCTTCACACAAGCCAATCTTTTAATAGTGTGAATCCTTTTCGGCAGTCTCGCAATGTTCAATCACTTTGCATTGCTGAATAGAGAGGCAGCAATCTGCATAGTTGATCACAATGAAGGCTTGACACTGGAAGAGAAGGGCGAGGAATGAAATAAAAGCAGGCTGCAGATTCTCTCTTGTGATCTCTATAGACATTGATTAATTAGGACAGTTAGCATGTCTGTTTTTTGATGGAGAAGGGTTAATTATTAACTAAATATTCTTTTCTGTTAGGGGCACAAAGCGGCTGTGAAATGTGGTATACTGCAGGGCCGTGCCATTGTTATACCCAAGCGTAATGCAGTACATGATATACACTACCAGCTTTGTTTAGATGGATAGATAGATATATGGCATGGGATGGTGTCTAGACGATAAACTGATTATTTGGAGCCCCTGTGATAAACCATAATTTTGGGTCGAACTCAAAGCTGGCAAGTTCAGTTTAGAGGAGGAAGGAGTCTCCATCAGAAATGACAACGTAATATCGCCCTGTAAAATAATGTACACAATGATGGGTGCCCTTAGCGCCCATCATGTAGCAAAACTGTCCCTAATTTACATCCAACTTTCCCGTTTTTATGATAGAGCAAAAAATGTGAATCCAAAACATGAATATGCCAGGTTCACTCTATTTTTTGTGAACACACTTTGCGACCATTTTCCTTTCTGTTTGAACAATGGGAACCCCAAATAGAGTAAAATTACTTGTCTAAACCAGACAACGCCTTCTTGGAAACTAGTATATTGTTAAAAATGGATTTCTGCTCTGTGGACATCAAAGACTTCTGATCTGTTGGAGTTCAGCTGTTGGGATCTCACCAATCCGGATAAAGCAAGTGCTCTGCCTGTATTCCTGGTGCAGGTTGGCTCTGCATACATGATCACTCTCCATTAGAGTCAATAAAAGATATAAACTTTTGATTTTTAAAGGGAACCTGTCCAGTGGCCTCATCATGTGCAGGATCAAGTAATTCTCTTTTCATTGGTGCTCTGCTATAATCTTTCAGTTGCTTGAAAGTGAAGTTATAAATGTTCAAGAGCATAAAAAGTCATATGTGAATTATCCTAAGTAGTCGTGAAGGACGGGAAACAGATTCAGCCTTGTCCACTTGCTAATAACACGTCTTGGCCATGATTGACATCTCCTTCACAGTCCCTTCACTTCCTGATGGCACGAGAGACATGTCAATCACGTCCAGTATAGCCTGAATATTTTTCCGCCCACTGAGACTTCTTAAGTTAATTTACATATGACTTCTTGTGCTCTTAGTATAAAGGTCATTACTTCATCTTTACAGTTTAGTAATACTACCAAATATCATCGATTCAGTTAAGACCTGAATACGTTTCATGGATTTAGCCTGTTCTATAGATTTCTGTATATGCTGGTTGCTTGTATGTAGTGTCCTAAGAAATCAATTTCCTTGTCTGACTCCTGAGCAGTAAATACACTCATATCTTGGTACACGAACTGCAGGTCACATCAGGTTTTTAAGGATAATAACAAAATATCTTCTTAGATCTATAAGCTTCGGAGATTTTCCATTATAGTTTTTATACTCAGAATCGCTTCATCTAACTTTGATTAGCGGAACAGACATTTCTTTGTACATGATGAAAAGACATATGATATATCATGGGCATTCAACATCTGCAATAAAAAAATAAGTGATAGTTGAATACTTGGCTTTGTCAGCCACACCCGCTGCGTGAAATAAACCCCAGCAGAGAGTGTGACTGGCGCTGAACAATCTCGGCATGTTACCATTATAGTCCTGACAAGGCACATGCGGTAAGTTCATGGATGATTATATGAAGTGCACTCTACTATTGCCAAAAAAGAAAACACTCCGCTGTCCAAACAATTACTCTAAAATTAGCACAAGCAAATAGTCTGTGGTATTATGTTATGGCAGAGGATTCACTCTCATAGAGACAAGATGGCCTGTTTTATTGCTACTTTTTTCCTTTATTTTTTCCTAGACACTATTGTTTTATTATATTGCTAATTTTACTTTGTGCAGACAGATTAGTTATAATTCTAAACTAGATTTAATAGAGTGTGGTTAGAGCACATGAACGTCTCAAAGTGTATGACGTGTCTGCTCCTGGCCATTGTACAATTCTATGGACTGAAGAGTATAGGATTAAGAATAACTTCTAAACAGATGACACTTTTACCCACTTTCATATGGTGGAAATTTGGCCATGATGTAGCACTAGTATATATAAGCCAAAACTAGAAGCGAGTCTAAAATATGGGAACATTTTACATCCATCGTACTAATTTTTACTTTTTATAGGTTCTACTTCTGGTTTTTGTTTACAAGTATTGATATAAAATGCAGAATGAAATATTGCTGTGTGATAGGGGCCTTTAGTATCTGACACCTTATAGATGCTTCGGGATACAATCATTGTGTGAACTAAATATGAAGTTTTCCAAAAAATTATAGTGTATGCCAAAAGTTATTAAGTAAGTCTCTATTCACATTTATGGAACCTCTGTCTCAGATTCAGTCATAATTGCCACAAAATGACATACATGACCAACATAAGCCAAACCCAACTGACCCAGTATAAATCAATAATGGTGCTTCAGGCCGCGTTGCTATCCTTCACAGATTCAACACTACAACAAAATATATATGATATACGGTATATATATATATATATATATATATATATATATATATATATATATCGTGAGAAGTTGACAGGCAAAGTACTGGAGTCCAGATATATCAACCCCAGGTTTCTGACATATGTGTGGTCCAGGGCGGATCTGGAGTAGGCCTCAGCCCAGGTGACCATTACTGACCCATAAAAGGATGCAGAACCTGCAGTTCATGACAGGTTCATGAGGTGAAAGGAGGTGTATGGTTCTGTCCTGTAACCCTGTGTCCGGTGAGACAATATTGCTCTTGATTTGTTCATGTGGCTGGAAGTAAGCCACACGTATAGTTAGGTTATCAGTTCTGTTTAGTTACTTGGTCAGACGAGCAGGTTTTTATTTTATCTTTGCCTGAAGTTAAGGCTGTATTTAGTTTTGCTCATTTGTGCCTGAAGTCTATGTTTATTTAGTTTCCTGCTTGTTTTTTCATATATATATATATATATATATATATATATATATATATTACATTAATCAATATATATAATACATCCTTTTCCCACCATATTTGGGATTTTTTGCCCATCTCATACATGGTTAATGATCTCCTTTCCTTTTCATTCTAGAGACCACATATGGACCAGGATTTCAACACTTTTCAGGGTTCCAGTTAAACATACCTTCATATGAATTTATTTTATTTTATTTTTTTTATAATTTATTTATGTGCAGTAGGACTGCTAATTATTGTTTGCTTAAACATATGCATGTTAAATATGCACATAGGCATACATATATTTTGGCAGATTTACAGAGAAAATTAACACCAGACGTTCTGCTACATACTATACACAGCTGTTAATAACTAAAATTCCCAGTAATACCACAAACTACCTACAAATATTAGGACTGGTCTAGATTTTGATAAGTACCCTGACTTCTGATGTACTAGGAGACCAGAACAATTAGAAGGTTTTTCCAGACAAGTAAAATTTGTTGATCTTTGATGATGAACATCTTTCCTTAGAACTATATGCTGTTCCTCTATATGGATACTTGACAACTGGGTATTATCAATACCTTTGTCAAAGAGACGTGTTCCTACACATTCTGACTGTAGCAGCACTAATAGGACAGGAGTAGGACCTGGTCCATATTTTACAACCTGGACTGTCGGCCCGCACATGTGACTGTGTAATTCATGGTCATGTGTACGGGCCAATAGAAATGAATGGATCAGTTTGGTAATCGGGATAAACCCGGATAACACACTGACCATTCATACAGTCGTGTGCAAGTGGCTCTATTGCGCAGGCACACCCGTCCCCCTAACTGGTCGCACTCTGTCATTTCCAAGATTAACAGAAGAACAGGTAATTTTTTTAAATTGCATAGATATGTGCTACTGGACTAAACTTTTTATGTTCTTTTCTATTTATGTCCATCAAATTCTTCTGGCTTACAGATATATTAACCTACAGACCTCAGTTCAAACAACACATCCACCAATGGAAGCAAACATTATTGACTAGCACATTTACACAGACAGATGAGAACCCCACTATCTAAAAACATTTGCAAAATGAAAGTGTTGAGGCTGTGGTTTTCTTTCCACATTTACAGACGTTGACTTTGGACTGAATTAGATGATGTCTTATTATATGTAATGATAATACACGTATTACATTGCGGTCTATGGATTTAATAGAGGGAACCACTGTCTCTCTTTTGTGGTTTTAAGAGGGCACACCTATGAGATGGTGCGTATATATTAGGGTACTGTTGAACAAAGTTTTGATATTTGATCCTATTGTGTGGTTTGTTTTTATAGGTTACTATGATTGTTACCGGTCCCTCCAATGTTTCAAATTGGTTATGTATGGACCGTTTAATGTCTTCAATATTTTGCCCACCCCCTGACATTGTATGAATGGCAATAGTAGTGTAGCGGGAGCTCTATCTGTATTTTCCATCAGGTGAAACTATTATTCCACAGATGTTTCCCTTTATCTATTATTTCTGTGTTAAAAATGCATTACTTTAGTATTTTATAACACTGAGAAATGTAGGCGCTTTGAAAGTATCTTTTTTGGTTGACTCTTGCTGTGTTGTCAGAATTGTAATTGATTCATGATGTTGATCAATGATATTTCGAGACGTGTTGAGAACTTGAGCAGAGTCTTTCTCTTTTGTCGAGGAATAGAGATCTGCCTTTGTTTTCCATAGAGCATCCAAAACCACATGATTTCCAGTACCGGTTTGCCAAATTTGCAAGAATTATATGTCTGCGTAAATGCTTGGTGCATGTTAAATAATTATACCTTGGAGTTGGCATAAAAGTAGCATCTCATGGGAAGCATCTCAAATACAAAAGACGGAACATAATGTAAGTCGTGTTCCTATTGAAGTTCCCCAAATTGACATAAAACTCAGTGTTTGGTTCTTGACCCTCCACTACTGTGACTTGTAGGAAAGTCTATTTTTATGTGTGAGGAAGTGATCGCTTTCACAGCTTGGCTGTGTCATTATCGAGGTGGATTATTTATGATTTCAAAGTATCAGATGCAAAATCTTCTCTTGTCTCCAGTGTTCGCTCCTCGCCTGTTTGTGCTTTGGGCTGCTGGATCTTATCTGGCTCAATGTAATGGAAAAAATCCTCCCAATTTGAATGATATCCAAGTTGTCTTTCTTTAATTTCCTACTGAAATCCATGCATTACAAGCCTCCCATTAATCGTTTTACCAGACTCTTTCTGTTTCTCAAAACGCTGATTCTAATTCCTACCACAAGACGTATTGACCATCACTCAGTAAGTCGCTGATCAAACTCATTTTATTGTAATTTGCTTATACAAAGTTTTTGGAACAATTCTTGCATTGATCTCATAAGTAGTTCACCATTACGTGTAATAACTATGAACACGTTCCTCTGTGCTGTCCTTGGTAACTGTAAGTTATCCAGGCCTGTTTAGAAAAGAATGTAAGACAGTCTTCATCAATATAAAGTATATCTTCCTGTTTCAGAGGACCCCACCCTTACCAGATTACAGCTACTTATTTTAACATCCTATTTCCTGAATGGATAAGACCTTTTGCTAGTTTGTTGAGATGTTTCGCACAGTATATGATCTATCCCTTCTCAAGAAGATTAAACATGCTAGACACATTTACAGTATCTATATATAAATAAATATATAAAATTTCTGTTTAGGCCTCTTCACAAAACTATATATAGCAAACAGTTCAACATTTGCTTATATGTCTTAAAGAGAACTTGTCACTTCTCCGAAATAACTGTATTCCCCATTGAAAAAATATAATAATAATAATAATAATAATAATGTAATATATAATATAATATAATGATGTTGGTTGTAATTCTTATCCACATGTGACATATGGGGTATATCAGTACGACTCATGGTTTCTTATTAAAGGCTGTATATTTATTGAATTCTTTTTACCTTTAAAAAGCACAGAGGGAGACTACAGACTAGGTGCATTGGCATATCAATGTTCATGCATTCATCTTCAGCTGTCTAGTTAGATGTCAACCCTCTCTGTGTGGCACATGTGTGCCTTCATATGTCTGCTCATGTTTGAGATTATGAATCGTTTATATCAATATTGTAGGTGCGTCTTAGATACTTAGACGTCCTTGGCACTATATATGGAAAACTTCCAATGTAGGTTTACGTACCAATGGCATACCATTGTGTAACATGATAGTGGTAGTATGTAGTTAACTCCTTATGTCTCATACAATATATATATATATATATATATATATATATATATATATATATATATATATATATATATACTATAACAATTTTGGAGCATCTTTTTTATAGCTTTATGTAATATCTATTATTCTTCCAAAATAGTTCTGAATGAATTGGATATTACCAGTTGTCAGGAGGAATAGTAAGACCCTGTTGTTATTTCATTCATAAATTTCTAGGAGGACAAACAGAGGACTCACAAAAGGTTATAAGAAAAGATTAGGGTTGAGCCGATCTTGACTTTTCAGGATCGATTTTAAAATCCGATTTCCGATAATTTTTCATTCGAACCCGATCTCGATCCCAATTCCGATCCCAATGCAAGTCAATGGGATTTTTTTTATTAATCGGAGATCGGATTTTAAGAGCAATCCTACCCCCTGGTGTCCACTTACCTCCAGAGATGGCTGGTCTTGTGCCCCGTGCCTTCATTCTTCGCCTCGCTGCTGCTCCACGCTGCTTTTCTTCCTTCGCTGCCCCCTCCCTGCCAGGTTAGGAGAGTGTGGGCGGGTACTGGGAGGGGAGACGTCACGTCTCCCCGCCCTGTACCCGCCCACACTCTAAGCCACAAGCCCCGCCTACCTAGCGCTTTAAACACTAACCTGGGAGGTGGGGCAGCGAGGCAAGAAGAAGGAGGGCACCGGAGCAGCCATCTCTAGAGGTAAGTAGCTGCTAGAGATTTAGTTTAGCCTTCCATTCGAATGAATGGAGGCAGCCGGCGCGCAGGGGGTTAAGGCTGTGTGTCGGCTGCTTCCATTCATTCCTATGGAACTGCAGCGGAGCCTTCACACTGAATATACAGCGTATACTCAGTGTGAAGGCTAAGCAATGCATTGTGGGAAAAATCACATAAAAAGATCATGTTCGGAATTCCAATGGCGATCGTGAAATTTTCTCGATCGCCGATCGGAATCCGATCTTTTCCGAACACGATTGCTCAACCCTAGAAAAGATGTTTCTGAATTATTTCATTAGGACTGGAAATATTTAATAAAACAAGCTATGCTATGAGTAAGGGACGCTAACAATATCAGTCCTGAAATGTGTCAGCTTTTTCTGCCATGTATCCGTGTATGGTGATGTATATCCATGTTTTTAATTTTTATATGGAGTAAAAGTTAAGTTTTATAAAACAGTGGATTGCTGGAATTTTTCAAAGTTTCGTCTTATATTCACCTACAACAGTCGGGTGTTTTTCCGTGCAACCACATCCTCAAATCCATGCTGTGTAACCAAGTGGAGCGTTAGTTTCCTCTTTTTTGTGTTAATAAAACAGACATGTCAAGAGATAACAAGTCCTATTTCGCTATTCCAAGATTCGAACAGAAGGTTCTATAGAGTGGATAAGGGAAATATTGAAGGCTCCATTCTGGCTATATAACTCATCTGCACGTCTGCTGGACATAGGCAAGTGCTGTAGTAAAGCAGGTGTTTTGCTAAATTGAGCTGTTTTTCTTACCCGTTGCTTTGCTTTCTTCCCGATGTCCTTGAAACTGTCTTCACTTTGGGAGTGGTCTCTCAGCGAGGCACTTAGAGTGATGGTCTTACAATAACATAAGTATCAGGTCTCCTTAATCAACTTCATACTAGATGAATGTTCCCAAATGAAGCATATTCAGGATCTGGATTGTTTTACATGATCGTCTGTAGTTACATTGTAATCATTTTTAGGTTTAGTATGGAAATCTGTGAAATGGAAGTCTTGGCGCAGACAGAAACTTGCTTTGATTGGAAATCTGCATAGCGAAGAGATATTAATTCAGTAATAGGTGTTTCCACTCAGAACAGTGCAAAGTGGCATTATATGGACGGCCTATTATTTTCAAGTCTGATTTCAAGAAGAATCCAACCATCATCTATTTCATCACAACTATTCCATGTAGAGATAATAGAGGCACGGTTTTCTTTAATATCACTTTCCTTCAGTTTGCATTAACATTTGGTCTGCTGCCCACAAACTCAATGATAATAATGATTTTTTTCTAATGTTGACATATTTAAAGTCCCTTTAACAAAGACAGTCACCTTTCCTATGATCCCGGGGCAGTGAATCCCGTCACTTTCTTTTGTCATCGGAATGGGAAAGATTTTGTCTATTGCAAGCAGATTTGGCTTCCATTAACTGTATTGTTCTGCTTGGCAAGATTTAGTTTTACGCTGCACTCTGTGTATGTAATACTGATAAGGACTAGAGATGAACGAGTGTATTCAATTGAATACCTCTACCGCATAGCTCCCGGCTCCAGAGAAGGTGGGAGGGGCAATAAAAATTTGATGCCCTGGAAGTGTTTTTGCATCGGGAGCTATGCAGCGGAGGTATTCGATCGAATATACTCGCTCATCTCTGATATGACGGATGACAAAACCAGAGTTTGGCTGACCATGCGCTTTAGATAGCTTGTGTTAAGCTTTGGGTAGCTAGCCAAATATTTTAGGTAGTATTGAGCCAACAGCTATCCCTCCAGACCTCAAGACACATGTGCACTTTACTCTACCAAGCTTGCATGTATTCTGAATGTTGACAGGGAAGTAGTCATCTATCAGATACCCAGGGCCGGCGTCAGCGCACGGCATAGTCGGGCAAGTGCCGGGGCCCACAGAGCCTCTGGGGGCCCCCCGGCACTTGCCTGTCACAATTTCAGTTCATCGGCGTCCGTCCGCCGATGAGCTGAAATTACATACGCGATGCAGGAGCTGAGAGATCAGCTCCTGCTTTAAAGCTCCGGCCCGGCTTGCGTGTGTAGGCGTGATGACGTCATCGCATCACGCTTACACACGCAAGCCGGGCCGGAGCTAAGCAGGAGCTGATCTCACAGCTCCTGCATCGCGTATGTGACTGGAGAGAGGAGCATCGGGGGAATGATGGAAGGTGAGTGATAGAAGGTGAGTGTAAGTGTTTGTTTGTATTACATATTAAGGTGAAACATAATGAAGGGGGCCCATGAAACTGGGGGGCAAATGAAGGGGAGGGGGGGAACGGCATGACACTGAGGAAGATGAAGGTGGTGGGGAGAGAACGGCATGAAACTGAGGACAGAGATGGAGGGGGCCCAAAGAAACTGGGGGGCAAATAAAGGGGAGGGGGGGGAACAGCATGACACTGGGGCAGATGGAGGGGGGGAGAACAGCATGACACTGGGGCAGATGGAGGGGGTGGGGAGAGAACGGCATGGAACTGGGGACAGAGATTGAGGGGGCCCAATGAAACTGAAGGGGCAAATGAAGGGGAGGGGGGGAACGGCATGACACTGGGGCAGAGACGGGGGACATGAAACTGTGGGCAGATGAAGGGGGAGAACGTGATGAAACTGGGGACAGAGATGGAGGGGGGACACGAAACTGGGGGCAGAGGAAGGGTGTATATGAAACTGGGGGAGAGATGGAGGGGGGGCATATAATTTACAGGTGACTGTAGGAGGATTATACTGTGTGGGAGCACATAATAAATGAATGAGAATGGGTGGAATCAACATAAAAGTGGGTGGAGCTAAATTTGCAGCGGCGCGCATTTTGCCCCTCTTTCTACTCTTTAAAAGATTGGGAGGTATGGCGTTGGTGACGCCACACTCCTGCATGACGTCACTCGCTTCATCTGCAACGCACAGTGTCTCGACTCCCCCACCTCCTTTACAAGGGGGCCCACTGAGGCTCTGTCGCCCAAGGGCCCATAAAAACCTGGAGCCGGCCCTGCAGATACCTCTGATTTTTCCTGAGAACAAGAGGATTGGGCCTATTGAAATCCAACATGCCTGCTTCTTCATTCCCCAAATAATAGTCATCAGTTGAAAGTCTGGAGGCCTACAAGCATGTTGGATGGCCAGTCTTGCCAAGAACACAATTATGGCCATCGCTGATCTAATGTATTACCTTTGGCCAGCCTTCTTGTGGACCAATTTGTCTCCAGTTCTTAAATGCTAGATAGGTCCAGTGTATCTTCCACTTATCTTGCCAATTATCCTCAAAATGAACCTACTATGTCTAAACTAGAGTGACCAGTTGGCTTAGTCATGAATTAATAAAGAAACAGACAGTACTTCATACTTACTTCTGTTAGGTCTGAACCTTCACAGACGAGAGTGATTCATTATACTGTACATATGGTGCATTTGTATACATTGAGTTTAATAATGGTCTGGGTTCCTTGCGTCTTTCTCACAAGCTCAGTTCGGCTCAGTGTGTGTGATCTGTTTGGGATTAATCTTTTGGAGAAGGATTTCTTATTTAGCTTGCGGTCTACAAGGTTTCCTTAAAGTAATGCTCTTAGAAGGTCATTAGGCTTTTAAAGGTTATTCGGTTTGTTAGCCCAAACACTAAAACTTTGTGTCTTTTCATTCTGATTAGTGACACTTTAATAAAGTCATTTGAAGTTCAGTGGACTGAATTTTCTACCATTTCTAATATTTCTATGGTCACAGGGAAGAGTCCTGAATTGAAACCTAGGTATAATCTTTTTGATGCAAATCTTTCCAAAGTGACTGTGTAATGTTGTTATCAGATTCCTTTCCTCCTGGATAACAGATTTTTTTTTTTTTAAGAAGGAAAGACAAAAAAGATGAAGCTTTGTATCTAACCTCGGCTTGTTGTTTTGATATATATTTGTATGTGACATCTATTCACCATGGTCGAGTCCCTTTTAGATAACAAAAGATTGAGGAGATCTTGAGAACGTTTTATTGCTGCTCTCTGGATGGGCCAATGGGAACAAAGAGCTTTTGTCTTCCACTTGATTAGATAATAAAGCTAAGGCAGACTTTAAGGGAAACATTTCTTACCATAGCCAGAGTTATTTTTTTCCCCCTGAAAGTAAGAAAAACTATGTCTAATCGCTCACAATTAAATCATTCATGGTGTGCTCACATCGGAGGAATTAATGCATTTTGTATTAGGTAACAAGTGAACTTTTACAACATGTGAGAACTAAGGGGGAAAAATTATAGTCCCCCTTTGGTTCACAAGGGGCTTGGTAGTCAGGTCAATGACTTGATTTTCATGGGAAGACTGACTCTGCACAGCATATTCATAGGGTAAACAGTCCCTTTATTGACAGCTGCGGTTTGGAAGCAGAGTGCAGTGTAGTGCCGCACTATGGTTTGTTGAGAAAAAACAAGGCAATATTTAAAACAAAGCGCTGAATGGGAACAGTGGCCCTTGTGTCCTGAAGTTGACTGACTAATACTTGTTAGCGTCCAGATAAAAGCACTTCTCCCCTCACTCCTCCCTCTTTGTGTTATTTTTATGTAAATTGACATGAGAGATGGGTGAATTGTAATTAAACAATTCTACTGAAAATGAGAACATGGAAAGAGGAGTGTAACAGAGCACCGGGGGGCTGACGTTAGAAATGCGCACTCCACAAGGCCTGTCTTTATACGTTTTTCTTTGCTATACCTCACAGGAACAAAATGAAATATCTCAGTAGACCCTGACATTCACTTACGTGGGTAGAAACTTAGTATAGTGTGGGAGCTTCATTGTGGAAAACTAGCCACGGATGCTTAGATCATTTGGCAGATATGATTGATAATGCACGTGCATTCCAGTGATCTATAGTAACAAAGCAATTGCCGCCTGTCACTGGAATTAAGGTAACTTGGTTGGAAAAGGAATATGTCATCATTTATTTTATTTTGCAGTAACATTTTAGAAAAATAGATATGGACCACGCAACCCAGTATTATACATTGATCTACGCGTCTCAGGGTGGGTTCACACCTGCGCCTGGTCTCCGCTTTCGGGTTTCCATCTTCTGCCGAGAGAAACTGGACAGCAGACGGAAACACAGCGGTCAGTTTTCAAACCCATTCACTTGAATGGGTTTGCAAAGTGAGCGTCTTCTGCCTGTCCACGACGAAACCGTGTCCGGTTGAAAAAAAAAAAAAAAACAGTTTCACCACGGAGAGGCAGAAGACGCTCACGGGCGTTCACTTTGCAAACTCATTCAAGTGAATGGGTTTGAAAACTGACCATCGGGTTTCCGTCTCCTGTCCAGTTTCTCTTGGCAGAAGACGGAAACCCGAAAGCGAAGACCAGGCACAGCTGTGGACCCGCCCTCAGCAAAATGTACTAAAATGAACATGAGATTCTTAGTATACAGTTTGATCAAGGTGTATAAGTCTACTGCATACTTCATGGCTACTTCTGTATACCGTTTCCATAATCTATTGCATGGCAACCATTAGCGCTACAACATAGAAGCCTCAGTAGGCATGCATAGAGAGAAGCAGAACAGAAGTGATTGTACAATCGGGACAACACATTTCAAGGGAAAAAATATGAAGATTTGTTCTGTACTATTGCGCGATGGTAATAAAATCTCAGATCTGTGAATATTTGTTGAATCAGGTACAAAGGCGACCATGTACAGTCAATAATAGCTATCCCTCCTAATAATCCACAACCAGAAACTTCTAGTGGCTGTTTATCTCCTTTAAAAACAAAGGATCAGACATGCTATATTTCCATATGCCTAAAGCTTTGTTTTCCGAAAATAGGCCAATCTTACTTTCACCAGATATCTAATACACATTAGATAGTTGGCTACTCCCATGGAAAATAGCAGGCATGACTGATCTTATTCTAAAGCGTGTCACCACCTAAAGTCTTTATGTAGATGTTCAGCTTCTGTTATACGAGGGGAAGATTAATAGGTCAATTTAATTCTATATGTTTGTGACAAAATGATGGCATAATAGAGAAAATAATACTAAATACTTTACGGGTTCAACCACATGTGCAGGTTTTGATACATTTATGTTATAGCTTTGTCAGGGTTCTGTCTCATTTTGGAAAATCTTTAGTAAAAATACTGAAAGTTCATGAAGAACAAAAAGTAAATTTCTTCTGTAAAACTTCCAAAAAGCAACAAAACCTGCATGTGTGAATGCAGCCTTTATCTCATTGCAAATGGTATGTAGTCGTATGATGCGATAATGCTATGGCAGAGAATCACACTATTACTGTACCACTAAAATACAAAAAATGTAAGAATGTACCATTGGTATTACAGGTTTACTGTAATTGTTGTTTTATAAATTTTTTGAAGAACTGTTCCTTTATGCTTGGATAGTATGCAGTTTACATAGTTACATAGTAGATGAGGTTGGATGAAGACACAGGTCCATCAAATCCAACCTATAACCCTACAGTGTTGATCCAGAGGAAGGCAAAAAACCTCATGAGGCTCATGCCAATTGCCTCATTTCAGAGGAAAAAATTCCTTCCCACCTCCAATCTGGCAGTCAGTATAAAAACCCTGGATCAACGTGTCCTTAAAATCTAGAGTCCATTGTTCCTCTGCAATCTATCCCACCAAAAGTTCTGGAAATGGGTTTCTCTACCTGTCCTCAGGAGCAATGCCGCAGGATTAAAGCCTGCAGTGCAAGTGACATAATGCTGTGGGTTTTAGTCGCAGTATGCAGATGAGATTTGCTTAATCTCTTCCACTGTGCTGCTACTGTATTGCAGTAGGTTAGCTGTCAAAGAGTGACTTACCCGCTATGATCTCTTCTCATGTGCACCAGCCTTAGGGTTGATCTGCTGCAGATTGTCTAAAGTGGAAATCAGCATTTCTGTTGGAAGTCTGCAGCAGAAAAAAAAAAAAACATGTACATGATTGTTGCAGAAATGCTTTGGATTTGCAGAAGAATTTACCTTTGGTCATGTTCACAAATTTTACTAAATTATCATTCACCCACATGCTATAGAAAACTTATGGTGTGGACATGAAATCTTCAGCATATCAATTTATTTTGTAGATTTTCTTTGCAGATTTCACCCTTTGCAAAGTAAATTCATATCAATTTTGCCATTGAGGCCTGGTTCACATCTAGGTTCAGTATTCCGTTCAGGGAGCCCGCTTGGGAGCGCATTAAAGAGCAGTGAGCAATGAAACCACAAGGACCCCATAAACTGTAATGGGGCCTGTGTGTTTTCCATGTGGTGTCCGCACGAGTCATGCGGAGAGAAAAATGCTGCTTGAAGTACTTTTCTTTCCACATGATTAATGCAGACACCGCACGGAAAACACACTGACCCCGGGTCCATGGGGTTTAATTGCTCACTGCTTTTTAATGCGTTCAGTATTCCGTTTGGGGTTCCCCAAGCGAACTCGTCGAATGGAATACCGAACGCAGATTTGAACCAGGCCTGAGACGCTTTGTCTGCTGTTTCCAATTGCATGGTAGAAAACTGTATCAAAAACTCCAGATAACTAGGATCTATAAAAAAATAAAGCATACATTGAAAACTGCTTGACTCACAAAATCCTTTTACCTACCATGTAGTATCTGGTTACTGAAAAGACACAATAATATTTACTATTCTCTTTAATTAATATTATTCTTAATTGTTTCATCATTATTTGTTGTCTTCTAAAATATGATTTCTGAATATAATGATATGACTATATGGATATGTTTTTGAGTTTTTTTAAGATTGACCAACATCTTAGGAGACAACTTGTCTCAAGAAAGCCAAAATATTAAATATATACAATATGTCAGTCACATAAGTAAGGAGCTTGAATGTTTTGAAAGGTTTAATGGCCTAGAAGTTCTGCATTGGCAATAGGTTGAGCTATACCAGACCCAGTATGGTTTAGACCACAGTGTTCGGAGTAAATAAATCACTTGAAGCAAGCTTCGAGACTTGCGAGGGAAGGAATTCTCATTAACAACTTCTTTCTATACACAAACAGGACTTTGTATGCACTCTGACTCATAAATGTTTTCTTTTGCAATTGATGAAATAGCAAGCTGTGAGCAAAAGTCGCGGCAGCCAAACCTTTCCAATATTAAAAGATTAAAGAAAAGGCAAAGAATCTCTGACGCTTCTGACATGGTTATTACTTATTCTCACTGATTGTCTGAATGGAACACACAACATCATTGATAGGGGAAACAATAAGTCATTTACTAGCAATACATTGTGCGGCCAGCCCCGCTCTACTTCTTAATGGACCATTGAGGCAAATATTTGGAAATTGTATTTGTTTGCAGTGACAGTTTGTATTCCAACACAAAGCAGTAGAATGGCCCCATTATTATCTGAAGTGCTTGTCTTCCTTTTAGTTATATACTGACTATATAATATACACACTTTCAGTGCCTATTATAACTAATGCTAATATTATCTGCTAATATTATCTGATGGTAGTCACATTTTAGTTATTTTTATTTCATTACATTTTATGCTGTTATATGAAGTCATGTATAAAAGTGAGGATATACCAAATAAGAAACATGTGAATATCAAGAAACATGTGGTACAGCTGTACAACAAAGCATACAGGATTATACCTAGCTCAGCAAATTGCTGCCAAGATGGGTAAAACTACTCCAATGTCCCACCCTCTAGTGCAGGAGTTACTGAAACAGCCAGCAGTGCTACTCAATGCTTCTCCTATAACTCTCATAAAGGTGAATGGGAGTTATGGAAACAGCATAGAACATTTAGCTACACTGTTTCCATAGTTCTCATTCTTATCTATGGGAGTTGCCTATACAGTGCATAATAGCAATGCTCTATTTTCCATTCCATGGTGTTGCAGGATTGCTCGATGTCCTCTCCACCACTACCACACTACAGGCAGAGGTCTTCAACTTGTATTTTTGCTGCTATAGCAAAGCTACAACTCCCAACATCCATGACAATGTTTCACAACTGGAGTTGTGTACCCATGAAATTAACCAACATGGAAAGATCATTTGAGTTTATTTTCTTTTTCTTACTTGTATAGCACCATCATATTCGGCAACGCTTTTACAGACTGTCAGTCACTCTCTCATATTGGGCTCACAATCTACATTCCCTATCAGTATATCTTTGGAGTGTAGGAGAAAACCCATACCAATATGGGTAGATTATACAAACTCCTTGCAGATGTTGTCCATGGCAGGATTCGAACCCAGGACCCAGAGTCGTGCTGCCAAATATAGTTCACACAATTTTTGGCAACTGAAATTTTAGGCCTTGTGTACATGACCCAATGTGCATCCGATGTGGGGCCTAGTTTGCAGTGGAATGCTCTTGGATGACACTTGGAGTGACATCTGAGTGTCATCCGAGTACATTCCTTGATGCATTCACTTCTATGGGGACTTTCAATCCATTCTGATCTTATAATTATAGAGAAGGTCCTATTCTACTCTGTGTCATCAAAACAGAATGGATCAGAAGTATCCATAGAGGCGAGTGTATCTCAGAATGTATTTGGATGTCACTTCAAGCTGCAAACTCAGCTCCACATTGGAAGCACACTCGGTCGTGTGCATGGCGCCTTATCTGTGAATGTTCTCTGGTAACAGTATGTTTATACTACACAGCTTTAAAGGGGATCTTTCACCACCTCTAACAAGTCCAGCTCTTAACATCAATTAATAGGTGCTGCTCCACTGATTCTGGAACTGTTGGAATTTTTTCTCTAGCCAGCGCTGCAATCATTGCTGTTAGTTTTGATGTCTGATAAGATATTTAGTCTCTGTATTGTCAGGAGGGCGGTGTCAGGCAGGAACAGGCAAGGGGTGTGATTCTGAGCTCAGATACTGACTGACTCTGATTGGAGCTGTGAATCACACCCCCTTCCTGACACCACCCACCTGATATTATAGAGCTTAAATAGAACATCAGACACCACAATAACTGCATTGATTTCTTGGGAACAGTGGGGGCTAGAGAAAAAATTCCAACAGTGCTGGAATCAGTGGAGCGGCTACTGTTAACAGCTGCTAAGAACTTGAATTGGTGGAAGTGGTGAAAGGTCCTCATTAAGCTCTAGTAATCATTAAAATGCATGACATATTCAAATGGCAAACACATTGAGAAATCAGTTAGATCACATAATTCCCTACATGTCATTTAAATGAAGCAGTGACCCACAGCCCAAACTGAGTCCATATGGGTGGGAGACAATCTTCTAAAGCAGTTCTCCATTATTGACACCGACTTTTTATGTCTATATGCCCCACTAGGGTCTAGATAACTTCTCTTATTAGCATTAACATTTGATATTTTCGTATGCCCACCAATACTGTACAATAGCAGAAATAATAGTAGCAGAATAGGAATTAAAGGTTGAATATTTCAAAGACTTGGGGCATAAGTAGGAATAAATACTGTATGTCCACATTGTGCAGAGGCTATGAAAATCTGCAGAGACTTTTAACATAGATTGGAGATATTTTAAGTAGCAATGGAATTCTGGACAATAGATCAGGCTGTCATTTTAATAAAATGTCTTATTACATGTGAGTGGGAGTGGGTTTCATTCCACATGGAAATGAAGTGTGCAAAAATTCATAGCTAATCTATCTATATCTATCTATCTATCTATCTATCTATCTATCTATCTATCTATCTATCTATCTATCTATCTATCTATCTATCTATCTATCGTAGTTATGTATCATCTGAAGGATGTCCCAGTAATGACTGGCTCTGATATCATTATTCCCCATTAACTTTCTTAATTAGTTGTGGCAAACAAGTATTTTATATCTGCAGTGTGGGGCAATGTGCTGTTGGCAGACATATTTGGCACTACTTGTATGAGTGGAAACTGTAGAAGTCCAGAAGACATGGCAGCCCTATAGACATTAATAATAATAAAGCTGCACTGATGAGATATAGATCTAAATCAGTCATTATACAATATATATATAGAGAGAGCACACTATTAGCAAAGCTTTGGAAGGATGTTGACACATTTTTTTTTACAGTTTTATAGATGAATGCTATTTGGCTATATTTTTATCATTACTTCATGTACTATAAGGCAGAATTATTACATAGATATCTTGTTCCATTATAAATGCATTACAGTCTACAGGCAGTATGTTATAGAGCAGGGGGAGCTAAGTCGATTAATATAAAGTTTTACTGGAAAAATTCATTAGAACTAGTATTTTATTAAGTTAAGGGGTTGTCCAGTTTATATTAGTGATGGTCTATCCTTAGGTTAATCCATTAACATTAGATCTGCGGGGTCCCACCTATTCAATGGGACAGTGTTGCAATACATATATCTGCTGCTACGATTTGTATGGTGAGTGAGTGTTGCGCCTTGGTGTGTAAAAATTACTGAGAGCTGTGCTGTCTTGTACAGCTGATCTATGGGGGTCCCAGGTGTCAGACCCCTGCAGATCTATTATTGACAATGTATCCTAAGCTCTATCCTAGATAAACCCTTTAAGTTCTGCAGTCACAGAGCTTTGGAGTCCAGTAGGTGGTTCTGCTCAGTGACTGACAGCAATCTCTTTATGCACACTCCTATAGAGAAGGCGGTCTATCACTGAATATGACCGCCCACTGAAGACATCACAAATTGAAATAAATACATTACTAGCATTATATTACAATTTTTCTACAGCTATATGTATTTATACCTGAATCTGCGGTGCCCCTACTACTCTATAATATGTTGTGCACACATTGGACTGCATTTTCAATGTAATGGGTTCCCTTTGAGGAAACTCTTCCTCTAAACTTCAAGATCTTAAAATTTTAATTTAGATCCTTTCATTCAACAATCATATTTTCTGCTGTCTCACGTATGACCTTTGTTGATGGGCCATGTCAACAGAAAGGTTTCAGCTCCTCCATGTTGAGCGCTGCAGTTCAGTTCTGTCTGGCCCTGGATGATTTCACTTTAAAGAGAAATGAGACTTTTTTCCACTGTTGAAATTTAGCTGACAATTTGAAGTGTCTCCAGGAAATTCACTTCCCCTCCAAAGAACACATTACTGGCTGTAGAACGACTCCTGGCTGGTATCATGTTGCTCCTTTATGGCTTTCCTGTTCACTGCCTTTATGACAGTGTTGGGGTCCTCCCTTGATTTTCATGTTAACCCCCTCTCCTGTTCCCATGCCATTAGCAGGAGAGGGATTATTCTTTCTTCCTGAATGGCAGACATGGCCAAAGGAATTGTTCCTGGGGTAAGACCTTCTTTCTGAACAATTCACCCCCATCCCCCTCTCTAATAAAAAAGAGACATACACAATGTTGGCTGTGAAATCTAAAATTTGCAATCTTTGATTTGGGAAAGCGCTGGTCTAAAAGGCCTTAAAATAAAGGGTCTGTTCAGTATGGAAATCTTTATTGATTCACAACCCGGCACAGAGGGGAAACCTATTAACCGTTTGCGAGCTTCACAATGAAATTATAGATGTTACAACTGGTTACATTTTTCATACGCATGATGCCATCGATTTTACTAGAAATTCTTTGAGCATGGTATCATTTTCGCATATTAATATGAAGAAACTACCATATTTGGGAATAGTGATCTGCTTTGACATCAGAATTGTGGGAGAACCTCCATTGATGTATAGTACATCCATCATTTGCTCTTTAGCCTCTCTTATGTAATATTAGTACTAAAGCAAATCGACAATATAAAAACCAAAATCAAAATTATATAAGTACTAAAAATAGTCAAAAAGGGGGCAGCACCGTGGCTCAGTGGTTAGCACTGCAGCGCTGGAGTGGTGGGTTCGAATCCTGCCAAGGACAACATCTTCAAGGAGTTTGTATGTTTTCCCTGTGGATTTCCTCCCATACTCCAAAGACACACTGATATGAAAAATGTAGATTGTGATCTCTCTATGGGACTCACAATCTACATAAAAAAATAATAAAAATAGTCAACTATTCACTTAAAATGGGAAATGTGTATTCAAATCTGGATCCCATAGTCAATTACTGGAGAATCCTTTTGGTTAGAAGAAGTTGTGTCTATTGCAGTGAGTTAAAAAGAGCTTATCTTGAAAGGCAGATGTGATAATGTCTTGTATAGGTTTCCAACTTTACTGGAAGTAGTGCTTGGGAAGAAATAAGGTCAGTGTAGAAAAAAATCTAGGCTATAAAACATTGTTGTCATAACTGCCAGTCATCTGTACAAAGGAAAACTCCCTCTGGTAGATATCACAGGATTTAGTTGAAGGGGTATTTATTTATACAGTGGATAGACAGAATGACTGTGCTTAGTACATAACCTGAGGCTGTCTAGATCTGGAGGAAGCAGGCCAGGAGAACCTTGGCTATCCTATCATCCAAGGACCTGAGATAAATCAGATTCTATTATAGCACACTTCTCTGTGACCTACTAAAAAAATAATATCTTCAACTCTTATGTTTTGTTCCTCAGCCTAACCCTCAAGTGGTTATCAAGTTTATAAATTACATTTCTTAAAGGGAGTCTGCTACCAGAACCCAACATATCAACCCAGCCCCAGGGCTACTTTAATGAATTGGTACTTTCCTTCTACTGTTGCTGAGATATTGCCATTTTTGTGAGTATGCAAATCAGCTCTTTGGATCAATGAGGGCATCACCATTGCTCCCAAGAGGTAAGTGGCAACTCCATCTTTGCTCCAAAGTGGTTCCGCACAATATCTGAGCATCAGAGGCAGCGATTCACAAAGGGGAAACACCATTTGATTCAAGTGCCCATAACCTATCTGTGTTGCTGGGTAGATATGTTGGGTTTTGGTGACAGACGCCCTTTAAATAAACATAAAGGGGTTTATACAGCATGATCCATTTATGTATGAAATATCTCTATTAGCTAACACCAGTCTGAGCGTTGAACACTTACTCACTCTAGAAGCATCCACGTACAATCTGAAAATCCACACTTATGCATGTATAAAATTCATTTTGTCTTCCACTTACATTTCCTTGAATGTACATTCGATATACATTGCTTATACTGATAGGGATGTCTATTGGATACTTATAATGATTCTGCTCACCATCAGTGGTTTACAAATGGGCACATTAGAGCGATTGGCTTCCTATCTTATTGGCTTTGTATGTTTGCACAAGTTTGGCACCGTATTTTTAAGACTATAAAATGCTTATAGTCAATAAGAAACTTGGTACCGGGTTGTAAACATGAAGAATACTGGTACTACCAACACTAGTGTAAACTGCTGCTTTCCTAGGGCAAGAGGCAGTCAAAGTCAAGTTGTAGTACCTTGCTGGATCTGTAGTGTTCACAAGCTGCCACAGTGTACTCCTGGAAGGCAATGCTTACACAATACCTTATACTGTAGTATATATGGACAGCAGATGCCATGAGTGCCTAAGGGAGAAGTTCTGATGCCTAGGAGACTACTTCAGAGGAGAGGTAAGCGGCACTGGCAGATGGGTATGCACTGGTGGATATAACGTGGAACAGGGATGATGCTAGAGGATGGGGGATGAATAAGTGTTCCTCAACGTGGCAGTCAGTGTAGTCTAGGTAATATAGATTGCGTATTCTATAGGAGATGCTTTTAGTAGCATGAAGACATGGACCAAAATCGTAAATTAAAGTTGTACGTAGTACTTGAGACCACCAGTGCCAGTGATATCCATTTCCTTACGCCACCTTAGAAGTTTTAATTATTTAATTTTTGGGACGTGCCTTATAGTCCGGTACATCTGACTGTGAACCCTACAAGGCTCTGGGACTAAAGTGAGTCTGCTTCTGCAATAGAAATATAACTGAAAGAAAATAAAATGTCCAAATAAAACATTAATTTCTTTAGGAAACTTTTTGTAAAAACTTTTCTAGCAGAGTTTTCTTTAGTGTGTGTTCAGACAGTGAAACCCCTTACTTACATTACAGCCTATTCATACCCTAATGTAAGAGATCCGGCTGGATCCCAAAAATAAGTATTTGTAGCTGACAACGGTGAAATGTTGTGCGTGTGGTAAAGGCGGCGTGCTGTGCACCAGGAGATGTAATGGAGACTAAATGAGTGGCTTCAAAGCTCCTTGCTGAAAGACAATGCAATAAAGCCAGAGTGGATGTAAATGTTGTAATATTGTATTACCCTATTCATATACGTGTAACGTAATCCCTACAGTTACAATATTGGTCGTCCTTCCTGCGTGCAGTTATTGTATTATGTAGTGCGATTTCCACAGATTTGGGATTTGCTGTAAATCTCATGGTAATATAGTTTATATTGGTACTAATTGTAGTTGGCTGACATCATACGATACGCAGTTAACTCATTATGTCTCAGACTTCTGCCCTGAACCATTATGTTTATGCTGTGTATACATTTCTCCTAATCTTTTTTTGATAATATTATATCGTCTTGACTGTTTGTTCAGAGTCCTTCTTTCTGGTCCGTGACATGAGTAATGATGACAGCGCCATTTGTTTCAGAGGTTAAGAGGAAAGGACAATAATTACCTGATAACAATTCATGAGAAAATTGAAGACTGACTGATGTTTACATGAGACTGTAGCTAAACTAGATTAATGGCTAATGTTACTAGTTTTACTAGTTTTAGTTATATTCTCTATTGCAGGAGATCTCCATAGCCTGCAGTCATATATATGTAGCTGTTTACGGAATTTTGCAAAATGTGTTAGTCACTGTCGCTATGTATTCCATGCAATATATTCCTCAAGGAAGGAACTATAGGCCCATATTCACATACAAATTTGCATTCATTGCATTCTATTTTGTTGTGCATTTTCTTCAATAAATGCTATATGTGTAAATCTGACAGTAGGAGATTTGGGTTACTTTACAGCTAATATAAGTCATAAGCTAATATAAGTAATATAAGTCTAATATAAGTCATTTGTAAGCAGTATATGGTCACAAGGTCTATGGAAAATGAGTGACAACCCCTGTGGGCGCTGTAAGAGCTGTTATTATATAATGACACTCTGCATCTGTCATCGTGTATGAAATAATAATAGCTAAGGTTGGCCATACATCTCTGATCGCTGTTGGCTGAATAGTTCTCTTTCCCAGTCCCCCATACATATACATGCTTGGTTCAGATGAGCGCGCAAGGGAGACTGGAGTTTAGTATTGGACACATTAAACATTTTATCATGCCCAACCCTTCTTTCCCTGCTGTTACAGGTGAGTTAGGAGACCCCAAAATACATAGATGGCTGACTAGACCCAGTGAAAATTGCAGGTTAGATATACATTAATCTAATGTGCATGGCCAGCCTTACAAACAGCGCCATACAACAGTGTAGGCATTCATGTCAAAGAAAAAATTAGGTGTTACAGACGATATAACTTAGACCAATATGATTTTTAAGGTTGTGAAATTGCTCCCTGAGACCTTATTCACATGTCTGTAGTTCACGTATGTATTGCATCTGTATTTTTTTGTATACTATAAGTACCCATTGATGCCAATCTGTTTATTCACAAGCATGTCTGTTTTTTTTCACAAATGCAGATGCCTCACTGATACATGACATCTGTTTTTCACGAACCCATAGACATTCAGAATATAGGAAACAAAAATTAAATAAATTGATCTGCTTTTCGCACATGTGATCAAGTACGGATAGAGCACTATTCAGAAATGAGCAGGGTGGGATGCTATCCATGAAAAACACAAACTTTGGATAAGGCCTTATTGTGAAGACAATAGCTCTCAAGTAATATAGCTTCTGTTTTCTTAATGTGCCAACATGTCACCCTTATATCACCAGTATACACTGTACAATACAAAGAAGTCTATGATTTCTTAAAAATGTTGGTAGTCAGCAGAAACTGTTTAAAGGGAAGATTATTAATATTCCAACCTAGTTGTGTTTTGTGAATGTCTTTTGAGGGAAGACTAAGAGGTTAAACTACGGACCTGCCGCTACAATGTACACATTTCCAAGGGTCTGTGAAAATGCTCAAAGTGTTGCTAAAGAGAAACATTATTTACACTGGTCCTTCTTGTCCTTAAGGTGTTAAATGTCAGTGGTAACTGCTTTATGTCACTTTCCAAAGAGCTGTGCAATGACATCATGCACTTCTGTTTTCAGCTTCATCAAAGAAACCATCTTGCTTTGTTTTAATGGTATCTTGAGGGATTTGGAAACATACTACCAATACCTTTTCCACAGCCTTTAAGCTGTCAGACATTTCACTAATAAAGGGAATGTATTGAGCAATTGGCCAGACACTGTAGGAGTGTGACCCCACAGACAGCTCCATAGCAGATAATGGCACTAAAGACTGATAATATTTTATCTTTTTTCTTACTAATTTTTGGTTTGTTCCATTAATATTTACTCCATCCTGATCCTGTAGATCTTTGAGGTTATGTCCTAGGTTTCAAAGAGTAGAAATCTGACCATAAAAAGGGCTGCACAGCAGGTTATAAAGCAGCAAGGAGATAACCACAGAAACCTCTGGTGTAGAAAAATAAATATAAAGAGTAGTGGGTGGCCTGGCCTGGTCTGCATTGCCGCAGCGAATCTCGGATGAACCTAAGAGCCTCTGGTATTGATGTCTTACATGTATGAGCACTGGCTGGGGGAGTGAGCCAAAAGAAATGAATGCTATTGACTTGCTATATACACCATAATATTGGAAAGAAAGAATCCGTCCCTTGGCAATAGTAATGGCATTGCAATGACTTTAGAGAAAGCAACAAACATAAAGATCACCATAGACATACAGACAACCAAGCATTTACTACCCCCATAACAGAAGTGAATCCGACAAGCTGTAAGTCTGTAGTTGGTGTTCCCCGTCTATGCCACCAGCAGATTCTAACTTACTTAAGTTACTTTCTTCATGCCAACTAAACCAAGCTTGTCCTTTCTTCTTCTTGCAGCCAGCTACTTAAATAGCTTTAAATTACTTCAGCCTTTCCAAAGGAGATAAATGTGCTGTCTGTGTGATAAGGAATAAATGGTATCAAATACTGGACGTCTGTAATGGATGCCTTTTACTGATGTCTCATGGGTTAAGTGTATTTCCTTATGACAGACATGATGCGAAACCCTGTCACTTACAGTAAATGTATAAAAACGGGTAACTAAGTTCTAAGGCCACATTGTCTTTCTAAGATTAGGTTTAATGGCCTAAAGCCAGTCAGAAGACTGCGACTCCTTGTATCATAGGAAGAATATGCAAATCTGTCTTCCATGATGTAAATAGGAAGACAGTGCCTCAGTCATGCAGCCCACTAGGGGGCATTCCCTTTAACATCATGTTCTACCTTCCCAGAGGCCTTTGCTGCAAATGATGTGGGATAAACAGACCAGATTTTCCAATGTGCATGGGGCCACAGGGTGAACATTGAGAATTACTCTATTCACATATACTCTGCATATGGCTCTGTGCACCATACAATGTCCAGGTTGCACTACTTCAAGTCAGATCCCATTAACATGAATGGTTGCTGAGCTATAATAGCCCTGCTCCCAGCTCTGTACACTGTACTTAATACTGCCATTTATTGGAGGGTTAGACCTCCACTGAGGTAATTAAATTGGGGTCCTAGGAAGCTCATTTAAAGGACTATTACCCTTTAAAGATCATTTCATAATGGAGATATAATGGTAAACACAAGAGTCTCCTATGCTAAATGTCCTTTATACTCCTCTTTAACAAATCCATTAAATTATTTCTTTGTTTATACATCGCCAAAATCTTGCAACATTGTACATTATAATAACTAACAGCAGTCCATGTCCCTTCATTTCTAGTGGTACACGTTAGACAGTTATTGACTTGGCCAATAGATGTTCCTCTTAATCTACATATACATGCATGCTTGGCTTTAGCTGAGTATGCTGGAGTTTTCGGAAGGGAAAACTCACCTCTCCTCAGAACAAAAGTCCAAAAGACAGTTCTTTTGTTTTCTTTAGTTGAAAGTTAGATTGGTCATTCTGCCGAAATTTGCAGGTTTGTACAAAATTACTTTCCTAACATTAGTATGCCTTTTAGCAGCAACCATGTGATAGAAGCACTGTATGGTTTGTAAAGAAATATGATATATGGTGTCACGTATTATCCAACATCATCATCATCATGTAGTATTTACTTTTTGATTATTTTTTTTAAAAAGGGACTATCCAAGATTCAGTGATTCCTCCTAATACCATAAAAATGTTCTATATCTCATATATGAACCTCTAACTCTGGCCTCACCCATGCACATATAGTACCGGAGATTAATACAATTACAACACACATCATCAGTGATCCTGTTCCTGGCCTGAAATGGTTAATACGTCATAGTAATGTATTCTTAGACAACACATTTTCCTGCAGTATTAGGCATGTGAATTGCTGTAACTTTGACCTTCACACTTTACTATAAGATCATCTGTATTTCTGCGTCCTTGGTGTTATACGGGTAGAGTTCAGACTGCTTTCTTATTGTTCTCTTTTTTAGTTTACCCTGCTTTCTATTTATAACTCTCATTGTTCAATATCTTTCCCTGAACAGTTGGTCTAATGCCAAGTTTTTCTTGCCAAGAATGTATTAGAGCTAGGCTTAAATCACTTAACCCACCCCCCAAAAATGTTTATTGCCTTTTTAAAGTTTAATAATATCCCTAGGAGTTGAAATATAAATCTGCATTTTTTCCTTGGATTTATGGTGCATGTTGTTTGTTTTTAATGCATTTTGCTTTATATATTTGCTTTGAAGCTGTGGCCAGGATAAGAACACCAGGGTTAATTGTCTCTAAAGCTATATGTGCACTGTAAGCAGGAGGTGGCTTGTGCTAAACTTATGCACCTGCATTGTCCAGGAATGGTTAGTATAGCAATCTGCAAATTTAACCTGTGGCAGACCTAATGCACACTCAGTCACTAGGGAATTGCGCAAACAGCAACAATCCCTTTATATACACGTAAGGTGCTGTCACATGGTGTTCCGAACGTGGCATAACCAAATTCAGTGCTGGGGTTGATTAACTACAGGCTATTTTTTATTACTGGGTTTGTGGTTTTGCTGTTTTTGCATGGCCAGTAATAGAAATATCCCATAGTTAGCCAGTGTTTCACTATAGCTGAAATCATCAGCGGACTCAGCACTGAATGTGGCTAAACTGTGATCAGAACACCATGTGGCAGCACCCTTATCAGTATGCTTGATTTTACAAAAACTGGGATAACTGTACAATTGGAAGGAGGTTCTTATACCCTGTTGAGCAATCTCTACCCTTCATATAAGATGACATAGAGCTGGGCATAGAGACATAAAGGTTCCATATGGTATCTGTAGTACATTTGCCCACAGATGTTGCAGCTGGGCCTCTAGATTCTAAATATTGGTAGGTTGCCAAAGCTGGCATCCCAGCTGGTCCCAATAAATCTGGTATCTTGGCAAGCCAAGGAAGTTTTACAATCTGTTGGAGACATTGCATGTATGTGATAGCTCCCCAGATCATTACACCAGCAGTTGGGACAGATCGCTGGTGTCGCACCGCAGCAAAAGCAGAATTAAAATGCTCAACACAAGATGGCCATACTCAAGTCTGACCATCATCGATCGCAAACAGAACCTGGATCTACCTGGATGCGTTATTTTTTTGGCAGTGAGGTAATTTATGTAGAGTGAAGGCTGCAATTTACTACACACATTCTGTGGATTCACTGATTGTAACGAAATTACAATGAGTTATACCACTAGACGGAAATCACACATGGGATTTTGTGTCCGTTTTTAGTGTTGGTTTTAATGTATTACTGTGATCCAAATCCAGAAGTGGATTCACAAGGAATACTTCTACCTGATGCTGGATCTACTTCTGGCTTTAGCTCAAAAATTGCATCAGAAACTGCATAAAAAACTGCATGTGTACTTTTTGACTGATATTTGGACGATCCTTTGTAACAGTCTCAATGTCTCTATTTGACAATCAGTCCATACAATCTATCTTTTAAGACCGGGGGCCCAATGTGGCGTGAATTAAAAAAACTAATAAAAACGTAGTTTTCCCATCCCGACGTTGCAGTAAAATACGTGCTGTGGACACACGATTTTGGAAATCGCAGCATGTGAATTATATGTAATGATGGTGGTTTCCCTATACAGTAGGTAAAATTTATTATTATTTAAAATTTATTAAAAAGGAATTTTAAAAAATTACACAATTTATCAATTATATCAGTTTTATCAATCTTTCAACCATTCACCTTAATGAGGAAAAAAAAATCTCTGTAAAAATAATGAAGACTAATGCGCTGTAATATTAGTTTCAGTCCTATAGAAATGAATGGAATGTGTTGATGGATCCATCATGAATCACAGATAGGTTGACTGTACTGTATGTCTAACCTTGAAGTAATAAATACCTGATGCCTAATATCGTATACACGTGTGTTTATATTTTCACATGAAAAACACTTATCGGGAGATTTTATAAAAAAAATCTAGTCCTATATTTTGTTCCATAGATAAAATTATAATTCTAGAATTAGTCATATCTTTTCTCTTTCTAATGACATAACATGACAGGCTAATTCCGATACCTATGACCCGAATACCTTTGTCTGCGTTAGTTCATTTACAATGCAGGATGTCTCAGAAAAACATCTACAGCTGAGTCCAGCTGTGCAGTTCTCCTGGGACCCATTTTCTTCTTCTTTTCTACCAGATCCAAGGACTGCTAAGGCATTTTTCTTGATTTGTAGAACTACTATATATCTGTTTACTCCTCTGGTGGCCTTGTGTTGGTCTTTACAGTCATGAATACTGCATAGGGATTATTTATGAAGAGCCAAATCCTATAATTGCTGAAAAGTAAAACAAGATGTAAATATAGGGACATGGAAAGCACCTATAGAGGTATATTGTATGTGCTAGAGCTTTCCTAATGTCTATAAAGCAATGTCCAATGAGCCTGGACAAGACTGGTTTACTCACAGTATGTTTTGTCTCTCCATGTGGGGCTCCAGTAAAGGGTAAGTAAACATAGTATTCAGTCTGCTTGGATTTATGATGGTGATGTATATAAATTTTCAGCTTGTTAAGAGTAATAAAAGTTTTACCAGGGCAGTTATGTTAGCAGAACTGTAATTTGCTCCTGCTCACTGAAGATATCAGTTTAGGAATACCCACCACCTTGTTTAGCAATGTTCTCTGTAAAATGGAAAGAATCGATCATTAAATAGTTGCCGCTGAGATCTCTCCAACGCAGTTTATACTAACCATAAAGTGTATTTTGTTTAAGGATTCTTAATGACTGCTTATATGAGCTCAGGCCAAATGCTATGACGCCATCTTTTCCATGTCCTTTTTGTATGTACAAGCCAGAATAATGGTGCTGTGTGACAGCTGATAAAGTTATGGCTTCTTGATAACTGTAACACCGGAGATATTGTTACAAAACCATTACTGTATTCTTGTGGATTTACCATGTACTTGTGGAGTAGTCATTATGGGCAGTATCTGTAGGCAGAAAACATCTCATAATTAGAGATGAGCGAACAGTGTTCTATCGAACTCATGTTCGATCGGATATTAGGCTGTTCGGCATGTTCGAATCGAATCGAACACCGCGTGGTAAAGTGCGCCATTACTCGATTCCCCTCCCACCTTCCCTGGCGCCTTTTTTGCTCCAATAACAGCGCTGGGTAGGTGGGACAGGAACTACGACACCGGTGACGTTGAAAAAAGTAGGCAAAACCCATTGGCTGCCGAAAACATGTGACCTCTAATTTAAAAGAACAGCGACGCCCAGCTTCGCGTCATTCTGAGCTTGCAATTCACCGAGGACGGAGGTTTCCGTCCAGCTAGCTAGGGCTTAGATTCTGGGTAGGCAGGGACAGGCTAGGATAGGAAGGAGAAGACAACCAACAGCTCTTGTAAGAGCTAAATTCCAGGGAGAAGCTTGTCAGTGTAACGTGGCACTGACGGGCTCAATCGCCGCAACCCAGCTTTCCCAGGATCCTGAATGGAATACACTGTCAGTGTATTCCCGTATACCCGATATATACCCCGATACCCGTTCCAACGGTGTGCCCCCCCACCTTCACCCCAGAAATACCCTGCAAGTCCCCTAGCAATAGAATTGGGGCTATATACACCCACAATTTTTACTACTGGTATACAGTGCCATTGTCTGACTGGGAATTCAAAGAATATATTGGGAATACAAATACCCTCATTTCTTGCTACTGCCATATAGTGCCAGTTTCTGACTGGTAATTCAAAGAATATATTGGGGTTACGTGCACCCACAATTTTTACTACTGGTATACAGTGCCATTGTCTGACTGGGAATTCAAAGAATATATTGGGAATACAAATACCCTCATTTCTTGCTACTGCCATATAGTGCCAGTGTCTGACTGGGAATTCAAAGAATATATTGGGGTTACGTGCACCCACAATTTTTACTACTGGTATACAGTGCCATTGTCTGACTGGGAATTCAAAGAGTATATTGGGAATACAAATACCCTCATTTCTTGCTACTGCCATATAGTGCCAGTTTCTGACTGGGAATTCAAAGAATATATTGGGGTTACGTGCACCCACAATTTTTACTACTGGTATACAGTGCCATTGTCTGACTGGGAATTCAAAGAATATATTGGGGTTATAAATACCCTCATTTCTTGCTACTGCCATATAGTGCCAGTTTCTGACTGGTAATTCAAAGAATATATTGGGGTTACGTGCACCCACAATTTTTACTACTGGTATACAGTGCCATTGTCTGACTGGGAATTCAAAGAGTATATTGGGAATACAAATACCCTCATTTCTTGCTACTGCCATATAGTGCCAGTGTCTGACTGGGAATTCAAAGAATATATTGGGGTTACGTGCACCCACAATTTTTACTACTGGTATACAGTGCCATTGTCTGACTGGGAATTCAAAGAGTATATTGGGAATACAAATACCCTCATTTCTTGCTACTGCCATATAGTGCCAGTTTCTGACTGGGAATTCAAAGAATATATTGGGGTTACGTGCACCCACAATTTTTACTACTGGTATACAGTGCCATTGTCTGACTGGGAATTCAAAGAGTATATTGGGAATACAAATACCCTCATTTCTTGCTACTGCCATATAGTGCCAGTTTCTGACTGGGAATTCAAAGAATATATTGGGGTTACGTGCACCCACAATTTTTACTACTGGTATACAGTGCCATTGTCTGACTGGGAATTCAAAGAGTATATTGGGAATACAAATACCCTCATTTCTTGCTACTGCCATATAGTGCCAGTTTCTGACTGGGAATTCAAAGAATATATTGGGGTTACGTGCACCCACAATTTTTACTACTGGTATACAGTGCCATTGTCTGACTGGGAATTCAAAGAGTATATTGGGAATACAAATACCCTCATTTCTTGCTACTGCCATATAGTGCCAGTTTCTGACTGGGAATTCAAAGAATATATTGGGGTTACGTGCACCCACAATTTTTACTACTGGTATACAGTGCCATTGTCTGACTGGGAATTCAAAGAGTATATTGGGAATACAAATACCCTCATTTCTTGCTACTGCCATATAGTGCCAGTTTCTGACTGGGAATTCAAAGAATATATTGGGGTTACGTGCACCCACAATTTTTACTACTGGTATACAGTGCCATTGTCTGACTGGGAATTCAAAGAATATATTGGGGTTATAAATACCCTCATTTCTTGCTACTGCCATATAGTGCCAGTTTCTGACTGGGAATTCAAAGAATATATTGGGGTTACGTGCACCCACAATTTTTACTACTGGTATACAGTGCCATTGTCTGACTGGGAATTCAAAGAGTATATTGGGAATACAAATACCCTCATTTCTTGCTACTGCCATATAGTGCCAGTTTCTGACTGGGAATTCAAAGAATATATTGGGGTTACGTGCACCCACAATTTTTACTACTGGTATACAGTGCCATTGTCTGACTGGGAATTCAAAGAATATATTGGGGTTATAAATACCCTCATTTCTTGCTACTGCCATATAGTGCCAGTTTCTGACTGGTAATTCAAAGAATATATTGGGGTTACGTGCACCCACAATTTTTACTACTGGTATACAGTGCCATTGTCTGACTGGGAATTCAAAGAATATATTGGGGTTATAAATACCCTCATTTCTTGCTACTGCCATATAGTGCCAGTTTCTGACTGGTAATTCAAAGAATATATTGGGGTTACGTGCACCCACAATTTTTACTACTGGTATACAGTGCCATTGTCTGACTGGGAATTCAAAGAGTATATTGGGAATACAAATACCCTCATTTCTTGCTACTGCCATATAGTGCCAGTTTCTGACTGGGAATTCAAAGAATATATTGGGGTTACGTGCACCCACAATTTTTACTACTGGTATACAGTGCCATTGTCTGACTGGGAATTCAAAGAATATATTGGGGTTATAAATACCCTCATTTCTTGCTACTGCCATATAGTGCCAGTTTCTGACTGGGAATTCAAAGAATATATTGGGGTTACGTGCACCCACAATTTTTACTACTGGTATACAGTGCCATTGTCTGACTGGGAATTCAAAGAATATATTGGGGTTATAAATACCCTCATTTCTTGCTACTGCCATATAGTGCCAGTTTCTGACTGGTAATTCAAAGAATATATTGGGGTTACGTGCACCCACAATTTTTACTACTGGTATACAGTGCCATTGTCTGACTGGGAATTCAAAGAGTATATTGGGAATACAAATACCCTCATTTCTTGCTACTGCCATATAGTGCCAGTGTCTGACTGGGAATTCAAAGAATATATTGGGGTTACGTGCACCCACAATTTTTACTACTGGTATACAGTGCCATTGTCTGACTGGGAATTCAAAGAGTATATTGGGAATACAAATACCCTCATTTCTTGCTACTGCCATATAGTGCCAGTTTCTGACTGGTAATTCAAAGAATATATTGGGGTTACGTGCACCCACAATTTTTACTACTGGTATACAGTGCCATTGTCTGACTGGGAATTCAAAGAGTATATTGGGAATACAAATACCCTCATTTCTTGCTACTGCCATATAGTGCCAGTGTCTGACTGGGAATTCAAAGAATATATTGGGGTTACGTGCACCCACAATTTTTACTACTGGTATACAGTGCCAATTTCTAACTAGGAATTCAAAATGCGCAAGGCTCCCGGAAAGGGACGTGGACGAGGCCGTGGGCGAGGTCGGGGGAATGGTTCTGGGGAGCAAGGTAGCAGTGAAGCCACAGGGCGTCCCGTGCCTACTCCTGTGGGGCAGCAAGCATTGCGCCACTCCACAGTGCCAGGGTTGCTTGCCACATTAACTAAACTGCAGGGTACAAACCTTAGTAGGCCCGAGAACCAGGAACAGGTCTTGCAATGGCTGTCAGAGAACGCTTACAGCACATTGTCCAGCAGCCAGTCAGACTCTGCCTCCTCTCCTCCTATTACCCAACAGTCTTGTCTTCCTTCCTCCCAAAATTCCGAAGCTTTACAGAACAATAACCCAAACTGTCCCTGCTCCCCAGAGCTGTTCTCCGCTCCTTTCATTGTCCCTCAACCTGCCTCTCCACGTCACGATTCCACGAACCTAACAGAGGAGCATCTGTATCCAGATGCTCAAACACTAGAGTCTCCTCCATCTCCGTTCGATTTGGTGGTGGATGACCAGCAACCCACCCTCATCGACGATGATGTGACGCAGTTGCCGTCAGGGCATCCAGTTGACCGGCGCATTGTGCGGGAGGAGGAGATGAGACAGGAGTTGGAAGAGGAAGTGGTGGATGATGAGGACACTGACCCGACCTGGACAGGGGGGATGTCAAGCGGGGAAAGTAGTGTGGATGTTGAGGCAGGTGCAGCACCAAAAAGGGTAGCTAGAGGCAGAGGCAGAGGTCAGCAGCTTAGGCGAAGCCAGGCCACACCCGGAATCTCCCAAGATGTTCCAGTTCGTACCCAGCCCCGAAAAACTCCCACCTCGAGGGCACGTTTCTCGAAGGTGTGGAGTTTTTTCAAGGAATGCGCCGAGGACAGATATAGTGTTGTCTGCACAATTTGCCTCTCGAAATTGATTAGGGGCTCTGAGAAGAGCAACCTGTCCACCACTTCAATGCGCCGTCATTTGGAATCCAAGCACTGGAATCAGTGGCAGGCAGCAACGGCAGGACAAAGGCCGACTGCCGTTCACGCCACTGCCACTGCCTCTGCCTCTGCCTCTGCCACTGCCACTGCTGACTGTGCTGGCGATGCACTCCAGAGGACGAGCCAGGACACCACTTCATCTGCCTCCGCCACTTTGTTGACTTCTACCTCATCCTCCCCTGGTCCTGTCTTATCTCCTTCTCCTGCACCATCAAAGGCACCATCAGGCGTTTCTTTACAACAACCCACCATCTCTCAGACATTGGAGCGGCGGCAGAAATACACTGCTAACCACCCACACGCGCAAGCCTTGAACGCCAACATCGCTAAACTGCTGGCCCAGGAGATGTTGGCGTTCCGGCTTGTTGAAACTCCCGCCTTCCTGGACCTGATGGCAACTGCGGCACCTCGCTATGCCGTCCCTAGCCGTCACTACTTCTCCCGGTGTGCCGTCCCCGCCTTGCACCAGCACGTGTCACTCAACATCAGGCGGGCCCTTAGTTCCGCGCTTTGCACAAAGGTCCACTTGACCACCGACGCGTGGACAAGTGCATGCGGACAGGGACGCTACATTTCACTGACGGCACACTGGGTGAATGTAGTTGAGGCTGGGACTGCTTCCCAAACTGGCCCGGTGTACCTCGTCTCCCCGCCTAACATTCCTGGCAGGGACACGAGAAGAACACCCCCCTCCTCCTCCTCCTCCTCTACCGCCTCCTCCTCCGCCACCGCCTCCTCCTCCGCCACCGCCTCCTCCTCCGCTGTTAGATTGACCCCAGCTACGAGTTGGAAACGTTGCAGCACTGGCGTTGGTAGACGTCAGCAGGCTGTGCTGAAGCTGATCAGCTTGGGGGACAGACAGCACACTGCCTCCGAGGTGAGGGATGCCCTCCTCGATGAGACGGCAATATGGTTTGAGCCGCTGCACCTGGGCCCAGGCATGGTCGTTTGTGATAACGGCCGGAACCTGGTAGCAGCTCTGGAGCTTGCCGGACTCCAACATGTTCCATGCCTGGCCCACGTCTTCAACCTAGTGGTGCAACGTTTCCTAAAGAGCTACCCCAATGTTCCAGAGCTACTGGTGAAAGTGCGGCGCATGTGCGCCCACTTTCGCAAGTCGACAGTAGCCGCTGCTAGCTTAAAATCTCTCCAGCAACGCCTGCATGTGCCACAACACCGGCTTTTGTGCGACGTCCCCACACGCTGGAACTCAACGTTTCAGATGTTGAATAGAGTGGTTGAGCAGCAGAGACCTTTGATGGAATACCAGCTACAAAACCCTAGGGTGCCACAAAGTCAGCTGCCTCAGTTTCACATCCATGAGTGGCCATGGATGAGAGACCTTTGTGACATCCTACGGGTCTTTGAGGAGTCCACAAGGAGGGTGAGCTCTGAGGATGCGATGGTGAGCCTTACAATCCCGCTCTTGTGTGTTCTGAGAGAATCCCTGATTGACATCAGGGATAACTCAGATCACACAGAGGAGTTAGGGATAGCATCCGATCCGTCACAGCTGGAGAGTAGGTCCACACATCTGTCCGCTTCACTGCGTTTAATGGAGGAGGAGGAGGAGGAGGAGGAGGAAGAAGAGTTGTCCGATGATGTGATGGTGATACAGGAGGCTTCCGGGCAACTTCGAATCGTCCCATTGTTGCAGCGCGGATGGGTAGACATGGAGGATGAGGAGGAAATGGAGATTGAACTTTCCGGTGGGGCCAGAGGAGTCATGCCAACTAACACTGTGGCAGACATGGCTGAGTTCATGTTGGGGTGCTTTACAACCGACAAGCGTATTGTCAAAATCATGGAGGACAACCAGTACTGGATCTTTGCTATCCTTGACCCCCGGTATAAAAACAACATCTCGTCTTTTATTCCGGTAGAGGGGAGGGCCAATCGCATCAATGCTTGCCACAGGCAATTGGTGCAGAATATGATGGAGATGTTTCCAGCATGTGACGTTGGCGGCAGGGAGGGCAGTTCCTCCAGTAGGCAACCAAGTTCTCACCGGTCCACACAAACGAGGGGCACACTGTCTAAGGTCTGGGACACCTTGATGGCACCCCCTCGCCAAAGTGCCGCCACGGAGGGTCCTAGTGTCACCAGGCGTGAGAAGTATAGGCGCATGTTGCGGGAATACCTTTCCGACCACAGCCCTGTCCTCTCCGACCCCTCTGCGCCCTACACGTATTGGGTGTCGAAGTTGGACCTGTGGCTTGAACTTGCCCTATATGCCTTGGAGGTGCTGTCCTGTCCTGCCGCCAGCGTCCTATCTGAGAGGGTGTTCAGTGCAGCCGGTGGCATCATCACTGACAAGCGCACCCGTCTGTCAGCTGAGAGTGCCGACCGGCTCACTTTGATAAAAATGAACCACCACTGGGTAGAGCCGTCATTTTTGTGCCCACCTGTGTAAAGCACCCCAACATGAAACTCCATGTCTGTACTCAACCTCTCCAATTCCTCCGCATCCTCATACTCATCCACCATAAGCGTTGCACAATTCTGCTAATACTAGGCTCCCTCCACCCTGATTTCCCCCAACTCTGCTGGTTAGAGGCTCCCTCCACCATGAATTTGCCCAAACTGGGCTGTTTAGAGGCTCCCTCCACCATGAATTGGTCCAAACTGGGCTGGTTAGAGGCTCCCTCCACCATGAATTTCCCAAAACTTGGCTGTTTAGAGGCTCCCTCCACCATGAATTGGTCCAAACTGGGCTGGTTAGAGGCTCCCTCCACCATGAATTGGTCCAAACTGGGGTGGTTAGAGGCTCCCTCCACCATTAATTGGTCCAAACTGGGCTGGTTAGAGGCTCCCTCCACCATTAATTGGTCCAAACTGGGCTGGTTAGAGGCTCCCTCCACCATGAATTTGCCCAAACTGGGGTGGTTAGAGGCTCCCTCCACCATTAATTGGTCCAAACTGGGCTGGTTAGAGGCTCCCTCCACAATTAATTGGTCCAAACTGGGCTAATTAGAGGCTCCCTCCACCATGAATTGGTCCAAACTGGGTTTTTTAGAGGCTCCCTCCACCATGAATTTGCCCAAACTGGGCTGTTTAGAGGCTCCCTCCACCATGAATTGGTCCAAACTGGGCTGGTTAGAGGCTCCCTCCACCATGAATTTCCCAAAACTTGGCTGTTTAGAGGCTCCCTCCACCATGAATTTGCCCAAACTGGGCTGTTTAGAGGCTCCCTCCACCATTAATTGGTCCAAACTGGGCTGGTTAGAGGCTCCCTCCACCATGAATTTGCCCAAACTGGGGTGGTTAGAGGCTCCCTCCACCATTAATTGGTCCAAACTGGGCTGGTTAGAGGCTCCCTCCACCATGAATTTCCCAAAACTTGGCTGTTTAGAGGCTCCCTCCACCATTAATTGGTCCAAACTGGGCTGGTTAGAGGCTCCCTCCACCATGAATTTGCCCAAACTGGGCTGTTTAGAGGCTCCCTCCACCATTAATTGGTCCAAACTGGGCTGGTTAGAGGCTCCCTCCACCATGAATTTGCCCAAACTGGGCTGTTTAGAGGCTCCCTCCACCATGAATTGGTCCAAACTGGGGTGGTTAGAGGCTCCCTCCACCATGAATTGGTCCAAACTGGGGTGGTTAGAGGCTCCCTCCACCATTAATTGGTCCAAACTGGGCTGGTTAGAGGCTCCCTCCACAATTAATTGGTCCAAACTGGGCTAATTAGAGGCTCCCTCCACCATGAATTGGTCCAAACTGGGTTTTTTAGAGGCTCCCTCCACCATTAATTGGTCCAAACTGGGCTGGTTAGAGGCTCCCTCCACAATTAATTGGTCCAAACTGGGCTAATTAGAGGCTCCCTCCACCATGAATTGGTCCAAACTGGGTTTTTTAGAGGCTCCCTCCACCATGAATTTGCCCAAACTGGGCTGTTTAGAGGCTCCCTCCACCATGAATTGGTCCAAACTGGGCTGGTTAGAGGCTCCCTCCACCATGAATTGGTCCAAACTGGGGTGGTTAGAGGCTCCCTCCACCATTAATTGGTCCAAACTGGGCTGGTTAGAGGCTCCCTCCACCATTAATTGGTCCAAACTGGGCTGGTTAGAGGCTCCCTCCACCATGAATTTGCCCAAACTGGGGTGGTTAGAGGCTCCCTCCACCATTAATTGGTCCAAACTGGGCTGGTTAGAGGCTCCCTCCACAATTAATTGGTCCAAACTGGGCTAATTAGAGGCTCCCTCCACCATGAATTGGTCCAAACTGGGTTTTTTAGAGGCTCCCTCCACCATGAATTTGCCCAAACTGGGCTGTTTAGAGGCTCCCTCCACCATGAATTGGTCCAAACTGGGCTGGTTAGAGGCTCCCTCCACCATGAATTTCCCAAAACTTGGCTGTTTAGAGGCTCCCTCCACCATGAATTTGCCCAAACTGGGCTGTTTAGAGGCTCCCTCCACCATTAATTGGTCCAAACTGGGCTGGTTAGAGGCTCCCTCCACCATGAATTTGCCCAAACTGGGGTGGTTAGAGGCTCCCTCCACCATTAATTGGTCCAAACTGGGCTGGTTAGAGGCTCCCTCCACAATTAATTGGTCCAAACTGGGCTAATTAGAGGCTCCCTCCACCATGAATTGGTCCAAACTGGGTTTTTTAGAGGCTCCCTCCACCATTAATTGGTCCAAACTGGGCTGGTTAGAGGCTCCCTCCACAATTAATTGGTCCAAACTGGGCTAATTAGAGGCTCCCTCCACCATGAATTGGTCCAAACTGGGTTTTTTAGAGGCTCCCTCCACCATGAATTTGCCCAAACTGGGCTGTTTAGAGGCTCCCTCCACCATGAATTGGTCCAAACTGGGCTGGTTAGAGGCTCCCTCCACCATGAATTGGTCCAAACTGGGGTGGTTAGAGGCTCCCTCCACCATTAATTGGTCCAAACTGGGCTGGTTAGAGGCTCCCTCCACCATTAATTGGTCCAAACTGGGCTGGTTAGAGGCTCCCTCCACCATGAATTTGCCCAAACTGGGGTGGTTAGAGGCTCCCTCCACCATTAATTGGTCCAAACTGGGCTGGTTAGAGGCTCCCTCCACAATTAATTGGTCCAAACTGGGCTAATTAGAGGCTCCCTCCACCATGAATTGGTCCAAACTGGGTTTTTTAGAGGCTCCCTCCACCATGAATTTGCCCAAACTGGGCTGTTTAGAGGCTCCCTCCACCATGAATTGGTCCAAACTGGGCTGGTTAGAGGCTCCCTCCACCATGAATTTCCCAAAACTTGGCTGTTTAGAGGCTCCCTCCACCATGAATTTGCCCAAACTGGGCTGTTTAGAGGCTCCCTCCACCATTAATTGGTCCAAACTGGGCTGGTTAGAGGCTCCCTCCACCATGAATTTGCCCAAACTGGGGTGGTTAGAGGCTCCCTCCACCATTAATTGGTCCAAACTGGGCTGGTTAGAGGCTCCCTCCACCATGAATTTCCCAAAACTTGGCTGTTTAGAGGCTCCCTCCACCATTAATTGGTCCAAACTGGGCTGGTTAGAGGCTCCCTCCACCATGAATTTGCCCAAACTGGGCTGTTTAGAGGCTCCCTCCACCATTAATTGGTCCAAACTGGGCTGGTTAGAGGCTCCCTCCACCATGAATTTGCCCAAACTGGGCTGTTTAGAGGCTCCCTCCACCATGAATTGGTCCAAACTGGGGTGGTTAGAGGCTCCCTCCACCATGAATTGGTCCAAACTGGGGTGGTTAGAGGCTCCCTCCACCATTAATTGGTCCAAACTGGGCTGGTTAGAGGCTCCCTCCACAATTAATTGGTCCAAACTGGGCTAATTAGAGGCTCCCTCCACCATGAATTGGTCCAAACTGGGTTTTTTAGAGGCTCCCTCCACCATTAATTGGTCCAAACTGGGCTGGTTAGAGGCTCCCTCCACAATTAATTGGTCCAAACTGGGCTAATTAGAGGCTCCCTCCACCATGAATTGGTCCAAACTGGGTTTTTTAGAGGCTCCCTCCACCATGAATTTGCCCAAACTGGGCTGTTTAGAGGCTCCCTCCACCATGAATTGGTCCAAACTGGGCTGGTTAGAGGCTCCCTCCACCATGAATTTCCCAAAACTTGGCTGTTTAGAGGCTCCCTCCACCATTAATTGGTCCAAACTGGGCTGGTTAGAGGCTCCCTCCACCATTAATTGGTCCAAACTGGGCTGGTTAGAGGCTCCCTCCACCATTAATTGGTCCAAACTGGGCTGGTTAGAGGCTCCCTCCACCATGAATTTCCCAAAACTTGGCTGTTTAGAGGCTCCCTCCACCATTAATTGGTCCAAACTGGGCTGGTTAGAGGCTCCCTCCACCATGAATTTGCCCAAACTGGGCTGTTTAGAGGCTCCCTCCACCATGAATTGGTCCAAACTGGGCTGGTTAGAGGCTCCCTCCACCATGAATTTCCCAAAACTTGGCTGTTTAGAGGCTCCCTCCACCATGAATTGGTCCAAACTGGGCTGGTTAGAGGCTCCCTCCACCATGAATTGGTCCAAACTGGGGTGGTTAGAGGCTCCCTCCACCATTAATTGGTCCAAACTGGGCTGGTTAGAGGCTCCCTCCACAATTAATTGGTCCAAACTGGGCTAATTAGAGGCTCCCTCCACCATGAATTGGTCCAAACTGGGTTTTTTAGAGGCTCCCTCCACCATGAATTTGCCCAAACTGGGCTGTTTAGAGGCTCCCTCCACCATGAATTGGTCCAAACTGGGCTGGTTAGAGGCTCCCTCCACCATGAATTTCCCAAAACTTGGCTGTTTAGAGGCTCCCTCCACCATTAATTGGTCCAAACTGGGCTGGTTAGAGGCTCCCTCCACCATTAATTGGTCCAAACTGGGCTGGTTAGAGGCTCCCTCCACCATTAATTGGTCCAAACTGGGCTGGTTAGAGGCTCCCTCCACCATTAATTGGTCCAAACTGGGCTGGTTAGAGGCTCCCTCCACCATTAATTGGTCCAAACTGGGCTGGTTAGAGGCTCCCTCCACCATGAATTTGCCCAAACTGGGCTGTTTAGAGGCTCCCTCCACCATGAATTGGTCCAAACTGGGCTGGTTAGAGGCTCCCTCCACCATGAATTTCCCAAAACTTGGCTGTTTAGAGGCTCCCTCCACCATTAATTGGTCCAAACTGGGCTGGTTAGAGGCTCCCTCCACCATGAATTGGTCCAAACTGGGGTTTTTAGAGGCTCCCTCCACCATGAATTGGTCCAAACTGGGGTTTTTAGAGTCTCCCTCCACCATGAATTGGTCCAAACTGGGGTTTTTAGAGTCTCCCTCCACCATGAATTGGTCCAAACTGGGGTTTTTAGAGGCTCCCTCCACCATGAATTTGCCCAAACTCTGCTGGTTAGAGGCTCAATCCACCCTGATTTTCAAAACAAATGTTGGTGCCAACCTCAACTTACTACAAGGGCCAAATTCACTGCTGGTGACAAGCTCTCCTCACTGCAAGTGCCAAATACACATGTTTCAAGGTGTTTTCCTACTGTCAGAGAGGTGGTATTGAGTGTGTAAAGTGTGTAGTTGTTAGGCTGTGATGTTGGGGTAATAGAGGGTCTTTGGTGTGTTAGATGCCCCCAGACATGCTTCCCCTGCTGTCCCAGTGTCATTCCAGAGGTGTTGGCATCATTTCCTGTGGTGTCATAGTGGACTTGGTGACCCTCCAGACACGGATTTGGGTTTCCCCCTTAACGAGTATCTGTTCCCCATAGACTACAATGGGGTTCGAAACCCGTTCGAACACACGAACATTGAGCGGCTGTTCGAATCGAATTTCGAACCTCGAACATTTTAGTGTTCGCTCATCTCTACTCATAATCCATTATCGTGTTGATAGGCATGATAGACAGAAAGGACATTTTAATTCTTTTACTATTTGGATATGGGGAAATCTTTGAATGAAATTGATTTATGTCAATTGCAGAATAAACTGAATACAGAGCAGATTATGGCCCACATTTATTGATATTGTCGTTTCATATGCCAATCTTAAAGGGGTTTTCCAGGCTAAAATTATTGATTCACAAATAGAAAAAAGTGTAGACCGTGACTTACCGACAGAACGATTAAATGAGGTGCTGAACCTTGCCTCTGGACTGTGGAGGACAATCAGCCATGCGAAGAGTTCTCTACTCTTCGTAAAATTATTGATGACTTATCTTAAGGATAGGTCATCCATATCAGATGAGTGGGGGAACGCCTATCGATTACCTGTTCTTAGCAGCTGATGCACAGAAAATTGAGCAAAAAGAAGACAGCCCTGTTCTCTTTAGATCAGGTACTGCAGATCAGCTGCCATTTCTTTGAATAGGACCTAAGCTGCAGTGACTCAGTTCCACCACTACACAGAGAACAGTGCTGTCTGCTCCCTGCTCCATTATCTGCTCATGGAGGTGCCGAGTGTCATACTCCCAATGATCTAATATTAGTGATGTATGTAAGTGATAGGTCAACAATATTTGTAGTCCAGATAACCTCTTTAAACAATAGAGTAAATGTGTGCAAATTTGGATCAAATTGTGCCAATTATTACAAGATCCACACTCACTAATATATTTTGTGAGTTGTCCTAAATACAGAAAATAAATATATACCAGCTATGATCAGACATAGATTTGTACAATTTTCTGTCTAACGTAATAATAATACATCTGTCAAAAGGCCACAGTTAGAAGTAAGAAAAATCCCCATATTGGTGCCAGTGAAATGATAAAGTACCTCTATATGCTTGTCTTCTTACCAGTAAACAGACTGAAAATGTACATGTAATAAAGACAGTCCTTGTAGTTGTTTGCGTCCCTTAATATGGGCCCCAACTTATTTTGGTCCTCTTCCTAACCCCATGGGTAGTTGAGCCCCAGCAGGACTTCTTCTCTTTAGAAAGAGTCTTTGCATAGACAAAGGCGGCCTTGTCATGGGGTTCCCTTTCTCCTACATGTCATTATTTATTTATCCTGAGATAGGGGACAAAGGCAAAGCACCAGGTACGTCCATATTGATTTTTACAATGGATTCTCCTCCTCTATGTAAACACTTACACTTTTTTTTATGGAGTTTCCATTACATCACATTTAACATATATTATATCTTGAAATTGCGATATTTAAAATGACGCATTATAATTCACTAATAAGTAAATGATGCTGGCCTGGAAGTGGTTAATACGTATTACCATGGATTTATTATATTTACACTTTCTTCTTTAATCTGTGTTTCACACTTTTTTAAATTAAAAAAAAAAATCCCCAGCAGCATCGATCATATTTTAAAACACAATTTTTTACGGCGGATTTTCTCCTGTATCTCACAGCACCACATGCTCCAGAGAAGTCTTATCCCTAGTTCTTTTCAGAAGTAGAACATCAATTTAAATTAATTTTAATATTTGATTTTTTTTTTACATAATATTAATGCCCCAGAAAAATATTTTCCAATTGCTTTTTAGTATTCTTAAATGGAAAAGATTACAGATTTTCACGGTAGGAGATGCTGTAAAAGTTGGAATATAATTTCCATGCAAACTGCTAAGGATGATAGTATTAGAAGTCCAGTTTTGACACCTAAGGCTTAAAGAGAGACATTGTCATTAGTAGTCCTGGCAACAATATTGTCATTGCAATTAAAAAGTACTAAAGAGGATTGGATTAGGTTTTAATGTAGGGAATTGAAGTCTGTCTTAAAGTCATTTTTACCCCAGTAGAGAGCATAGCCCTGGACATGGAAGCTATTCACATTCTGCCCCAATGACTGGTAAAGTGCATATAAATAGAGATGAGCAAGTACTGTTCGGATCAGCCGATCCGAACAGCACACTCACATAGAAATGAATGGACGTAGCCGGCACGCGGGGGGTTAAGCGGCCGGCCGCCGTCAAAGCGGAAGTACCAGGTGCATCCATTCATTTCTATGGTGCATGCTGTTCGGATCGGCTGATCCGAACAGTACTCGCTCATCTCTACATATAAAGGACATGTTCTGCATATTTTTACTTCTAAACTATTACTACAAGAATAAAACAAAAAAGTAATTAAATGACATATAATTCTCATCCACGAGTCTCATGCACATGTCTTCTCTGTGCAGAGTTCTGTACCACCCATAGAAATCCCACAACAAATTTTGATATATGTGTTATATGATGCTTCAAGTAGGATCCATAGGACATTGTAGAACTGTGTGTATTACATTGCCTTATACAACGGGCAGTACATGACTGCCTTATTGACTCCATACAACCACGAAATTGCATGGAGTTAGGGGTGTAACTTGAGGGGATGCAGAGGGTACAATCACACCAGGGCCCAGGAGTCTTAGTGGGCCCATAAGCACTGGTATCAGTATTGAGATTGCAGCTTCCATCTGGCCCATAAACCAAGGAGACCCACAGATTATTCTAACCACATTAAGGTGGATTAAACTCCATAGCACCCGTAACCATCACTATCAAGAATTCGCTGTAGGGATGAGGTAGGGAGGCCCCGACTAAAAGATTGCACTGGGGCCCACAAGACTTTAGTTATGCACTGCATGGAGCCATAATATGGTGTCTATACAAATGTAATGGTGTGAACCTTCATATTCCTCTGAATTTATATATTGCATGCTGTATAGGACTCCATATGTGCAGCGGTTTCCTCCTCTAGATGCTTTTCTTGTGTGTAACTTGAGGATCTCTGGTTCTTGTGAAACTATCACTTCCAGCATAGCCTATCAGCATTCTAAGACACATAAGCGCATAAGGCAGCACTTTCACTTTTCTTCTCTCTTCATCTCCCACCATGCTTAGTCTTACTGTGAGTGAAGATGTGTGTTAAAGTTGACAATAATTTTACGAGAACTGTGGATGGTCAGTATATTACTCTGCGTGTGGGGGAATTTCATCTGGCTGTTTTACTAGAACTGGCAAAAGATCAAAAAGAAATGTGCTGTGCCTAATTCTATTCCATCTCAGGCTTGTTCCACCTCAGATCTTCTTATTTATTGCGGCAGGCTGAGTGAGGGGTGGTACAGCATAGGACTGCTATTATGTCTCAGCCGCTCATGATGTCACCTGGTGTCTGCACTTCTCTTCTGACACATGTTAGTATACTTATATGACAGCTCTGTGATATGCAGAAGCAGATTATGTTCTTAACATAACTTACAGAGACCTTTGGTTACTTTCCAGGTATGTCTCAGGGTCCGTCTACACATTTCACACGGTATGTCCCTACAAGTACCATTTTCATGATCAATTTCACATATACATACAAGTAAACAAGTAATCCCCTCATAAATTGTTGTATGTATCCAGACAGCACTGAAGACTGCCTGCTTCTATATTTTATACTGTAAGGGAACGGATATATTGTACAATTCTATTAATCTGTTCTTTATTATTCTCTTTGATTTTACATATAAGCAGGAGTGTAACTTGGGGGGTTCAGAGGGTGCAGTCGTATCGGGGCCCAGGAGCCTTAGGCATCAGTAATCAGATTGTAGCTTCCATCCAGCGCCGCACCTCCCATGAGGCGGCGCTATGTCAGGGAGGGCGGCATTTTTGCTTACCTAAGCCAGTCCAGGACAAGCTGGCCTGGACTGGTCCTGTTTATAAGCTGTCCTGGACTGGCTTAGCACCGAGCGGTGGATTGGGGAGGCCGCTGAAGCAGCACTGCTCCAGCAGCCTCCCCTCACGCTCAGGCAGAGAGCAGGTCCTCTCCCTGCCTGCGAATGCCGCTAAGCCCCACCCCCTTTGTGTCGCCCGCCCCTTTGTGCTCCGCCACGCCCCCTCTGCTCCGCTCCTTCCTCCCGGCGGGGGGGGGGGGGGGGTGGCTTTCTGTCGTTCGCCTCGGGCAGCAAAAGGGGTAGGTTCACCCCTGCTTCCATCTGGCCCATAAACCAAGGAGACCCACAGATTGCCCCTAACCACACTAAGGTTGAGTAAACTCCCTAGCCCCCGTAACCATCACTATCAAGAATTCACTGTATGGATCAGGTAGGGGACCCGGACAAAAGACTTTAGTTACATCACTGCATATAAGCCAGGAGTACCATTTGCTCCCTGACATAATCCATTTTGCACTAGGCATTCAGAGACTGTATAGTAACACACAGTTTCTCTGTAGTTGTGAACTCCGGGACCATGACATACCATGTGATGTGCCACCATATGGGGTATTCTCTGTAAAAACGACATCTATCGGATACTCCTTATCATGGTGTCGCTGTAAAATGACTGTTCCTCTGTATGAGCATTGCTCAACAACTGCTGGCCATTTTAATTTTGCTATGAGACTTTGCTGTATACATGAAATATGAAATATTATGAGAGATATCACATACAAATTTTGACTCATATTTTTGATTCTTCCAATGACGCATTTTCTTCTCCAGTACTATGAACCTTTTTTGTTACAGGCCCATTTTCCCACTTTTTTCACGAAAAAGTTCTAACAAAAGAATTATATGATCTATTAATGGATGTTCACATGGCGTACATGTGCTAGACGTTACAGAGAAATCGCAAAAAAGTTACATTGGTTATCATTTTTTAATTATGATCCTTTTTAGTGTTTTTTTTTTTTTTTATCCAGTGGCGGCGCCTTCTTCTCTCGCCTTACTTGCTCTGCATCCTAATACACATTAGGCTGATCTCATCCGAGCTCGGCATACATAAGCACAAGGAAGCTGATTAAGCTCATTTCAGTGCAGTAGAGCATTGTCTCAGTCACAGCTGCCCTCCCTGATTGACACACCAATATCTCAAAAGAAGCTACCCCGCTGGCTCAATCATGTTTTGTCTTCTGTCATAAATGCATCACACGTATCCCACTCAGTTCATAAACCCAAAGGGAGAGCTGATAAAAGCTGCCCCTTGCCACCGCGCCTTTGAACAACTGAAAAAGTACAAAAAAAAGCAGCTGAGCTCATTCTATTCTGTCCCGGTGGTCAGGGCCAAGTGCACAAAAAAGACCCAAAAGAAAATATTATATGGACTAAATGCCGGTCATGTTTATTATGAAAGACAATGAAGCTCGAAATGCAGGATATCAAATACCACCAACTTTATTACAATGATGATGCTTTTTATTGTGTAGGTGAACAGTTTCTATGCGTTTATATGTGTATTTTGGCAAATAAACAGTTTTTTCCCTCTGACTATAGTCATAGCATAGCCAAATACACATTTGATTGCAGTTGAAAGAAACGAATATTAACCATATATGAACCAAACATATTGGCTAATAAAAGTCTATGGGCATAGGGGCAACACGGTCGCTCAGTGGTTAGCACTGCAGCCTTGCAGTGCTGGAGTCCTGGGTTCCAATCCCGCCAGAAAAACACCTGCAAGGAGTCTGTATGTTCTCCCTGTGTTTGCGTGGATTTCCTCCCATTCTACAAAGACAGTCTTAAAAAGAAAAAAAAAGTACATTGTGATCCCTATATAGGGCTCAAAATCTACATTTAAAAAAAAAAAAAGAGTTTATGGGCATAGATGTACAGTATTTAGTACCCAAACACAGCATGACCCTAGCTTTACAGCCATTGTGCCAACCATCATGGTTACCTTTCAGTACATTAAAATGAGGATTTACCGGGTGATTTATTTTTATTATGTTCATGATATATAGAATTGTTTTGATTTGATAAGTAGGTATAGGAGGTATTTTGTAGGATCACCCCTAAAAGATTTTGTTGCATGTCACTTGTATCATTGGTATGCACAGCTATAGGTAAGCTGCAGTCAGATTGGTGCAGGAATGAATGGGTTTACATCCTATAATAGACACCTTATCCTTCATAGCTCATATACAGTCTATGACACTGCACAAAAGAAGCCAAAGTCGTGCTGCAAAGTTGAAAAAGTCATACAGTACTATACGTCTTTATGTCTTCTTTTACTTATGTAGTTGACAAGCGGATTATTACGTGCAGGACTTATTAAGGAGAGATAGTCATAAACTAAATGTATTCTATAAAGCATTCGAAGCTAGAGATTAGATTTCTCAGGAGACAATGATGAAGATATAGATGCTCCAGGAGACAATGGCAGCAGTTTATTACACACAGGTCTAATGGCGCAAACAATAAAACTGTATTCTGAGCTGTAATGAATGCCCTGATTTCAATGACAATGCTTGGCATCTGCAGAGAGAGAATGTATTTTAGTGGCCGTGCCATCACTTATGGTTGAAGAGGAGATATTATTTTAATAGGAGCAATCTCCCTTTACTGTAGATTGGATTTCTGGCTTACGTGTTGGACTAAAGTTTAACATTACTCCTTGAGTTTATTGAAATCAAAGACATTCCCCGTGTTTATAATTCGTGGTAGAAAATAGGGATCTTATTTCACCATGTTCATTGTGGTTTGGTGAGAAGTTCAATGGAAATAGGACATACAATTATTTAATAGCACAGTAATATTGAATATTGAATAGAATATAATGAATATTAAATATGATATAATGGAATTGTAGGTGTATATTCTTTACCAAATTTTATTTTATATCTAGGCGAATGACACTTGATTGTTGTCAGTGCTTGACATGTCAAATTTGGTAACTACTTATACCCCTACAATATAACAATTTTTTTTTTAATGCAATGCTCTGCTCCTTTGTTATTCCTTCTATAAACTTATAGATAAACTGACAAGTGGGTGTTAGTAGTTGGGGATGGGTCCCTATATGGTAGTACGAGTAGCACTGATTGGACACTGAGATTCTGTAGGGACATACCCTCAACTGGTACCACCCACTTGTCAATTTATTAATAAATACCTAGAACAGAGGTTCTAAGAGTCTACACTAAGTTCTAGGATTTACTAAAACATGTTAGGAGATGTGATAGTGCCTTTATAAGAGCTCTCCTCTTTGTATGTACTTTGTGGCAAATAGAAAGTAACAAATTGTAACAAAAATGGAGATACTTGGGGCAACACGGTGGCTCAGTGGTTAGCACTGCAGCCTTGCAGCACTAGAGTCCTGGTTTTGAATCCCGCCAGGAACAACACCTCCAAGTTTGAATGTTTTCCCCGTGTTTGCCCGAATTTCCTCCCATTCTACAACGGCATACTGATAGGGGAAAAAAAGTACATTGTGATCCCTATATGGGGCTCACAATCTACAAAAATAAAAAACTGTGGATACTTTAGATCCCATTAACACCATTTTCCGTCCAAGATACTACTCTAAGAGGTGCCAGTCAGGATACAGAACTCGGCCACCTGCTGTTTCTTAATGCTTTGTAAAGGTGTTAAGAAACCAGCAGAGGGCTAGTGGCAGGGACTTGATATACGTGATCCAGTTGCATATAGGCTACATGGTGACATCTGTCATCTGCAGTCTAGCTCTTAGCACCGCATGAATTCAATGCTGCCACAGCAGTGGGGCAGTCTACTTTATTTTCACTTGCCTGGGCTACAATAACATGGGTCACTGAAGCAGGTCATCATGTCACAGCAACATTGCATGTCACCTTTCACAGACAAATGCTTAAAGGAGCCTTTCAATGAAATAAGAGATGATAGAAATGTGAATTTGTCCTAGAATCTTCCCTTTTTATGACTTCATTGCAGTCGCTCCTGTGACCATGTGGATAGGACGTTGCATTTCTTTGTGTCGGCTGTCAGATCCCCGAATGGGAAGGTAAATATTTTACGAATAGTTTTGCCACAATGGTAGAGAGTGTGTCAGCGAGTATACTGTAAAGCACAGAAGGCTTGTGTCCCTAGGCCTTGTGTGCAGCTTGCCTCCACAAAGGCCGCAGACCTTCTTTGTAGGGGGCTTGTCATTTACGGCACAGACTGTTGTTGTCCTGGTGTGAATGGCCTCTGAGAGCCCTCACACATTGTTTCCAAACTGTGTAAATTAATGAAGTGACAGGTCTGGTAACCCTCATCCACTTCAAGACAGAACGAAGCTTGGTCCTTCACATCTCCTATTGAGAAGTATATGAATAAGAAAGCCCTGTATACAAAGCAGTTAAAGAAGACCAAAGGAGAGTAAGACACATTATACTGTACCGTAGTGGTCAAAGGCTCCACATATTTCATCAATGTAGCAATACATTTACCATACAATGTTATATAACAGTATATATAGCGGTATATAAACTAAAGAGGTTATCTTTTGGTACAATCAGTTGTAACCTAACTATGTGTTATCTGTTTTTTTACATAGATTCCTAGATGAACTTATTGACTTACTGTATGAGTTATTATGATGCACAAACAGGTTAAGCCTGGCTCACATCTGCATTCAGTATTCCACTCGGGGAGTCCACTTGGGCACCCCCCGAACAGAATACTGAACGCATTAATAAGCGATGAGCAATGAAAGTACTCGGACCCTATAGACTATAATGGGGTCCGTGTGTTTTCCACGCAGTCTCTGCAGAAGTCATACGAAGAGGAAAGTAGTTCTTGACGTACTTTTCTCTCATCATGACTCATGCGGACACCGTTCAGAAAACACACGGACCCCATTATAGTCAAGAGTAAAAGTAAAAGTAGTGAAGTATTGAAAGATCTGACTCCACTCTCAAAATAAAATGATTATTATTAATTATATGCACAATCATTATGAATAGTTGGTTGCATATTTACTTTCATAGGAATTCAATCTATAGCATTTTTGCAAATTAGAGAAATTGCTTTTGACTGACTATGGCTGTCAGTGATTTATGACAGAGTTGGACTAGGAGTTGAGTCTGACTGTGGAAAAATATAAGGAAAATGTTTGTTCTCGTACTGTGTTAGCCAGTGGGTAGGAAATATAAAAAAACAAAAAACTTGATAGTCTTCAGTAATTGATACATTTTTAATGGCTAACTAATAATGATGATTACAACGTTTCGAAACTCTAGGCTCCTTTCTCAAGTAAATTTAAAACCATTTCTGAAGGATGCATATTTATGTACAAAAGGGCACATAGGGATAGAATTCCAGGAGGAAGTGGGGTAGAGGGTCATTAGTAATTGCTACAATCAATGTAAGGCATTTCTGCATCCTTCAGAAATGGTTTTAAATTTACTTGAGAAAGGAGCCTAGAGTTCCGAAACGTTGTAATCATCATTATTAGTTAGCCATTAAAAAGGTATCAACTACTGAAGACTATCAAGTTTTTTGTGGAAAAATAGAAGAGTCGTGATCAGCGGTTTTGGCTACTGAGTTCACAGCCTGTTTATTAATGGATTTTACCTATGGTCAACGCTTTCATCTACTCACAGGGTAGGTGGTAAGGTGTCTGTTTGTGAGGGGTCCTGCCAAGTACAGTACTCACATCTCACACTATAATAAATGAATAATGAAATAGAATAATGGAAGGTTATTAAATGTAGAATTTGCGCATTTCACTTTCGCAAAATCTAGGGGGAATTTATATACATTTTTAAATGTTGGTGGATCAATAGGCACTATAGGCACTATCAATAGGCGGATCAATAAACACTGTTCAATAAATGACCCAGCTACTCTCCTTAATTTATATCTTTATGCACATGTCAAAAACATGATGATATAATTTAGTATGGTGAATTATGTCAGTATTTTCCTCTGTGCTGAATCCTGTTTTCACAAATTGGTTGCATGTTCCCATTGGCTTCAGTGATGCTGATGAAGCAGAGAGACAGTCTTCTAATGGGAAGAATGACCACAATGAAAGCACAACGTGTTTGATCCTTTCTTATGTTTCATTTACTTTCTAAATATGTGTGGGAAGCACATTAAAAGTTACTTTCTTTGGGTCATATTACATGCAAATAAACACATGTTAAGTATCATAAATCTAACCAGGCTGTGCATAGATCAATAGCAAAAATCAAAATGAGCGTCTCTAAATGTTAGTTCACCCCCTGTCCCCCCATGTCCTAAATATCATGAAATAGTAGGATGTAGAGATTTTTAATCTTTACCTCTACAAATAGATCACAGTAGGAGATCCATGCATAGATTTTCCACTATAGTTAGGGAAGCAAAAAATACGCCCTTTGTCTTAGTTGTCTACTCAGCATTTTACCCTATGTTTTGCACACCTTTTGGTGTACTTAGCTATCTCCGTTAGTCCTATAAACTTGAATGGAGTGGTAGTAGACCTTGCATGTTGACCTTTCCTGTCAAACTACTCTGGAGCTATCATTAGGAACCCAGTGACCAGTGGGGATCTCAGCCATGGGGCCCAAAGCGATCATATATTTATCATATCTTCGCCTTAACATAACCACTTTAAGCTAAATGTGTAATTTTGAATCCAGTTATCATGGAAGGTACAATGCTATAGATATTTTCCAGAAATATACTTAGATTGAAGACCCTTGAAGACCCTTAAGGGGATCGTTTGGCTCTCTTGTCTCATAGTACCTTGTAGAGGTGATGCTACAGATTCCAAATATGCCTCTGTTATCCATCTTTTGGCACTCCATTTTCATGGAAATTGCTGTTTTATTCATATTCAAATGATGGAAAAAGTGATTTTCATGGGAATCAAGAGCTGTGAACAAAGCTCAGGCAAGCTAAGACACATTCCAAAACACTTCCCCCCTCATTTGCCAATTTACTGATGACAGACTCCCTGTAAAAAAACAAATATTTTTACAGCATAATTTTTTTTGAGTGTTTTTTTTATTGGCCTTTAAAGGGGTTGATCACTTTTGTTATCTTTTCTTCTAGACAGTAAGTTAATTATGAAGTGTCCCTCTGAGTCCCCCCCCCAACAATTGGCCGTAAACTGGGAACATAGCAGCGAGTGTTCCATTGACCCTATTGGGGCGCTAACCGTTGTACAGAATTCTTGTTAAATTCTATGGGCTGTGCATGTAATGGATGGACTTGGCCGCGCCTCCTGAAGATGCAATTAGATTATGAGAATGTTTACAGCCACAGATGCATTCTCTGAGTTTTATTCAGACAAGGCTTATTCTAAGAAGCCCGGAGTAATAATGACTGGTAGCTTATTCAGAGAAGGAGGGAGCAACAGAATTGCTAATTAAATGTTTCAGATAATTGAGAAATAACGCATAGAGAATATGCTCTTTACAGCATATAAAAGCTTAAAATTCATTGCTATGGTCATGAAAGCTTTTCCCTTTCTCAAGCGCCTTCTAATTTGTGCATTCAAGCACATTGCAGAAACAAAGCACCGTGCATACCATGCAGTTCAGCGGGATTTGTGAGGAAGGCAGTGCCATTGATCAGTTAGTTAGTGAATGCCTTTGAGAAGGGATTAATGTTCACAGTGACCTTTTCCCAAAGTCCTATTTGCCATCACTATGCACTCTGCTAAACCGCACTATTTACAAATATTACCTATAGTTAAAGTACATTATTATTCTGCCAGCATAGAAACCTATTATTTTTCCTCTTGTTCGGTGCCGCGGTGTTATTTATTTTGTAGCTGTTTCTTCAGATGTAGAAGACCACTAGAGTAATGTAAGAAAAAATACACTTCAGATACCAGTCGAGCAAAGGGGCATTTGTCTGTTTCATTAATTTTATTGGGCTTTAGATTGGAAACGCGTGTTTTTTTGTTTTTTTTTCAGTTTTATACAAATAAAATGTAATCGTGGTGCAATGAAAAAGTTTTCAGCTTTCTTTGCAATGTGATTACATTGCTCATTATTTTCTAGATTTCTCCTGGTTCTTAATGAATAGAAACATTCATGTTACATTGAGAGAATGACGATCATTCCAGATAATGTTCTGCTCATACAGTTGCATGGTGCAGTAAAGGAATATTCCAATTATAGACATTGAGTGTATATCCATATGAGAGAATGGATGAACAAGGGTCAGTTGGCTGGATGGCAATAGAAGGAAACATAAGGAGGGGCCGGGGAGAGTAAGTTGGGCATGTAGTCTGAAATTGTTATGAAAGGTGTGCATAGGAATACTTATTACCTATCCATACTAGCCCCCTTTGGAACTCTCCACCACTCTTGAGAACAGAAGTCCTCATTTGATTGGAATGGCAGAGGCATATGTCTTGAGACAGAAGAATATAGTATATTTAATATAGTAGGTTGAGCATACAGTCTGTGATGGAGGGTGTTCATAGGAATACTTATTACCTATCCACCCCCTTGGGACCATCCACTGGTCTTGAGAACAGAAGTCCTCATTTGATTGAATGGTAGTCGCATATGTCTTGGGACAGAAGAATGTAGATGAGAACTGTACTGAAAGGAAGTGAAGGAGAGAGTAGGTTGAGAATGCAGTCTGTGATGGAGGGTGTTTATAGGAATACTTATTACTTATCCATACTAGCCCCTGGGACACCCACCAGTCATGAGAACAGGGTTCCTGAGTCCTCCATTTGATTAATGTGGTGGTCGCATATGTCTTTGGACAAGATAGATGACCTGCATGTAGCTACCTTTGTGAGTCTCATAAAGATTGGATGAAACAACAGCACCTTCTTGTGATTCTACGGATTCTGGAAGTGGAATCCCATCCAATAGTATAAAAAAGTAATGGATATGGTGGCACAACCCATTTAAGTGAGACAGAGCTTTATCTTCTAATGAACAGTTTGCCAGTGTCAGCAGCATATTATTTATGTGTTCACACCATGTTCGACATTTATGCCAGGGCATATCCTGACATATTGTGTATACTGAGTGTTTAACCCCTCCTGTATACCATATGGATACATACATTGATTGCCCTTTGACTCCCATTATAAAGGAACATATTTTGATTCTTTATATTGAAAATGACCACGCTGTACAATGAAGTAAAGGAAAGTGTAAGAAAAAGTAAATGGAGGAGCTTCAAAATGTTTTTATATCTATTTCATTTCTTCAATTTATTACATATGGAAACATTAAAGTGTAGGCTACATCTGTGCTACATATGCATTCTTAACCTACAGACATCTTTGACGCAGCTCAAAGACTGGTGTATAATTCTAGCAAGTCATTACTGTAAGCACGGTAATAGGGTAAAATATTAATAAGTTGTTCCTGATCTTCATGTATTGAACTGTTATTAAATGACAAATTAGAAGCGATCAGCAATTGCAGTTCACTAGGCAAGTTGCCAGAATTTCTCAAGACATATTACAAATATGACAGAATATGCCTGGAGAAGCACAAAGGCGCCTCAGGCAGAAGAAGAATGTGTTTATGTGTGTGCATTTCTGTATGGTTGGGAAGGGGGGAGGACATGAGGTGGCATTGTAAATTTAGTTTGAGGGAGTACAGTTATCTCCCTTGGTGGGTGACCTAAGAACTTACCATTTTTTTAACAGTGGTTTGCTCCATTAATCATAGGGTTTACATACCCACTGAGTCAGCACAAAGTTCTTCCTTTAACTGTTTCGTAATTGATCTTGGTAGAATAACCCACCACAACCATTTCTCATCCACATGGACATATTAGCTAATGCAAGAACTCTAAGTCTTCAACTTTCAGAAGTAGACCATAAATGTTGAGCAGTTTGTTATAATGCATTTCCATTCCATTCATTTCTGAGAACATTCTTCTGCCATTGTTCCTTTTGTCTTCTTCCTTCTGTATTTCTGATACCTCATAGGTAATACAACTGATTGTTACGTTTACTGTATTAAACAACCCCTTAAAAAGCATGGGATAGTGGAGCTGCTGTGACTCCTAAGCCCAAGGGCCCACATATACAGTATCAGACTCAGGTGTATACAATATGGTATTCACTAAGTTGTCCTCACCGAAAATGAGATAAGTCTCCTTTACTTATCTCTTACCACGTCTTATACCTGTTTACGCTTTCTATGTATTTCTGTCATTGTACTGCACTATATTGCTATTTTAACACATGTCATCATGTATTTTTTGTGTTACATTTTTACCCCAGTCCAATGCTAAGTGCACACAATGATTTGGTGGCAGGAGCTAAGTAATATTACAGTATGGCGTATATGGGTCGCTCACAGGAACAAGAAAACATATCTAGCATTTTGCGGTGGCACAAAATTACAAAGTACATTAACATGAAATAACATTTAAATTGCAATGTTCGTTTTGGATTTGAAGTTAGAACAAACGGAAGTCAATGGTGTGGGGGTGTAGGAAACATTTGACCAATATGTTTTAGTTAGCACTGGTATTTGTTCTTTAATGTTGGTTACACATTCCTGACAAGGTGGTTATAGGAAACATTACTTAGCAGTATTATTATTATATGGCGGATTATTTTTTTTTGCTCTTTGCACTTTTTACCATATATTATGGAAGCTACTGCGGGACTATATTGGTATTTTTATTGGCTGTGTAAAGGAGTCCAAGTCAATTTAAATCTTCAAAAAATCCTTAGTTGTGGGAAGAGGCGTTTTGGTTTCCAACTTATTCCCACGTTTATTGGTGACATAAAGGAACAGAGCTCATCTCAATGAAGCTGTGCTCTGCCTACCAACTCGTAGAAGAAAAAAACTTTACAAAATATTCAGTTCTATGATCACATTGCACAGTTGCAGTTAAAACACAGTTTATCCGGGGACTAATAATGCTTACTACTGCAATCCCTGCACTGGTTATGCTTTACTACTGATGTATAAGCTGGTGCCCCTGAACCTCAAAGTTTACCTTTGTAGAGAGCAATGGGGTGACGGAACTGTGTGAGCACTGTTTCCCTGCAGCTGCTTTGGTTGTGCCTGAGGTCACTCTCTACTACGGTTACGGATTCTTTGTGTCAGTCATGGGACCAGGAGTCGGAGCAATGAGAGTTTCTGCTCTGCAACAGGTAAATTCCAGGGCTCCAGTGTACTAGCTTATATTTTGGTAATAAAGGTTAACTAATACATTGAATGCTTTGATAAGCTATAATATTCCTGGAAAACCCCTTTGATGTGTACAGTTTACACATTGCAACAAAAAAGTAAATCTCCAGGAGGTTTGATCTACATGTCATACGCCTTGGATCCTAAGAGTCAGCATCAGTCTGGCCATTAGATTCAATTGTCTCATCAGTCAGATTACATCCAATTTAGTTACTGAGGGTCAGATGACGGGGTCATTCTAAATCTGGCGAGTTTATCAAAGATCCTGATTGATGATCTCTGATTGCAGCTACTGGGAAAAACAGGATGGTAAAGACACATGTTCAGGTTTCGGTGACGCAGTGTATGAAACCAATAATGTGTGAATCATAAAGGGAGAAACATATAAAGGGCAGGTGCTACTTCTCGGTTTTTTTTTTCAATCAGGTTTTGACTTCAAAAACAGCATCAACAAAACCTAAGGGTAAGTTCACACGGCGTAAACCTTTTCCGCCGTCAGGCTTTATGGCGCGGTGACCCGCTCCTGGTTAGGCCCGGATGAATAGGCCTAAGCAGGAGGGTGTCTCAAGCCACGGATACCATGGCTTACTTAGCCGCGGAATCCGCATGAAGGAAGGGCATGCCACTTCTTTTTCCCGCTAACTGAAAAAAATCGCTAGTGGGAAAAAAAAGCGAGTGACTCCCATTGAAATGAATGGGAGATATTTTTATTACCTTTTTTTTAAATGAAGATAATAGACTGTGGTTTTCTAATAATCTCCTTTCTAACTCACACAGATGATAAGGGTTAGTAGCAGATCCCATTCTGAACACACCAGTTGTACTGATTGCTTTTCACTACTGCGTTTGGCCAGTCATTCAACGCATCATCTTACATAAGGTGACATCACAGCACAATGCAATGACATTTGTAATCAACTCTTCCATATACAAAGTACTGATGCCAACAGGACCATTCTGTAGTTATCTACCTTTGGGTTAGTACTGGGTCTCCTTAAGGAGAACATTTGGTGTGGAGCCTCTTTGGCAGAGCATCTTGGGAAAAAAATATACAAATGGCTCTCACAGGGAGAGAAAACTATCTCACTAGTGCCACCTATTGCAGTTAGTCTAACTATTAGAATAACTATTGTAAGGCAATCTCTTTCTCTTTTGCAAACTTTGGGATTTGACTAATGATAGTAGTTAAGACATACACCCTTACATAGACAGAAGCATGGCTTTGCTATTATTTCTAGTCATGTTCTTATTAAAGAGTCAGACATTGACTTAAAGGGAGTTAACTCCAATTGATGGCACTAGTTCTCTTTTCCAGTGTTGTTACTTGCATACAGGGCTCTATGTAAGCATTCCTCATCCTCAGATACTATAAAGCATGTGTTATGTCACTGTCCCTGATGTCCTATGTGGTGTGTATGTCTTAATCCCTGACAACTCCCTAGTATTGTCTAGAATAGATAACTAGACCACCGTACTTTGTATACTCCATAGGGAAAAGAGCATTGATTGGATATTTTCATTCTATAAGACGTGCTCCTAGTATGACCAATAATGGTAAACTTCTTATCATGGCAATAAGCATTTGTAATGTCGCTGTAACTGTAATGTATTCCTTAAATGTAGACAGTGTAGAGTGCTCGTCCTGCTTACTGCTTATATAAACAGTCCTTAACTGCTCTATCCATATAACTACTTATTGATTTACTTTGTAATTAGACTTTTAGAGTTTTTTCGTAATGTTTTCATATTTTCACTGCGTACGAAGCTTACCATAGTATAACAATTCTTACATGAATGCCTGTAGAATTAGAAGGATTTTATTCCTTTAGATGGTGAAAATAACTCTGAGAGTCTCATATTTAAGTAATGCAAACCGTACAGCAGATAGATATCTGCAATTAATTCAGTGGTGGCAAGTTACATACATTGAACTTACTGTTACCTTCTGCTTTAGCATCTCACTTAATTGACGGATCAGAATACTGAATGGTGAAATTAAAACCTGCATGTCTTCTCATGGGTGACAAGCCGCTTGGTTTTTCGGTTTCTCAGTCTGTACGATTAGAGATAATTGTCACTCAGGTATTGTGCTTTTTCCAGATCTTCAGAGATTGTAAAATATTCTAATACACAAAAAATGATGTAGCAAAGAAAAAAAAAAAAATGTTAGTTTCATCATTATTGTTAGCATCATAAGGCTGAAGCCATATATTTTGGAAAAGTTGTGTTTTTTTTTGACTGTGCTTTTTGAGCCAAAGCAAGAAGTAGCTTTAAAATGAATGGGAAATAAAAAAGAATCTCATACACAGTAAGTAAGTGGCCATTTTCTTGTGGACAGTGGGCATGCGCAGTCGGCTCAGCCCTAGGCCCGAAGCCTAGAGGTTTCACTGTCCATGCCAGAAGAAGACTCGTGCAAAGGCCGTTCCTGAAGACGATGGAGGTGGCGCTGGAGAGTTCTCTTGCAGCATTAGGGATGCCCCCAGTGCTGCAAAAGAACTAATTTGCATACCGACGAAAAGCAGGATTTATACCGAATGGCAGCGCGGAGAAGACATCTAAAGGTAGGAAAAGAATAGCCTTTCTAAAGGCTATTCCTACGTGTCAACGAGAAAAAAAATGATTTTAATAGTAGTATCCCTTTAATCTGGTCACTATAATACAGTTACAGCATTGACCATGGGAAGTACTCTTTATATTGACCAAAATTTATCAATCAATGGTTGGGGTTGTATTTCCTCATTATGTAAATTCAATTAGCTAATGTGCAGAAAATTCATAGAGTTCACAAATGAATCAACCCTAATAAATCATATACAGAATATCTTGACATCTCTATTCCAAAAGTCAGTTGTTGCTGAATACTCACAACAGACACTGTTATTCTTGAGGCAGACGGTATAATTGGATTTTAATGTGTGTGACCATATGTAGGTAAGGCAGGCCTAAACCTGAACTGTAAACATCAGACCTTCAGTACTATATGGGAGAATGCTTTTATACCATGGAACATCTGACTCATGACATATAACTGTGAGATATTGTGCTGCTATGAGCTCTGGAATAGTTACAGTATACATAAACCAGAAATACAACCTAACAAGTATAATTTTTAGGATATGTCATCGCTTTATGATCGGAAGGGGACTAATCCCTGGGACCCCACCGATACTGGGAATAAAGGGGCCACTGCACTGATTCAGTACTGAAGACCCTCCTGGATCTGTGTGGGACCTACAGCACAGTTTCATTTAAAGCAGGGGTGGGCAATTAATTTTCCCATGGGGCCACATGAGAAATTGAAACAGTTTTAGAGGGCTACGAGATTAACTTCAAACTGGATTATATAAACCAATCACCATTTATTGTAAAGTTGAGTAAAGTTGAGTAAACATTTTCGGTCTTGAGACCTTCCTCAGACTCTGATATACAAATATAGATAAGATCAATCAAGGGCTGTGCTAGATATGTCAATCCAGTCTACATCCACTGTAGCCAGACCAGGCCCGCAAAAAATCCAATTAGAAGGAGAAATATGCAAAATTCTGAGTTGTAGCGCAGAGCAAATGCCCACGGCACCAAGGAGAAGCACGGTTCTAGAGGAGTATGCACGCAAAATTAGCTCCACCCACTTCTACGTTGACTCCACCCATTCTCATCTATTTTTCCATGTGCTTCCACACAGTATAATGTTTCTACAGTCACCCTAACATTATATGTCCCCACATTATAATGTTCTCCTCCAAATGTTCCACAGTATTAAGTCCCTCTCCTTGTGCCCCAGTTTAAACTAGCAGAAATTAGAGAGGGACATTAAACTGGGGCAGCTGGATGGGGACATTAAAGGGTCTCTATCAGCAAAATCATGCTGATAGAGCCCTACATATGCGTGAATAGCCTTTAAAAAGGCTATTCAGGCACCATAAAAGTTATATTACACTACCCCCCCCCCCCCACCCCCGTTTTAAAATAAAACCCTAAAAAAGAATGTTATCTACTTACGCATCGTGCGTGCTGGGCGGGCATTGAGGGTGCGCCGTCTTCTTCATCCACGCCTCCTCTTCTTCCGATGTCCTCCAGTCTTGTCCTCTGGCGCTCGCGAACTGACATTGATATAAAAAAATGGCCTGGGCGCATGTGCAGTAGCATGCGGCTTCTACTACGGCTACTGCGCAGGCGCCCAGGCCATTTTTTTTAATCAGTGTCAGTTCGCGAGCGCCGGAGGAGGACGGGACCGGACGACATCGGAGGAAGAAGAGGCATGGATGAAGAAGACGGCGCACCCTGAATGCCCGCCCAGCGTGCACGATCCGTAAATAGATAATATTCTTTTTTAGGGTTTTATTTTAAAACTGGGGGGTAGTTTAATATAACATTTACGGTGCCTGAATAGCCTTTTTAAAGGCTATTCACACATATGTGGGGCTCTATCAGCATGATTTTGCTGATAGAGCCCCTTTAAACAGTGGGGGTAGTTTGACGGGGACATTAAACTGGGGGCAACTAGAGGTAAATATGTCCCCTGCCAGCTACCCCCATGGTTTAATATCGTCCTCCAGTTGACCCCATTTTAATGTCCCCCTTCAGCTGCCTCAGTGTAATGTCACCCTCCATCTGCCCCCCAGTTTAATGTCCCCCTCCATCTGCCTTCAGTTTAACTGCCCCCTACATCAGCTTCCATTTCATCCCTCTTGCTCATACATACTGTCTCTTCTCTCCTCCTTATCTTCCATCAGTCTCTATTCCCGGCAGCTTGCTCTTTCTGTGTAACACAACCACACTGTCCTGTGTGGCTCCACCCACTAACGAGTCTTATCATATCCTACTAAGCTAAAGGACTGTTGATGACGTCATCAAAGGTCCTTTAGCCGACTTGTCATTCGGCATCTACCTTTATCCTACACCCTATGCGGGCCGATCAGAGACAGTTAGAGGGCCGGATGTGGCCTGCGGCCGTAAAATGTCCAAGTCTGATTTAAAGGGGTTCTCTGGCCTCAAGATAATTTTGTAATCCTAAAGTGATGGCATATTCCAAAAATTGTTACAGTATCTGAGCATTCATCTAATCATAGCCACATCTTTGTATGGCTGCTTTTAACGGCTTGTTTTATTACAGACAATCCCTTTAAATGTTAAACCAACATAGCATTTAGTGAATTGCCACAAGTCCAGCTCCTGAGACCATTTGTTGTCTGTGTTCTCTGTAGTTCAGTATTACATTGTAGTCACCAATAGCGGAGAGTGTCATAACTGCTACTTGTTAGCGGCTGTTTTCTGGATCACAGAGAAATATCCTGACTGTCAGACCCCTCTATTATTTCCATGTGCTCTTATAGAGCATATAAACACGGGTTATCCCTGATAGAACAAGCTCTTTACTAGATATGTCAGATTTGTCATCTTTCATAGTCTTAGTAAAACTATAACTACCTATGCCGCTGTCTTATTCCATAATTAATGGAATGATAAATGATAGTATGTTCACCGTAAATCCATGTCTAATAATATTATTTCCCCTATTTCACACTTGACATATCAGTCTTACTAATTCTCCATTTACATGTCTGTCCATGCTGAGCAAATGAGACTTGAGGCCACCATTAAACATAAGCACAGTAATGAGCTTGTAAGTCATTGCCGCCTTTAACTTGATGGATGCTTGGCTGTCAGAATGATAAGATAAATTACAGGAAAAGCGGTCAGGCCTCTGTGTAGATGGATAAGTTGTGGGTGGGTTGTGATGTTTTACCTGCTGCTATGAAAAAAGCCAGCGAGAGTATCTAATCCTCCCACAGCTGTCCCATGTCTGAAGTCCCAGAGGTGGCTCGCTAAAAGCGCTCAAGGACAGACGGCCTCTGTTTATGCTAGTTCTGTATATAAACAGCGGTGGGGGGACCAGTGTAAACTCCCAGTCAAGATGCACTTAAACAGTTCCCTGTGGTTATTGAAATACACAATGATGTTAGTTCAACAGTATTTAATTATTGCAACACTTTGGCACGGAAGACACAATGGCTGAAAATGTATGTGCAGCTTTTCAGCCGACAAGGCTTTGTATTGTTTTGTGTTTTAGAGTGTTAAGGCTTGTTAAAAATTTGCCTGCAGTCTCGATGAAAACAAAATCTCCCCCATGTGACTAGTTCAACCTCTCTAACTGGCCCCCTCATCCATTATGGGCATGTGTGTGTAGGATATGATTTTGCTATGTTATAAAACATATGGCTCAAGCAGTAATTATGCGCTACGAGAAGTTGTATAATTAAACAATAATCGCTAATAATAGTATTAGTCCGCTGTAAATGTTGTACTTGGGGATTAGGAGGACTCTATAATGTGTAATGAATATCTGCAATTTTCTGAAATAATATTATAAGTTAACGCCATCTGTTTAACTACAAGCAGTGAGCAATGCAGTCACAATTGTAGATGTGTCATGCGCCTACACGTTACGTGTTAGGAATTGTCTTGTTCATTCTTACATTTTAGAATAATGTTTCATTGTATTGTTGCAGTAACAATACAATTTTTGGTTTCAGATTGAACTAGATTGATAGATATGTTTGGGTCCAGATCTGTTATCTTGATCAGCAATGGTGGTAGGGCTGTATTATCAACCTCACTTCGCACAGAGAACTAAATGATCCTGAAGATTTTCTCTTTCTTTTTAGTTGTTATGACTCCTAGTATCTCTATCTGCTATGACCTTGTATGTTTTCTCTCTTGCTATATACTACTGTACTATCCATGATGCTGTAACACGCTGAATTTCCCCATGGTGGGACTATTAAAGGATTATTTTATCTTATACACAGATAATAAAGAGAATGTTAATACCTAATACTAATATACTTCATTGGCACATTTTGATTTTACAAAAGTATACAATAGTAATATTTCAAGTATGTTTTCGAAATAGCGGCCCTTGGACTTGGGATACTGCTTTTCATACATTGGCCTGTGCTTTTGTGTGTAATATTTCAAAGAAAACAATATATACAAAAATAAAGCAAGTCCAATTGGAGGTTTGACTGAGGGCAGGTTCACACCTGCGCCCGGTCTCCGCTTTGTGGGTTTCCGTCTTCTGCCCAAGAAACTGGACAGGAAACGGAAACCCGGAAGTTAGTGTCCGCCCGTGAGCATCTTCTGGTCTCTGCGGCGAAACCATTTTTTTTTTTTTAACCGGGCACAAAGTCCTGCATGTCCGACTTTGTGTCCGGTTAAAAAAGCCGGTTTCATTGTGGAGAGGCAGAAGACGCTCACGGGTGGTCACTTTGCAAACCCTCAAGTGAATGGGTTTGAAAAATGACTGCCGAATTCTGTCTCCTGTGCAGTTTCTCGGGCAGAAGACGGAAACCTGCAAAGCGAAGACCGGGCGCAGGTGTGAACTCGCCCTGATAGAGTTTCCATCAGTTAGCACCAAAAAGATTTGCACCACAGCTATAGCGACTGTCAGTAACTATTGTTGTTGTTATGTATGATGTTTGTTACTTACACGGTTGCAATTACATGATCAGATTCTGCTTCAGTCATATAAGGATCTGAATAATGTGATGAACCTCTTCCCTTCCTCTTCCCCTTAGCACATGTATGGCATTTACCTGACATTCTTGTTTTGCAAACTCTACTGTAGGCTAAGGCCCCACGTAGTGAGCCAGAGCCAAAAAGACCTACGAAAACAACCGCGCTGGAAACGCCAGCGTTTATGTAGGTATAAGTGACATGTTGTGATTTACAAAAACGCAACAGTTTTTGAAATCCTGGCATTTCCGCTGCAGATATTTTTCTGATATGTGTGGATGAGATTAGCCAGAATCCCATCCACATTGCAGGTACTAGAAAACGCCACAGTTTTTGCTGCAGCATTTCCACCATGGTCAAATGATGGGGTTTATGCAACGTTCTGCTCTTGTAGTCCTGGAAATCCGCTATCCATGCACTAACATACACAGCTGCCAATATGAGCTGGCAGAACAGAAGGTATGAGAAAGGGGCAGCCTGTACCAATGATAAAACCCAAGTTGTATCCTAGACGCTCTGTAGTCACTGTAATCACAGCAGCCAGAGAGCAAGGTCTGAGGAAACTCGAAAAAAATCTTGGAGGAAAAATATCTTAGAATTTATGTGGAACATGACAATATGCGGGAATGAAATCCTTTGACATTACTGTAATAATATGATAATTAACATGCCAAAATAGCAAATATTGAATATTAAGTCTAAGGATTAGTACAGTACAAGTCACGCAAGCTTGTACAGCCTGATTGATTATAGGAGCCCCGACCTGTCCATATGTATGTTTAATAATGCTTAAAGGGAATGACTGCAGTGTGGCATATCATAAAGGCTTCCCCGGTGTTTGCTATAATCTCTACTGTTTAGACTGTGACCATCTGGTAACATATTCAACCTTTGTCATGGTCACAGAATGATTAATGAACAGGACTCCATGAAGAATAGAGGCTACTCTTACCCCCATACCTCCAGCATACAGATTCACTCCACAAATAATCCTTACAAACAGTACGCTATATTTCAGGCTGGATCAGAATGGCCTTCTTCAGATGTAATACAGACTCCATCAGGTTCCTTACACGTGGATAGGATTGGTAGGATGATGCTGGCTTTTGTCAACATGCCCTCATGTAGGAAATGTTACATTTATTTAGATAAAAAAAAACACGGAAAAATAATTTTCAAAACATAAAGTATTTTAATAGTAGAAATAGACAAAAGTATAAAGTAATTGGACACATGACATCCTCGGCATGCAGTTCCTATTCTACTCTTACAATCTCTTAGAGCTGGGTTCATCTGTCAAGACATAATCTCCAAGAGTAAAATAATCTGCAGGGCCCTGTAAAATATTCATGTAACACAGCCATTGCCCTCTTCGAGGTGTATCACCTTAATGGGTCAATGTTATGATAAATAAATAAATCATGAAAAGAGCGTCGCAAATGTTACATATTTAGTGGGGATTTAATTAACCATGAAGTTCACCAACAAAGTCATTAACATACTGTAGCGGCTCTGATATGGTTACCATCACTAATCAGAAGTTAACACTCGCATTTAGCTTTTCAGTAACGGTTACTTGTGATAAGATAATGTACGTACAATGAATAGCTATTTACCATGTAATATATAGAAATATAATTTAGAAACAAAATGCCAAATTTGGTCTTGGATGGATACTTTCAGATGAGTGATCTGTGTATAGGATAATTGTCCAATTGAACAACAAAGGCAAGATGGACAGACTCTTTCTTGGAATAACATGTAGGAAGTTGGCTCCTTATATTAATTGTAATAGGTGCTGATGTAAATGGAAGTCTTGTCTCTCATGTATATGGATTTTGGTTGGGTTTGTTACTTAGTTAGTTAGTTAGTGTTGAAGGAAACCCAGAGAGAACATACAAACTCCTTTGAACCAGGATTCCAATATTTTTCAGGAAAAAAAAGTACTAATGACTAGAGATGAGCGAGTAGTACTCGATTGATTAGGTATTCGATCGAATACTACGGTATTTGAAATACTCGTACTCGATCGAGTACCACTCGCTATTCAAATGGAAAAGTTCGATGCAGAACCAGCATTGATTGGCCGAATGCTATATAGTCGGCCAATCAACGCTGGTTCTTCTCCTACCTTTAGAAGTTTTCTCCGTGCAGCTTCCCCGCGGCGTTTTCCGGCTCTTCATTCACTCTGCCAGGCATCGGCCCTGGGCAGAGCCGACTGCGCATGTCCGCTTGTAGTGCAGGCATGCGCAGTCGGCTCTGCCCAGGCCCGATGCCGGGCAGAGTGAATTCAGAGCCGGAAGATGCCGTGGGGACGCTGAATGGAGAAGACTTCTCGGAGGATCCAGCCCGACCCTCACTCGTGGACTTGGTAAGTATAATTTGATCGAATGTTGCCTATCCCTGAAACGAGCATTTTCCCCCCATAGACTATAATAGGGTTCGATATTCGATTCGAGTAGTCGAATATTGAGGGGATACTCGAAACGAATATTGAATCTTGAACATTTTACTGTTCGCTCATCTCTACTAATGACCAAGCCTAACCATTCTAAAGTGAATACTTTAACTTGTAACTGTGAGTTAACCATTAATATTCCCCCCCTTACTTACCTGTAGTTCTGTGGAACAGAGATCTTGGCTTTCTCCTTGTCTTATATGACATTCAAATGATAGATCGTGATGTGTTCATTCCAACATATAAAGAAATTTATTCTTTGTAATTTCTCTTAAGTCTCTTTTTACAGTGGACAGACATCATGGCAACTTCTTCCAGGTGTCTATATGTCATGTCAAGTATATCTTACCAATAAATATCACTGAGGCAAGAGAGAAGCCAAAGAGTATGCCGAGAACCTATGTATAAAAGTTGTTTTTCGAGCCTTGTCTTTGTCTCTTTGGAGGTTTGACGTGCTTTGGCTTAGAGACAGGGATTACTTATTTGTCATGGATGTTCTTATCTTTTCCAAATATGTATATTAACAAATGAGATTTCCAAATGTTCTTGAATAATAATAAAACTAAAATGGGCAATGCAGTCAATAAGAAATAAACAATCATATAAATTGCATGCATGCTTTCATATACGGAATCAGAGAAAATAATGTGCCCTGCTATTGGGAGCCATATTAATTGGTTCTGTGAAAGTATTGTTTCCTGGGGAGAACACATGTGTAATAGGTCCATCACAAAGGCGCCAATTGGTGGCATGTGCGTTGCTTATTGCTTGACAGTCTGGAACCACATGGTATGTGTACGGCACTATACAGGCTCTATGTATTCCTGCCATATGCATCTTTGTGTTCTGTAAAGCTAAAGATTTCCTTGAATCACTTTACTTTTATGTGGTTAATACTGGCTAAAAAGTGCTATAACGGAAACCATCAGTGACATTTAAGATACTAAGTGACAAATAACTCCAAATAGTAAGGGTTAAGTCTAGAATGCATGGTTTAAATCAGGTATAGATTCAGTAGGAGGCGCTACCTCATCTCATAAAACGGTAGAGGGTTGGTCAGGCAGCACATCACAGCTAACACACCCAAAGCCTCAGCATTGAAGTAGAGGCTAACTATGCTTCTCCTATGTGCAACCCTAGCCAGCCTGGTTTGACGTGGATACAGCAGGCGGTGCCTCATACTAACAGTCACAAGGGGCAGGACCACCTACCACCACGTACCAGGCAGCACCTGATTTTACTCCATTATCTCCATACACTCCATAAATAACTAAGTAAATAAATAAAAAATAAATAAATGCTTATACTTACCCAACAGTGGTACATTTGTGACTCATATAAAAACTAAAAAAAAATGCACTTAATAACCGGACTTTAAGCATCTGTTGGTAAATTTATGTCCCCAAGTTATTTGGCAGATTCTCTTTAAATAATATGACCAATTTAAGTGTGGGCCACTGCATAGTAATCATAGACCTTTGCCTATGGATAAGGTATTTGTCTTACGTAACCAAAAATGGAGACAGGTCTTTCTTAGTTGGACTGTGCTCTAAAAATTCAATACATCTATTTAAGAAGAAAAATTAAAGGGTTTTCTTATCCAATATGTACCAAGAAACTGTAGTTCTATACCAATATTGAATTTTACAATTACATAATGATGTCATATCATCTAATGTTAATTCCATGACAACTATTAAAAAAAATCCCTTAAAAAGATGGAAAAACACAGAATTTTGGTTGTCTGAGTAATTGTAAAACCTTTGATATCTCTGAACACCCATTAGATTGATCCTGCTGATTGTTATTTCAAGCCTCTGGAGACTGAAACCTAGGATGAGTGAGAACACACAACTTGCAGGCCCTGAAATATGTAGGCCCATTAATTGCTGTTCTCTGGGGGGTCTTCACAAACACTGCTTTGGTGGCTGACCTTGGCTGAACAGGCTTTGGTTTCTAGTCCGCAGCTACGGGCACATTAATCAATTGCCACTTGCTTTGTTTGCGCAGAATTGATGGAATTGGCATTAATCAGCTTTTCATCAGTTGTTTTATTATCATAGGCGTAAAAAGAAAAGTCTGTATTAATGTCATTTTGACTTGTACTTAGTAGACTAGACATTGTTTTGTATAATGTTCTCATTCACTGGGGGCATATCCAAGTCATGATGATAAGCTAATATGGATGGGGAAAGTTAAACCTTCAAGAAATAATAGAAGGGAAAACTTCACAGACAGATGTTTTCAGGCAATTACAAAAAGACCTAAACATCCCAAAATGACCAAATAGTCTTTATCTGACACTGGATTTAATGGTTCTACATTCTTTGTTACTGAAAAAATGTTAACTAGACCTAATTACAAAACATAATAAACCAAAATTATTGTGAGACCCCAAAGCAAATAGGCGACTAGTGGGATGCTGGTTAGGTCTGCATTACTGAATGGCTTCCAGATCTAGTCCATTCCCAAGCTATCAAGAGTAGTCTTTGGCATCTAGCAGATGTAAATAGCGGTGTCAAGGTCACAGAACGTGCTGACATTGTGTATATGTAGTCGGAGGCCAACACTATGAAATGTATTATCTTATCTTTCACCATATATACTCCTAGTCTTATTAAAAATGTACTCCTTATGGCCTGAACAGTGTTAGCCTTGGAATCGCAGAACTTTCTCCTTGCATGTTCTTTAATGCGATCCATGTGGTCTGGCCTTTTTCCGATTGATCGCCAGTGAATGCACACTCTCTTGTACTAAATCACATAATCTATCATCTATCACTTTTCTAAAGGAGGGATCGCTCTGAAGGCCATACTTTATTATATAGTGCTTAGACGTTTTGAGGATAGCTGACATGTTAATTTTACCATACAATATGTTGCGATCTGAGCAGATATTGCATCTTTGTAAGTGGAATGTTTTGCTTATTATACTGTCAAATAAAGTTTTAAAGTTTTTATTAGTACTTGATCAAGCTGCTATCACAAGGTTGAAGACTTCATCATAACTGGGGTGGGAGTCACAGTTTTAACAACGGGTCCTGTGCGTGTGCGACAGGCGATCATTATCAGCGATTTTATGAACTCTGAGCTCCTAAAGTGCAACGTAAAAGCTATAACAGGGTCTACAACCTACAAGGTGGCATTTACAAAATAAATAAATAAAAATATATAGATGGATAGATAGATAGATAGATAGATAGATAGATAGATAGATAGATAGATAGATAGATAGGAGATGGATAGATAGATAGTAGATAGATAGATAGATAGTAGATAGATAGATAGATAGATAGATAGATAGATAGATAGATAGATAGTAGATAGATAGATAGATAGATAGATAGATAGATAGATAGATATTCTTTTTTAATGTAGATTGTGGGCTCACAATACTGATAGGGCTCACAATCTACATTTTCCCTATCAGTATGTCTTTGGAGTATGGGAGAAAATACATGTGAACACAGGGAGAACATACAAATTCCTTGCAGTTTTTGTCCTTGGCAGGATTCAAACCCAAGACTAAATTTCTGCAATGCTAATCACTAAGCCACCATGTTGCCCCTTTACAAGGTAGCATTTATAATTTTATGGCTTTTTCTCTATGAGGAAAAGTGGTTTATAAATGCCCTCAGACACCAAAACCCAAGTATGACATCGACTTTCACAACCCCGTTAGCTGCATCCTTTAATTGATCTCCATTTTTCTAATCTTTTATTTGTTATGGGATGTAAACTAGATTAGTGGTATCAACTTAAAAGAGAAATGTGGAATCATTGTCTAGTTGTGTGGATTGATAAAATGCATGTACAATGAAATCTCTCCAAAAGATCCCCTCCTTATCCAGACTAAATTTCTGGTGAGAGATTTTAAGTTCCACCATATGTTATTCAGACAATATTGGCCATCTTCTTTCAGAAGTACATGCCATCAGAAGACCGATTAGCAGTGCATTTTTGAGTCATCTTCTCAAAGAGGCTTTACTCTATATGATGTATAAATTATATACTTTTTTTAGGCTAAATCTGGCTGTTGGCACACCGATCTGGCTCTAATCCTAAGACTGTTTTATATTTTAGTTTGTCAGCCTTGGAATGTTTGTAAAATCTTAGAAAACCAGATATTGATATGATATGAAGTTTTTTCTGTTTTAATATTATAATTGTAGTAAAGTAAACAGGACTGGATATATTCCTTACTCCATATTGCTACGGTAATTCTTATTGGATGCTACAGAGGTTGGATTGAGGAAAAAGAAGTATATAAGGAAAAGGTAGCAATGAGGAAAAGGAAGCATATAGATACAGTTAAACTGCTTGAAAAATGGGGTTCTCTGTCTAATAATCAGCAGGATAAGGCGGCCATCAGCAGCTACATCCAGGTGGAGACTGAAGAGAAGAGGCCCTATATATATATGTGTGTGTGTGTGTGTGTGTGTGTGTGTGTGGCTTTTTACATTCAATCCTAATTGAGTCACAACGTGACAACCTCTTTAAGATGGAAAAACCCTGTAAGTCTTTAATATAATGGACTCAATGATGATCACACTTGTGCTTCTATTGACTACATTATCTGTGCCTTTATGACCTGCTATATATGTCATGTGCTTTTGCTAAAAGATCCCAAAAACTCAGAACATGGCAACCTCCAGTATTTGTAAACCAAATAAGAAACACAAGCCTTTCTCTACATGTAGCGTTTTCATGGACGAGGGTGAAAGGTCTGACTGTGATAACATTTTCTTTACAATTAAATCCACATGTACTTGAGATGTGGAATGTACTGAAACCGATGTCTTAGCTACTTAGAGCATGCAAGGCACATAAAGTAATGCAGTCTCCAGGGTGAGTCACACTCCGCATTACTGGCACAAATCTGACAGTAATGTTCTGTCTACCCGATTGTTTCTAATCTGCATACAGGACTCTGTCTTATATGTGACATTTAGATACTTGGATCCCAAGGCTTGGCCATAACCATTTTGTAAATCATGTAACAGTAGTACATGTAGCCAGTTAAGATATCTATACCACCATATAAGTACAACTATTTGGTCTTATAGATTCTCTGCCCTGTTTCAGCTTTGAGTTCTACCATAGACATAGAGGTGGGGATTTATGAAGACCAGTATTTAGTACGACAGTCTTGATAATGCCTTGAGGATGTGCCTCAGCACTTTTACTATCTGAATGAGTTTCTTTATGCATCTGTGTATATCTGTGTTATGCCATAGGTAAGCTAGACATAGCCAGACATACAGTCCTATGAAAAAGTTTGAGCACCCCTATTAATCTTAATCATTTTTAGTTCTAAATATTTTGGTGTTTATAACAGCCATTTCAGTTTGATATATCTAATAACTGATGGACACAGTAATATTTCAGGATTGAAATGAGGTTTATTGTACTAACAGAAAATGCGCAATATGCATTAAACCAAAATTTGACCGGTGCAAAAGTATGGGCACCTCAACAGAAAAGTGACATTAATATTTAGTAGATCCTCCTTTTGCAAAGATAACAGCCTCTAGTCGCTTCCTGTAGCTTTTAATCAGTTCCTGGATCCTGGATAAAGGTATTTTGGACAAACAATTCAAGTTCAGTTAAGTTAGATGGTCGCCGAGCATGGACAGCCCGCTTCAAATCATCCCACAGATGTTCAATGATATTCAGGTCTGGGGACTGGGATGGCCATTCCAGAACATTGTAATTGTTCCTCTGCATGAATGCCTGAGGATTTGGAGCGGTGTTTTGGATCATTGTCTTGCTGAAATATCCATCCCCGGCGTAACTTCAACTTCGTCACTGATTCTTGAACATTATTCTCAAGAATCTGCTGATACTGAGTGGAATCCATGCGACTCTCAACTTTAACAAGATTCCCGATGCCGGCATTGGCCACACAGCCCCAAAGCATGATGGAACCTCCACCAAATTTTACAGTGGGTAGCATGTGTTTTTCTTGGAATGCTGTTTCTTTTTGGACGCCATGCATAACGCCTTTTTTTATAACCAAACAACTCAATTTTTGTTTCCAAAATGAAGCTGCCTTGTCCAAATGTGCTTTTTCATACCTCAGGCAACTCTATTTGTGGCGTACGTGCAGAAACGGCTTCTTTCTCATCACTCTCCCATACAGCTTCTATTTGTGCAAAGTGCGTTGTATAGTTGACCGATTCACAGTGACACCATCTGCAGCAAGATGATGCTGCAGCTCTTTGGAGGTGGTCTGTGGATTGTCCTTGACTGTTCTCACCATTCTTCTTCTCTGCCTTTCTGATATTTTTCTTGGCCTGCCACTTCTGGGCTTAACAAGAACTGTCCCTGTGGTCTTCCATTTCCTTACTATGTTCCTCACAGTGGAAACTGAAGGGTTAAATCTCTGAGACAACTTTTTGTATCCTTCCCATGAACAACTATGTTGAACAATCTTTGGTTTCAGATCATTTGAGAGTTGTTTTGAGTAGCCCATGATGCCACTCTTCAGAGGAGATTCAAATAGGAGAACAACTTGCAATTGGCCACCTTAAATACCTTTTCTCAAGATTGGATACTCCTGGCTATGAAGTTCAAAGCTCAGTGAGGTTACAAAACCAATTTTGTGCTTCAGTAAGTCAGTAAAAAGTAGTTAGGAGTATTCAAATCAATAAAATGATAAGGGTACCAAAATTTTTGCACCGGTCAAATTTTGGTTTAATGCATATTGCACATTTTCTGTTAGTACAATAAACCTCATTTCAATCCTGAAATATTACTGTGTCCATCAGTTATTAGATATATCAAACTGAAATGGCTGTTGCAAACACCAAAATATTTAGAACAAAAAATGATTAAGATTAATAGGGGTGCCCAAACTTTTTCATAGGACTGTATCTTCTAATTAGTTTGATAATAATTATTATTTATATTATATCCCTTGAGATGTATGACAAGTCCTTTTGTAGTCCCCTATTATGGTCATCATAACCTGTGGAGAATCTGTAGTAGTACATAATCTACAACTAGTACATGTATCATTAAAGAGTACAGTGATAGATACATAATAGATAATAGGTAATTGGATAATAGGTAATAGATACATAACATATTATCAATCAGATATGTCCCTCTAAAAATCTCGTCTTTTTCTGTAGCCTTAACTGTACACCAAGTCGTCTGCAGATTAAGTAATGCCTTGCTGAGTGTTCATTGCCCTGTTTCTCACCATGATGAATAGAGACTCAACGTGTCAAGCAATTCTGCTAAACTTCCTGGTCATTTGATTTAATCTTGGCTTACAAAAGATTGCCTTGGCTCAGAACCCTGCTGTTGCAGATCATATAAAGGTCTTTTTATGTATTTCCTCTATGAATGTTTCAGTTTCTTCAAGAATTCGGTCAAGCGTCCACAAAGGTGATGAAGAGAGCAGGTGCAGACTACTTCCTACATTACATCACATACCTCCAGTCTTTAGCCTGAAATAGACTTGTAAATTGCACCGGGGTCTGCCATGGATCTGCAGATCTCCTGCTCTAGGGAATATAGCCCAATAGTAAATGAGGAACAAAAATAAAACTAGGCATTTATTCAAGTATATGAAATGCTGCAGGTTTTCTTTGTACTTAAAGTGAACCTTTCACCATAAAAATGCAGTCATGGGAGTGGTCCTACATAGTGATTAACAGTTATCTATGTGCCAGTGTTTTAGTCAAAGGGGTGGTCCTACTCAGCGATTGAGAACTCTATGTATGGACAGTCATCTAGTCATAGGGGTGGTCCTACTCAGTGATTGAGAACTCTATGTATGGATAGTCATCTAGTCATAGGGGTGGTCCTACTCAGTGATTGAGAACTCTATGTATGGACAGTCATCTAGTCATAGGGGTGGTCCTACTCAGTGATTGAGAACTCTATGTATGGACAGTCATCTAGTCATAGGGGTTTTCCTGCTCATATACGGGTAGCTATCTGTGGGGCAGTCATGCATGAATAGTTGTCAATCACTGATAGCACCTCCCCTATGACTAGATGACTGTTCGGTAATTAACAACTATTTGAGTGATCACAGTCATACATAAAGGGCTGTCTACTTATCACTATACTTACTGCTTGTAAGTATAGAGCATGCAGGATAAATAACTTAAAGGTTATATTGAATCTTTTCCCACAAAAGCATATATTAGTCTGCTCAACTCTCTTACTCTATAACATGCTATTTGCAGACTGGACTGCATTTGTATAACTTAAAGGAAATCTACATACATTAACTTGTGACAACACATTAAATACGCTATTTTAGTAAACATCAAATTGACACTTAACACATCAACCAGAATTGAGAAATCAGTTAAAGCTTATTGCAATTGTGTATTTAACATTCTACTGTCAAGTTAAAGTTTGCTAGATCTGTACCAGAAAAGTGTGCAAAAATGACAATTTTATTGGCTTTCCATTTGGTTAATTTTCAGCATCTTACAAAATATATTTGACACAAAACGAATATTTTCATATCATTTCAGTTTTTGCAATTACAACCAAATATATTAAAAGTGTTTTCTGTGCCTTGCCTACCCATAGGTCGCCCCCTCTGATCCTTAGAATGACTCACTCAGAAAATGCTAGGAGGAATAACAGAGAGATGACTAAGAACTCATTGTTCAAGAATTGTTATATAAATATGTACCAAAAGAAAGATGTCTGGAATGCTCAAGGGTCCTCCTTAAGAGTTCAGATGCACTTTTTACTCACCTGCCCTTTTGTTAAAGGGGTTATCCAGTTCCTAGTATTGATGGCATATCTTTAGGATAGGCCTTCAATATTAGAATTTCAGGATCTGGACAGATCACTTGTATGGAGACGGCACGGATCTTGTCTTTTTATTTTTAATGTAGATTGGGAACCCGATGTAGGGATCACAATGTACATTTTTTTTTCCTTATTAGTATGTGTTTGTACAATGGGAGGAAATCCATGCAAACACGGGGAGAACATACAAACTCCTTTCAGATGTTGTTCCTGGTGAGATTCGAACCCAGGACTCCAGTGCTGCAAGACTGCAGTGCTAACCACTGAGCCACTGTGTTGCCCCCTTAGTTATTTTTTAATACCACAAGCTGCACTGCTCGCTCAGTGAAGTCTATGAGACAGCTCTGCAGTACCTACTCTCAACACTACTGTTTGTACATCGAGTGAGCAGCACAGTTTACTATATGTAAAAATCAGTACAGGTGATCTGCGGGGGACCTGGGTGTCAGACCTCTGCAGACCTAATATTGGTGGCCTATCCTGAGGATAGGCCTTCAATATTACAAACTGCTTAACCCCTTATAACATAGACCAGATGCAGGAGAGGGGGGACATGTACGTGTGTCTGAGCCCATAAACTGCTTAGGTTGTGTTTTACGGGATCAGCTCTAGTGCAGACATTGCAGCACATGGCCGAAAGCAATGAGGAAACCTAGCAAGTATGAAGGTACAAGCTCAGCCCATCCACATGCACTGAGGCATTACACCACACTCACTGAATACACTCCTAATTGAAGCGCTAGACAAGCAGATTTCAGGAATTTACTAATTAACCGCATGGACGTCTGCACTTTAGAATGCGAACATATACATCATAATAAAATTAGAAATTATGTGGTAGACTCATTTATTTCCCTGCAAAGATTCTAAATGAATACATATGTTTGGGAGTTCAATGGATTCATATACTCTACCGGTTCTTTGTTTTAATGGTTTCTAGTGAATCCTTCAGTGATTTCATTTTGTCTGAGCCATGCTTTTTTAATATGTGCCTTAATATATAATAGAACATAACATGCTGCACATGTTCATTTGTCTGCTTCACAATGACAGTGTCTGCGGAGCAATTTAAAATGTCGCTGGTTTTGGCATATGTCTCCGGGGACAAAATTATATCATATGACTTAATTCATGTAATTGGAAAATTTCTGATTACTTCACAGGGGGTTAATGACACAAAAGAATTTTTACAGATAGTTTTGGGGGAACATAATGAAGTGCTTTGTTAGCATGTATTTAATACACATGTACATATATGTATGAACACAAACATACGGATTCACATACAAATTCACTCAACATATCCTCATGTGTGTGGTGCAAGATGACAAGCTTAATATTAAAAATCTTGGTTTCCTGATACTCTATCACAAGACGTCTATCCTTTATGTGTCTACATGTAGCCACACAGTGGCTGTGTTGTGAACTGCAGCCTGTCATCACCCAGAGTTGACCCTATGTTCATAATTACCCTTGTCACAGTCCAAAATACAGTACATGGAAAGGCTTGGTTTCCTTTGTGAAGTCGACCTTGGATTTTGTAGTTGAAGTGGCATAAAAATATATCTTACAATATCTACAAACATATTGTTATAGGTTATTTTTCTTATTATATTTTTTATGGTGTCAGTTGCTTTTAGATAAACAAGTTATATTCATGTTAGAATAAATCGTTTTCACATCACTAGTATATCGGTGCGAATTATACGCATGTTGAAGTAACAATATATTTGAATGATATTTAAGCAATTTGTATTGAGTCAGAGGAAACTTCAGAAGTTCGCTAAGTGGTGTCTTAACGTCAAAAGGTTAATTAGCGTTTAATGACATTTTTCATTTTATCACATTCTCACAACTGCCCTGGTTCTTGTCTGCATGGAACATATGGGGAATGATGGATCTGTCCTGGAGACCACCAATAAACAGAGTAAACAACATCCGCACATTGAATTTGTTACTTGAGCGAGTGTTTACGTTACTAGACATTATCATTCTGCGGCCACCGGTGACTGCACTAAAAATGTGCACTGTCTTCCTATCAAAGACATAGGTCTGTGTTCAGATGTGGCTGCTGGAATATATTTACCACCTTTAGATAATGAAAGACAAAAACTAGACAAAAACTGTGCTGAAAAATTCGGCTTATACTCGTTTACACTTACACTATATTCATTTAATTCTCTGCTTTTTCTAAGTTTAGGAGTCCAGTGGGCGGTCCTACTCAGGGATTTGGATTTCAGTTTAATGTAATGTAGAAATTTGTGCTGACACCATTGTTGTAAATTTATTAAGGAAGACTTTTTTTAATAACACTTCATAATCCAAATAATAGTGTTTTATACCTTCTGGGTTGATGTACAGGAAACTGAAGTTTTTTTGTGGATTTAAGATTCTTTTTTTTTTTTTTTTTTAATAAACTTTTAAAATGGAAACTAGCATTGTTATGGAACACTCTATATATCCTATATGCTTTTGACCTGAATGCATAATGTTTTCTTTTTTTCCTTTTTCTTATATGATCCTTTTCTGCAGTTTATGGCTGAATTCCAGCCTTGCCTGTTGCACATGCATATTTGTTCATGGCTACAAACACATTTCAGTCCAAGGAACATATGCTGCTGACTGCCAGAAGACATTTTGTGGTTTTTGGTTGTTGGAAACAATTGCTTTTTTATATTAACCCTATATTTCTAGAAAGACTTAATACGCTTTTTCCTTATAATAATGCTTACAGATTTACTGTTAAACTTAATATCTAAAAAGATTTAACCACTGGCAGCCAAATTATAGTAACTTTTAATACATGCTAGTTAGTGCCATGTTATTGACAAGATTCCTAAAAACACTGAAAGAAGTTGCCAAAGGTTAATGCCAGACTAGGTGAAATCGGGGCAGTCTATGGAATGAACCCTTAGTTTATCACTGTCTAAGGTTTAGCAATTTCATTTGAGTATCTAGCAGTAACAAGAAGGTGGGCTGATGTGATCCTTGTATGGGTATATACACACGGCGGAAACCTTTTCTGCCGTGTGACTTTTCTGCACGGCTAGTCGCAACGGGATGCCAATGCAGTGACTGCATCCCGCTCCCAATTAGACCCATATTAGACCCACCCAGGGCCTAATCGGGAGTCAGCCTTGAGCCATGGAATCTGGGGGAAGATAGGGCATGTCGCTTCTTTTTCCCACTACCTGAAAAAAAATTGCTAGCGGGAAAAAAAAGTGAGGTGGATTCTGCTCAAAATCTGTCTGCAAAAAACTTTGTGTGAACCTACCCTAAAAATGCATTTCATCATCTGTGAAACTTCATATCTCTGGAGTAAGGGTGCATGCACACTACGTAACGCCGGGCGTGTATGAGAGCCGTACACGCCGGCATTACGGCAGACTGCCGAACACTTCCCATTCACTTCAATGGGAGCGCTCGTAACAGCGGCGTTTACGAGCGCTCCCATTGAAGTGAATGGGAAGTGTTCGGCAGCCCTGCTGTAACGCCGGCGTGTACGGCTCTCATACACGCCCGGCGTTACGTAGTGTGCATGCACCCTAAACGCGCGTGTATTTTGGCAAAATACACGTGTAACTCCCATTGACTTCAATGACATTTTTTAAGCGTGTAAAAAAAAACATTTCAAAATACACATCAAAATTCATGTCAAAATATATGTGTAAAATGTCATTGAAGTCAATGGGAGTCTTATTGTATTTTTTACACATGTATTTTGCCAAAATACACGCACATTTACTCCTTATGAACGGGCCTTCTAGAGATGAGAATTGTACCCAATACCAAGTTGTCACTTTTGAGTGGGGCTCTCTAAATATCTAGATTTATATTAAGAGCAAGACTAACAATATTACTTTTGATTTGCATGGATTTACAAGTGATCTTGTATATGTAATAACAGAATCTGCAATACACAATCCAGTATCTTCAATGCTCCATGTTGTAAAAAGTGACCAACATACAAGAAGTAGTTACTGAAGATATAAATAATTGTAATAATCCACTTGGAGGTGCTTTGAAATTACTTACTTCTGCAGGCCTGTTATGCCATATGAGAATATTCAGATAATCTATCTATCAATCATCTATCTATCTATCTACATTATTTTGTATATATTCGTATAACTATGATACCTGAAAGGTTGAATTCACGTCTGCCGTTGTCTGTTTGACCCTACTTGCCCTGAACAACTTAACACGACATTACTATCAATCTCAAGTAGAAAGACTTGACAGAATATCTAAACACATAAACAAGTCGGTTTATATTAAGAAGGAATGTCAAGAAAATAAAAGACCTTTGCTAAAGTACTCTAAAGAAAAAGTAATGAAACTAAATCTATTGCGGTAGACATAAAGTATTCTCTTCTTTTTTGGACCGGCTTTTTCATTTACAAGTGCATTAGAAGGATTTAGGGGCTGAAATATTTTTTGTCTACAGTTCTGTTCAATGAATTTTCACAATTTTATAAGCTTGCCAGCCAATGCACAGAAAGTGCTACTTAGCTAGCCAACGGCCACTTGGGGATCGGACAGCGATTGGCTTAATAGGCATTTCTAGCCATTTTCTTTGTGTTGTAAAGAGAACAGGAAGTAGATACAGTGGGAAACTGGTAAGTGATAGAGTAACAAGAGACGGGATTATGTCCCTCTGCTAAAATGTGACCCCACTAGTTAATAGTTGCATATAAATATCCCAAACCCACCTGTGCCTTCAACCAGTGATAGCTCTGTAAATTATATACCCTGTTCCCCCCAAAATAAGAGATCCCCCGAAAATAAGCCCTAGCATGAATTTGTAAGGATCTTTGGAGTATGCTTGAAATATAAGCCCTACTCTAAAAATAAGTCCTAGTTATAGTTCATTACAAATAGTGTCCAGGCAACACATACATGTAAAAAAGTACATAGAATAGAACAGGACAGATACAGTAGACTCTTTATCATGGAAGGCGGACACCCCCAAATGAAAGCAGGCACCTCCAAAAGAATGGTACTCACAAAAAATAGAGCATTGCCCTTAAAGGAGCTATCTATACAAGATGGCACTAGTGAGATAGTTCTCTACAACAATAAGATTTGACCACCAGTAATTCTGGGCTCTCATACACAGACTAGGGAAGACTTGCTGGCATCTGTCCACTCCAGAGCCCAAGCATTGTACCTGCTTCTGGTCACCAGGGGGAGCCAACAGCTACAATTGGATGCAGTGGACAGGAACGGCAAGGCGCCTGACTGTGACATGCCTTTTACAAGTGTGAGAGCCCATCCACCATTGGTACTTGCCAACTCAAATTGTTTTGGGTCTAAGGTGGTAATGGATTCTTTTCAGAGTCTTTTTCTTTTGGGAGTGCCTGCTTTTCTTGGTGAATAGTCATCCACCATTTACTGCAATTCAGTACCGTATGTACCAGTAAACAGAGGAACAAGAAATATACTGCCCTGGTACATTTTGACCCCAGAATGTGATGACATGATTATACTTGAATAAATGTTGATTTTTTTTTTGTTAAGTAAGAAATGTGGATTGTGTTTATGGATAAAATTAAGACACCCCCTAGACAGGCTTTTTTGTGGAGAAAAATTGTATATATGAATGATATACTTAAGTCATGACGCTCTCCAATGGATTTATTCTCCTTTAGGAGTATTACCAATAGGACAGAACTACATAGTACAGAGCCACAGGGTGTCCATATTCTTCCTCACTACTGCCTATGAACAGCTGAGGCCTTAAGAAAACATAAGAGTAACAACTTTCTCCAATAGTTCAATGTAGGCACTATTATCTTACATGGAAATTTTCTATATTAAGCACTGCGGTTGTTTATTTCACCATGGTACATATTTTCCTGCACATCCAGATCCATCGTGCTGGTCCACCTTTTATCTGCACTTCTTGACTTTCCGAGTTGGTTTTAATAAGTGCAATGAACACACATTTTATCACACGCTGTCCTTGGCTCGGTTTTAGAGGCTGTTGGCAGATTCAGAACACACAGTAGTTCAATAGTAGTTACCTAATCTCTCTTGTGTCCCCCTTTCACCTCCTCCAACCCCAACTTCCCACAACCTGAGTCTGTGTGTAAATCTGCTATCTAAAAGGTACCAGAATGTAGAGAAGTTCCCTTCCAAATATTGCTCTAAGTTTATGAAATAAATTGTGTTTGTGTTATTATAATATTGTATGGAAGTCATAATTTATGCAACTTCAGAGCTGTAGCTCACAGGCAATAATTCATTGCGCAAACGGTCAGCCGCACACCTGCATGAACAGACCATAGTATGGGAGAACTTAGACCGTATAGGAATTTGACACAGGGTGTTCCTTGTTGTTTATTGTCCAAATATGAATCTTATATTTTCTGTGACTTGTTTAAATCACCGTACAGTATACATGCTGAATAGATTCTTCTGTGCTAAATCATATGGGGTGATTTTTGGAAGACCTAGAAGCAGGGGCATAACCAAAGATTCATGGGCCCTGATGCATAAGCTCAGCTGGGGCCCCTCTGCACATCTTCTGTTCATGACATCTGTGTCCCATCTGTAAATTTTAGCAGCATTTAGTTTTCCCCTTTCTTCTCTGCCTGGGCACTGACCTCCATGATAACTTGTTAACACAGGATTCCCATCATTCCCATCCCAGGCCAGTACCCATCTCATAATAATGATCCCCCTTTTTATACCAACGCCTCCTCCATAGAATCTCTCATTGATTATATATGTAGCTGACCAACTCTCATTTTTTACATTAAGGGATTAACTCTCTCTATTCTGACAAATACAGGCTATGTGTATCATAATTCTCGCTCCAGCGTACCATAGGACAGGGGTAATAAATTTATGATGCACATACTTCAAGCCACTTGTGGGTCCCCCTGACTTCTGGACCCCATCACAGCTGCAACCATAGAGACCCCTCTAATATGCCAGTGTCTAGAAATGCTGTATTTGCAGGTAGCTATTGAATCTGATTTCAATGTAACCCACATAAAGATGTTAAAGAAGGTTGCAGCCCTTTTATTCCTAATCTTAACTCGGCACTGATGTCTTCATCCTAGGAAAAAACTTCATTGTTTAGCTAAGACTTACAAAAAATTAACTAAAGAACTGGACTTTATCTTGAAAAGATATCTTTACCTTGAAATTGGTTCACATAGGCTAGAGCTGGCAATGTACATTAAGCTGATGTGTGCACTTGATAACTGTCACTATAGCTGACCATTTATCTGACTTGTTTTCTGCATGTCTTAAAGGGAGTTCATCACTTCCCTTAAGCATAACCACCAGGATACAGAGCACATTACATTGATAAATATCATACCTTTGTTATATATGACACTTCGTAGATTTGGAGAAAAACAACTTTGACGTCTTATGCAACTGAGGCAATTAGTGCACTGTAGGCGGACCTTCAGCTCATTTGCCCACTGTTACAGCACAAATACCTAGCATCTCCTGCCTGCACCACCGTGTACATTGATAGTTGATTCTCCCACTGCTATGATATCAGCTATCCTACTAGAGAAGCTAGAACATTGCTCCAGGGAGCTGAAGGTCCACCTCCAGTGTACCAGCTGCCTCATTTGCATAAGACTTAAAAGTTGCTTTTCTCCAAATCTACAATAGTGACATAGAAGTATGTTGTTTATCACTGTAATGTGCTCTATAATGTGGTGGTGGTTGAATATGCTTGGATGACCCAGTAGGCTCTGCAGGCTGTATCTCAAATTCTATTTTTTTCTTAACCCTTAAGTACTATCATGGTGTCTATCATACACCACTATCATGCACATATCATTATGATAGACACCATAATAGTACTCAAGGGTTAAGCAAGTTCATCAAACTAGTTGCTCCCAGTTTGCAATAAAGAACATATGGAGAAATCAATCAATTCTTCTTTGTAATCTCTTTCTCATTCACTCACTCAGAAGCAGCAGCAGCAACATATAGGACATTATAGAGAAGTACTGAGCAGTATTGATACAAATAAAGCATTTTGGATGGGCTTAACACATTACCTGCTGCTGTAGCATGTCTATGTGTGTCTTTCTTGTGTGCCTCTCCCTCTTCCCTATTTCACTCTCTATAGATTGCTATGGAGAATATGTCATCGGATACATCGGTGAGCTGACAGTCTGTCTTGGGGGGCTAAAGTGGACTCAGTAAAAAGTGCATGAAGAGTTTAGTAAATTAGGAGAAGAAGGAGAAAAGGAGCCTGATGAGTGGAGAACAATACATGTTTTTCTCTGATAAGATATATAACAAAGTTTCTTATAAGAAACTGTACTGTTATACAAACTTGTTGAAACGACAGTGACCATTTTGGATTTTCTGGTTTTCTCCTTACATAGGCTTAAAAGCAGCTGTGTGACTCATGGGGGAGCAATCCAACCTCAGAATTGAGCTAAGATATGCTGTGCTCAGTGGTTTAGTTTGTGAAGCCAGGGTTGTTCAGGATTCCCCATTACCAAACAAAGGTCTTATGGAATGTATTTGCGTTAGACTATTGTGTTATCACTGAATATGGTCATCCATATAGTCCCAAACAGAAATATCACTATCCATAGAACAATCATTTGTCCTCCATCTAATAGTGGTTGAGCATTGTCTTTTTTGGTTATATAACTTTTCGAGTGAAAGTTCGACTGATTTGGTTATACACTTTTGTCAAGCTATTGGCACAGCTACGTAAATCTGAACATGGATAAAATGTGAAGCATATGGTCAAATGCATGCTGGCATCCAACTCATAGTAGTGTAAGAATGAATAGGAAACATTTGTTTGTACTTCATGTTAAATATCTGTATTGCATTTTCCACTGAATACTTGCGGATTGTAAAGTATTCACAGAATTTGGCGAAACTTTCAAGCCTAAAACAGAATGATGTGCTTTGCCGAGTTATATGCCAAAGAAAGGTTATGGATATGGCGTTCACACTGATACAGAGTTAACTGCTTCGAGCCGTCATTTCCGAATACTCATCCACAGTAAAAACGAAAATGATATATACTGAGTACCTCAAGTATATGCTTAAAGCCAATAATATCTATGGGGATCTTAGTCACACTTGTACGAGATCATCATTTTGAAGAATTATCTCTGCTGAAGAAATGGCATGGAGATAAGGGGGTTACCAGTGTCCATCCCTACTAGTTACTGGAGCCACTAAGGTTATGACGTGTGACCAGATTTTGCATTAGTCAGAGACTTTTCTTGGGGGGGCTACAGTTGGTCCATGGGTTTGTCACTGCTTGAGGATTTATGGAGTTTGTCCAGTAGACCTATAAATGTGAGATGTATTTCTATGCTGTAAGTGCTGAGAGAATTTCAGGTATCATGGAAATCTAATTCTTGGACTGGACTGAATCTTTCTGGAGATGATTTTGTAAATACTATCCTTAACTGTAAATTTTCTATTGTTTTGAGGACATGGAAAATTAAGGTTAACTTCAGTCCAACCCAGAGAAGTCTTCCGCTAGACCTCAAAATTATCTGGTAAATAACAATTGGAAGAGAAATTGATCTCTGACCAAGCCAATAATCCTAGTTGTGAACGTCTCGAGTGCAGTGGTACTGTATCTCTTCTTTTAACTCCATTTCTAATTTGCACAAGTTTTTATATAAATTCCCCAATGTGCCATCATCATGAAAAGCTTAGAAAACCCTTTTGTCTGCAGAGACGAGACCATGTTTCACTCTAAAACAGTATGTACCTTCTTGGTTTCGGGATTAAATTACCATGCATTTGGCATATCATGTAAAATGTTCTTTATTATGGCTTTCTCATACCTACAGCATGAGTCACCAGCAAACCAGAACAGATTTTGGCTAAGCTGCATGATGAAGTGTTCTGGATGCACAGAAAATTTAATCCAGACTCCAGGCAGAGAAAATTCCCAAGGGCTACCTTAAGAAACAGCCTTAGAAAAACATAACAAACATGTTTTAACACCTTTAAAAAGGTTTGTTAAATATTCAAAATATGCAAGAACAGAATACCTTCTGTAAGTTCCAATGGTCGGTCAATCATTCACTTCTGATTATTGTTGTTATTTAAAGCTGTTTTACATATGTCGTGGCCAAGAAATATAAGATTTCCCCTCAAGTATCCACAAGGTTCAACTTTGCAGACAAAATGATCCATTTAGCAATATAAAGCAGGCTTAGTTTGCACAAAAATGCTTTAGCGTCTAACATGAATGTCATGCTCTACCCCCAAGTCCAGGAAATGTGAACTGCTATATTTTAAAAAGGAAAAAAGTCACAGTATAAAACAATCTCATTTATTTCAACACAGTGTTATAACAAGTAGCTAAGAATAGAACAGGTATGCGATCTTATATCCAGGATACTGGTAACCCAGTAACATAAAAAAGTATAAAATTGGCAGAATTTGCACATTATATTTGGCCCAATTGATGAAAATGTTTGATTTTACTATTTTTCATTTAGAGCATAATGTTAACTTCTGGAATGTAATGTAACTTAGTAAACACTGAGATACCCATCTGATGTTATTCTTGGAATAATCAATGTTAGCTCTGATCTGAATGATGTACTGACATGTTACAGAGCCCTGCTTTCTTGGTTATTTTTTTCTTGGTTCTCGGCTTGGTTGTTGCTGGTTAGACAGAATGCTACAGTGATTTCCCCAAAGTTTTCAAAAGTCAATGGGGAGACTGGGCATTTCTTACACTGTTTACCAATAAGTACTTGGACACGTGTGGTAGAATAGAAAAACAACATTTATTCATATCCAATAGTTGGTAGACCCCAGCAGATGCTTCCTTACGGATGGTTGAGTGACACAATACACCCGGATGCCTGTTGAAACTCCTGGTGTATGTGAGCCATCGGTTCGGTGCGGTTTCTCTGGCCAGCACTCGTCGGTCTCTATCTCCCAGTTTCGGGGGTCTGCTGACTTGGGGCACATTCTGACAATCACCGTTCACCTTTCACTTCGTAATCACATAGGCCACTGTGGATTTTAGGTAATTCAGTTCACTTGCTATGTCCCTTAAGGATCAACCATTTTTGTGGTACCCCACAATTACCCCTTTCTTGAAATCAGACAACTCTGCACTTCGTGACATCTTGCCAATGCACTAATGCCAATGCTGTTTCCTATTTAACGGTGGAAGGCGTGACGATATCTTCATTTGCATGGGTGGCCAAATACTTATTGCTAAACAGTGTAGAACAGTCTTAATCAGTTCCTCCACTGGCACAAGTTGCACCAAAATAAAGAAGTTCCAGCCTCTCAAAGTGTGGTTCCTCTGGGGAGGTTTTGAGCACTAGGATTAAAATCTACGCTAGGCCAAGATGCCCTGCCTCGGTCCCCCTTGAGTACTGCACTGCTCCTCCTACTTTTTTCTAAAGTGAAGAGCACATCAGAAAATGGGCAAAGTGGTACTTTGTTGAAACAAATGACCATAGGCTAAAAAGGTGCCATTGTTGTGTCTGAAAACTTGTAATATGCATGTACACAATACTTGTGGCTTTATCACGGTAACTGTAAAAGTCCCCTGTTATCCTTCATGTCTATTCTTTTAGCTCCCTTAATGAGATAAGTACAGGATGTCCTAAGACCTCCAAAAAATCAGCCATTATCTCTGGTGGGAGCTGGCAGCAAGTGTTCATTTTTTATGTAGCACCACCACTGGAGAAATGAGTTATTACACAATTCTCATTAAAATGAATGGTCTGTGTATGGAATGCATGGACATAGCAGGTCCTCCAGAGTAAGAAATGCTCTTTGTAGCTGCTCTCAACACTAGTAGAGCAATGGGAGACTTCTCTCAATTCCGTTAAAATTTTTTAATGTGTTTTTGGAAACAGATAACTCCTTTGAATGAAACGTATCAGCAAAGATCAATGTTAAACTACTGCAGAATTAATACTCTAAATGATGAGGTCTCTGAGCCTCCGTTGTCTGAGAGGCAGGCTTAGGCTCCGGAGCTTATTGCATATGTGGTAGCTGCTCTTTGTTCAAATAAGCTTTCCCAGTCAGCGGCTCTAAGAGGGCTCAAGTGACAATCTCAGGTACTCTTTGAAGACTTCCAGCTGTAAAGATATCCAAGAATGTGTCATGTGAGCCCCTAATTATCCGATGTAACAACAATCCGCTTACGTGGACAGGGATGGCTTGTTTGGGGGTGTCATTGCGATATTCTAATTTAAGAATCTTATTATTTGGCAAAGTCCCTCAAACATATTACTTACCTGTAATATTCTTATATTCTTGTATTGTATATTAAGAAATGCATGCAATATAAAGCACATACAACATACAAACACATAAAAGTTCTAAGCAATATTTTATAGAAAACGCACATATTTTTTCTAAATATTATGTGCCAGGATTCAAAGGGCATGGTTTTGTTGGGAAGTGGACGGGATTTGAGTTGCGAGTCTGTGAGACAAATATGTACACATTTTTCTGGTGTAAATTCAGCCAATAGTAGGTATAAAGAATGACGAAGTTTGCTGCATTTGTAAATGATCTTCTCTAACTATGTAATGTCACTTTACACAGTATTAGTAAATCTTTGCCAATTTTGTAACATTAAAAATTATATTAAGAACATATCATCTTAATTTTGAGAAAAAAAAAATCATAATTGCCTTTTAAAGAGTCCATAATTATAAGAATATAGTCATATAGTATATAGAGCATATGTGAGAAAAATTGCAGTTTTGAGATATGACGTCATAATTTTAAAATATAAAGTTATGAGAACAAAAAGTTATAATATTGATGTATAATTATTATTATTATTTATTTATATAACACCATTAATTCCATGGTGCTTTACATTTGGGGGTTTACATACAATACACAAAATATACAGGTAGATATAATACTAACAATGACGGACTGGCACAGTGGGGTAGAGGGCCCTGCCCGCATGCGCTTACAATCTATGAGGGAAGAAGAATAGAGACAGAAGGAGAGGGGGAGACTGTTCAGATGGCAGTGTGGTAATAGTGTTATTGGAGGTTGTAGGCCTTCCTGAATAGGTGAGTCGACAGGGCCTTCTTGAATCCTGTGATTGTGGGGTCAGTCTTATGTGTCTTGGTAAGGAGTTCCAGAGTATGGGAGATGCATGGGAGAAATCTTGGAGACGGTTGTGTGAGGAGCGGATGAGAGCAGAGCGGAGTAGGAGGTCATTGGAGGATCTGAGGTTATGCGTGGGCAGGTAGCGGGGGATTAGGTCATAGATATATGGAGGGGACAGGTTGTGGATCGCTTTGTATGTTAATGTTAGTAGCTTGAACTCAATTCGCTGGTTATAGGTAGCCAGTGGAGGGACTGGCAGAGGGGAGCAGCCAATGAAGATCAGGGGGAGAGGTGAATTAAACGAGCAGCGCAGTTTAAGGTGGACTAGAGGGGGCGAGGGTGTTTGCTGGGAGTCCATGGAGAAGGGTGTTGCAGTAGTCTAAGCGGGAGATTATGAGGACCTGGACTTGCATCTTAGTGGTTTCAGGGGTGAGGAAGGAGCGGATTCAATGGATGTTCTTGAGTTGGAGGCGGCAGGAAGTGTTGAGGGTTTGAACGTGTGACTTGAAGGATAGGTCGGAGTCCAGGGTTACCCCAAGGCATCGGGCCCGTGGGACAGGGGTAATTGTGGTTCCATTAACTTTGATAGATGGGTCAGGTGGAGGGGCCATACAGGATGGGCTGAAGATGATGAACTCCATTTTCTCCATGTTGAGTTTGAGAAAGTGGAAGGAGAGGAAGGCGGCTACAGCTGCTAAACAATCTGGAACTCTGGCCAGCAGGGAGGTAATGTCTGGTCCAGAGATGTATATTTGGGTGTCATTGGCATAGCAATGGTATTGAAAATCATGAGATTCTATGAGTTGGCCAAGGACAAGGGTGTAGATGGAGAACAGGAGGGGTCCTAGGATGGAGTCTTGGGAGACACCTACGGAGAGAGGGCGTGGTGAGGAGGTGCATATAAACTAAATTTATGACTTTTTTTCTAAATATAATTGTTTCATTTTGAAGTCATTATTGTTTGGGGCACCATAACTCTTTTGTAGATAATGATAATCCTCTTCATCTCTTCTGTTTCTTTCAAAGGGTTTTTCAAGACTTAAATCTGATGACCTTTTCTTAGGTTATGTCATTCATGTCAGGTTAGCATCTCCATCGATCACTTGTTTGAAGAGACCACAGCCCTACAGCCTTTCCATTGTTTACCAGGCACTATGTTTTAGCAACTACCATATTGTCAGGTAAATAGGTAGCAGATGAAACATTAGGAATAAACCCGGCCGATCCTAATAGGTAATGAGTCGCTATACCTATTTACTTCAATCCTGCATCAGTCTAATTGGTGGGGGTGCTGGGAATGGGACCATTAACAATCTGGTGTTGGCTACCTATTCTGAGGATATTAAAGATCCAAGAAAGGTTGTGTCCTATTGTTAGAAACGGTGCCTTTATTATCATGTGTTTTGCCTAGTATTCCAGCTCAGCTACATTCGAGTGACTTGTGCTTCTTATGTACCTATTAGGCTGTAATATATGTTCATCCAGTCACATGAAACACAATTGCTCGAGCCCTTAGGACAATGCAGTCAGGGATTATTTTTTTCCATAAACATAGAGCATTTCCTCCCTATGGATGTGATGTCACTGTAGACTACCGATCACACCTGGCCATGAATCGAAATATAATTTTACAGGTAAGTACAACATATTATAAAGTTTAAGCTCCGAATGTCACATTAAACCCCCCCAAGCCACGGAAAATCCCCTTAATGGTTAAACCCTTCATAGTATGGTTGTCGTGTGATGGAAATTTTTTTCTCTAAAGTTGCATTTTATTACTTGACACTTCTGCAAAGCACACTCTGACATGATGCTTGGTAGCAGGGATTACTGTCAAGCAATTTAATAGTAAGCTCCTGCCAATGTAAAGTCCAGCTTTAGCCACATCAGCTAGATCAGCATTCCTGTGGAATCTGTCTCTTGTTTGTTATCCCGCTTAGCTGTACAGTCAGAACTCTATGCCATACCTGTTCCTTTTATTAAAAAATATCAGTATCTGACGTTTCTGGATACCACATTGTACCAGTTGAGATGGAAAAAATAGTAAGGAGCCAAGTTATATGCAAGCTTGTAAATAAAACACATTATTTAACTATTTTATAGATGGCAGGTACAGCTACAGAATTAGCAAAGGCGGGTATGATTGACATACAAATAGGAAATTGGGTAATAACCCTTTATGGACACTGTAATGGTTGTTATTACAAAAAAATCAGCATATGTTAGACCAGGATAAACTGGTCTATAAATTGCAAAATAAAAGACTATGCTAAAAAAAAATCATACCTAAAATCTACTGTAGGCTTAATAAGGGTAATATTGTAACACTAAGACTTCAAGCAGTGTTGCATTGGGGTGCCTAGGCTTACCAAAAATTCATGCTGGAAGCCCACTGAACAGCGGCGTGCAAATATGACCTGACATGGGGCATTTGTTCTGTAGAAATTTGCTTTCTAGTTCTTGCCTTACAATATTTTTCTCCTTCAGTTGCGGCCTGACTTGTTCTTTCATTGAACTCGATCCCTCTAAGGTGGGGGTACAAGCTCACACATCAGCAGGCCTCAGGCAACAGCAAAACACTGCAAAATGATTGATGATTTTTGCCACAGGAGTCACTTTGAGAAGGCAGAACCCGGGGTAGGGGGTGAGATGTTTGGCTATCCTACCATTTTGCCAGGTAGTCATTTCAGCCCAAAAAGTCGGGACAAGTCCATGTCATCCATTGTGTAGAAAATCGCCTCTTCCTTTTACAACAGTCTGTAAACAACTAGGAAGTGAGGAGTCCCAACTCTTTTTTAGAATTGGGGTTGTTATAACAAACTATTATTTTAAATATTGTACCCAGATTATTATATGGATTAATAGAGGAATTCACATGTGATACAGGAAATGGTCACCTGCAAGAGAATGTATGTTGTCTGTTTGGTACCAATCCTTTTTCTGTTGCGTGCTGGATGTACAACACTACATCCTTACCTTGGCTTGAATTTGACTATAGACTCCAATTTCTCGTGAAACCAGTTCAATACGATACAATATAATTTCACGCTAGCAAAGCCATTGACAGGCTGCAATCCATAACACAACCACTGGATGGATGCACACATATATATATATATATATATATATATATATACAGTCCTATGAAAAAGTTTGGGCACCCCTATTAATCTTAATCATTTTTAGTTCTAAATATTTTGGTGTTTGCAACAGCCATTTCAGTTTGATATATCTAATAACTGATGGACACAGTAATATTTCAGGATTGAAATGAGGTTTATTGTACTAACAGAAAATGTGCAATATGCATTAAACCAAAATTTGACCGGTGCAAAAGTATGGGCACCTCAACAGAAAAGTGACATTAATATTTAGTACATCCTCCTTTTGCAAAGATAACAGCCTCTAGTCGCTTCCTGTAGCTTTTAATCAGTTCCTGGATCCTGGATGAAGGTATTTTGGACCATTTCTTTCTACAAAACAATTCAAGTTCAGTTAAGTTTGATGGTCGCCGAACATGGACAGCCCGCTCTCAAATGATCTGAAAACAAAGATTGTTCAACATAGTTGTTCAGGGGAAGGATACAAAACGTTGTCTCAGAGATTTAACCTGTCAGTTTCCACTGTGAGGAACATAGTAAGGAAATGGAAGACCACAGGGACAGTTCTTGTTAAGCCCAGAAGTGGCAGGCCAAGAAAAATATCAGAAAGGCAGAGAAGAAGAATGGTGAGAACAGTCAAGGACAATCCACAGACCACCTCCAAAGAGCTGCAGCATCATCTTGCTGCAGATGGTGTCACTGTGCATCGGTCAACTATACAGCGCACTTTGCACAAATAGAAGCTGTATGGGAGAGTGATGAGAAAGAAGCCATTTCTGCACGTACGCCACAAATAGAGTTGCCTGAGGTATGAAAAAGCACATTTGGACAAGGCAGCTTCATTTTGGAAACAAAAATTGAGTTGTTTGGTTATAAAAAAAGGCGTTATGCATGGCGTCCAAAAAGAAACAGCATTCCAAGAAAAACACATGCTACCCACTGTAAAATTTGGTGGAGGTTCCATCATGCTTTGGGGCTGTGTGGCCAATGCCGGCATCGGGAATCTTGTTAAAGTTGAGGGTCGCATGGATTCCACTCAGTATCAGCAGATTCTTGAGAATAATGTTCAAGAATCAGTGACGAAGTTGAAGTTACGCCGGGGATGGATATTTCAGCAAGACAATGATCCAAAACACCGCTCCAAATCCTCAGGCATTCATGCAGAGGAACAATTACAATGTTCTGGAATGGCCATCCCAGTCCCCAGACCTGAATATCATTGAACATCTGTGGGATGATTTGAAGCGGGCTGTCCATGCTCGGCGACCATCTAACTTAACTGAACTTGAATTGTTTGTCCAAAATACCTTTATCCAGGATCCAGGAACTGATTAAAAGCTACAGGAAGCGACTAGAGGCTGTTATCTTTGCAAAAGGAGGATCTACTAAATATTAATGTCACTTTTCTGTTGAGGTGCCCATACTTTTGCACCGGTCAAATTTTGGTTTAATGCATATTGCGCATTTTCTGTTAGTACAATAAACCTCATTTCAATCCTGAAATATTACTGTGTCCATCAGTTATTAGATATATCAAACTGAAATGGCTGTTGCAAATACCAAAATATTTAGAACTAAAAATGAGTAAGATTAATAGGGGTGCCCAAACTTTTTCATAGGACTGTATATATATATTAGACATCTTGTGGCATAGTATCACAAAATCATGTTTTTTGTTTCTTTTAAAGGTGGTCATCTTGTGCAACACATCTCAGGAGGCCTGTAAGAAAGGACCCATCTCTGTTTTCTTATAGGATCAGTGTTTTTTTTAGGAGAATACCTTCATATGTATCACATAAAATAGAGCATGCCATTTTTTCTGGAAGGTATCCCCCTGAAATAAATTTCTTTATAGCTCCACATTAAATTGGAGCCCTAGAAAAATATAGTAGATGGTTGATAGACCTATATGGCAGTCCTACTAAAGGACTGTACAGCCTAAGGACAAGTGGAGAAAATTTTGACTATCTTATTATTATAGGAACTGGTCCCGTGTCCCAAAGCCTCTGTTATGATCCACTCTGGTGCCTGAAATTAACTTTATAGCTTTGGTTTATTATAGGAAATTTAGATTTTACTGAATTCACATTTCGTACTAAGAGGAGAAGTCAGTTAACCCTCAATGTAAGAAGTAATTTCTGTCATCCTATATCCGTCTGATGGATCAGGGAGATTTTAATAAACCTATGATGTAGTTTGCCAAGATTTACTTCTACCCACAATTATATTATTAACATGTGTTTATAAAGCTGGGAAGCAGAACTGTTTCCATATGCTATGTTTGTTTTATGACACTCTTCCCTTTGCTCAAAAAAAATAAAAAATCCGCACTGAAGTCTCCATTAAAGATATAGTGTTCTATATTTAATCAAGTAAACGTGAAATTTTATGCAAAAAAAAAAATTCCAAAATATATAGTGTTCTATGTTTAAGCATGGAAAAGTTAAATTTTTTGCAAAAACTTTCCAATCTTCTAGTCCTTTGTATATTGTAATTTCACTAGACACTAATATGATACTTTTCTCTGATGAGGTCATATTAGAGTATATAGAGGTATAAAGGGGGTATCCTAAAATCTTTACACCCCTCTATTAACCTGGGCAGCAGAGGCTTAACTAGAAGCAATGCATAGAAACCAGAGTTCAGTATTCATTTTCCCCAAATCCTTGAAGAAATTAAAGCTGCAATCTAACTGGTCGCTATGGGGAACAAAGACGGTCTTAGTAGTAGACAGTTTTGATAAATGACACATATTAAATCTTTTTTGATTTTATAAAAAAAAATATTTTCAGAAAACAATGGAGATGCTTTTTCCACAGGCCACATATATAAAATACAAAATACTTGTGCACTGGAAGTCAAGCGTAGAGAAATGAGAGTTATTTTTGGTTCTTTTTCCTTCCAAAATTCCCCCATCGGTTTTCCATCACTCAGTATATTCATGGAGGCTGCTTCATGTTAAACTGACAGGTGGCCTCCATTGCTGAAACACTTATAATGTAGTAAAGATTGAGGCTTCTGGTTTGGGAGCAAACACTGGAGACAGCAGTCTGTATGTTTGAACTCCGCCATAAGTGTCTTGATCTACTCTAGACAGCTCTAGACGTTTGGTTTCCCACATGCGGAGAATAATTTGCAAGGGAACTGGCATTGCCATGTTTGCACAGCCTATGGACAAAAATAGTAGGGTGCTTTTCAGCTCATCCCTCATATATAGACTGTAAGTTTTGCCTTATATTTCCACTATGCTATAGGACGGGCCACAGTAGTCAATGAATTACATTACATGAACACCCCTTGTTTTCCTAACTTAATTGTCCTGCAGCCCCACAACCTCGCCTTCTGGACTTCACAACTGGAAAACAAATTGAAGCCGGCTAAGAAACAGAAACACATGAAAACTATTTCTCCCTTTTAAAAGAATCCAGATGTCAGCGTTCTTTGCCAGAGTTTTCTTTGCTCCACTCTACAATGTAGCACTTAGCAGCAGTCGTCTATAAAGTCTTAAGAAACAGAGTTTCACTCAATCTTGTCTTTTTAAGCCTTTGTTAATAATGGCAAAGATACATGCAGTAAATAGGCATCCTAGTGATAAAAGATACGCTGAGAAATCCCAAGATTGCATTGGCTTTATACATTTAGTTACAGTTTTTAGCTTGTAGAACCCGCCAGGTACCATCTGTACCATCCTTCATATACTAATACAGTAAAATACAAGCCAAAACTGGTACCGTGGTGATAAAATGATTAGAATGAGATTTGTATATTGTATACATTCAGTAATAGCTACTGTGTGAACTGTCTATACATTAAACTCTGATGTGCATAGGGTTAACAGGAGAATGGTATAAACTATGCATGCCTGACTAAATACACATTTATGTAATAGGTAACTATGTACAGTACATTACATGAATGCTAAACATTGTCCAGAATGATAAAAGTACAATATTGGCCTTTATATATCCACAGTCTTTGCCTCATGCATACCTTTACATCACATTTGTCTTGCATGTGATAGAAAAATTAATTTCTATATTTGGTCTTAGTTAAAAATTCTCAATGGTCTTCTGTAGCCTGCATGTGTTCTTATACATTGCAAGCTGCTTGGTGCCGTATAACGTAACATCATCAGATAAGCTGACAGTTCTCTCTGTAGAATTATCATTCAACCTGGCAAATTTACAACCAAGCAAAAAGATTTTAGCTCAGAATATTGCAGAGATGAAGGCTTCAGAGTAAGCTGTGAACGAGTTTGATGGATTTAACTCGAAGTGGAACTGTGCAGCCTGCAATCTAAGGGTGTTTTAACACTGAGTTTTTTGCAGGCGGATTCTGGTGCGGAACCCGCCTCAAAATTCACCTGCAAAAATGCCTCCAATTCATTTCAATGGGTTCAGCTAGCGGAAAAAAAAATGTGACAAGCCCGATCTTCACGTGGATTCCGCAGTTGAGTCAGCCGCGGCATCTGCAGCTTGAGACTTCTCCTGATTAGACCTATTCATCCGGGCCTGATCAGGAGCGGGATACCGCAACGGGATGCCAATGCCCTGCATCGCCATCCTGTCGTGGCTAGCCACGTGAAAAACCACACGGAAGAAAAGGTTTCCGCCGTGTGAACTAACCCTTAGAGAACACATGCAGGCTACTGAGAAACAATTGATATTTTCAATATTTCTTTAGCACATAATATATTCTTTATTTTAAATAAATCGATGCATAGGTATTCACAGCATTTAAAGGGAGTTTACCGCTAACAAAATCACTTCTAAACCGCTGACATGATAAAATCAACTTTTAATCCTTATGTGAGCTGTTGGTTGCTCTGGGGATGTGTCTATGCCTGGCAGAGCGCTTGATTTTATCTGTAGTTGCCATGAATCAGAACCTGTCAGTCTATATGTATGGAGTTGGTTTTGACTGGTGACTACAGGGAACATGGGATGAAAATGTAATGTGTTCCCCTGACACCCGACAGAGGTCCATAACCTAATCCCGTCATCCATATGGGACCCATCCCAGTCATCACTAAGTTACTTTCTTCTTTTTCCTTTTTTAAGTGTCTTTTTGTATGCATAGAACAGGCATAGTTGTACATTGACGGGTACAGTATAATCCTACATAATGGCTGTAGACTTAAATAACCCAATATATGAAGAAATAGACATTTTTGTGGTGCAATGTATTTTGACATGATGAAATAAATACCCATACTGTAATAGTACTAATAAGGACAACATCCCTGTTTTCAGGACATCACTCTACAGTGTTTTGACAAGTGAAATGCTCTGCAGACCTGCTCTACAATTGCTCCTAAGATTCTGCTGTGCTTTGCATTCCCTGATGAGATTTGTGGAAGTTCATTTGCGTGTTTATTCTCGTTTATCTAATTTTTCTAATTACACTTCAAATGGATTTTCTAAGTGTTATGCATGCTTTTGCAATGAACGTTAAGTTAAGGAGTAGTCTGTGTCAGTAGTATTTCAAGTTTCCTTCAGTTTGAAATATGACCGTCTCCCTTTTTAAATCGCTCTGCTTCCAGATAGCATTCCTCGCCATCTATTAATCTCACTGTCTTTCCTTGTAATCAGCTTGAATGTTGGAAAATTTCTGGAGCCTTAACTAGCTGCAAGTTATTTTCTGCCCACTGAGATCTCCGGGCAATGAAGGGTTGAACGACCAACCACCAACAATATCTTAGAGAAAGGACATATACATTGTAGCCAGGGACAAAGGAATGGAGATTATAATTCTTTGGGTCTCAATAGATTTTGCTATGGGGAATGTAACATGTTTGTGTAGCTGCGATCTACTATGTTTAGTGGACATAGGAGGAATGTTTTATTCCTTCCTTGTCTATATGTCAGCGATCAGTTTCTGAAAACAAACACAGCATGTAAATGAGTATTTGGCACTGGAGGCAGTGCAAATATGGCTATAGACTGTGGTTGAAGATTTACACATGACAAGCCACACTAAGTAAGTGTCTGGATAAAAGCATCTGTCATCCACAATATGCATGGGGTATTAAAGGGAGTGCACATATAGCACTACAAAGAGACAAGTCCAGATAATTCATTGTCATGATCTTTTCACCCTGAAAGTAGAGGTGTAGGAAAATTCTCAGCAAAACAGTCTTCTACTACCAACATTAATACAAAATGATAGAAGTCCTAAAATCTTATTAAATTGCCAATAATTTTGAAATTCAATATATGGTGATGAGCTACATCCAACATTAGGATAAGGCCCTACGTTGCATATTTGCATCCTTTTTTATTGCAGATTTAAAAAAATAAAAAAAAGTATAAAGGATGCCCTAAGATGTTTCCCTTCTGTTAAATCCACTCCTGACTTTGACTCAAAAAAAACGCAGCAAAATCTGCAACATTTATGCAACATGGGACCTTAGCCTTAAAGAAGTTGTCCAGATTCTGTGATGGTTTTATCATCATTGACCTAGCCATAGAATCAATGGAAGTCCACCACAAAGATCCCACACCGGGGGCCACACGGTGGCTCAGTGGTTAGCACTGCAGCCTTGCAGTGCTGGAGTCCTGGTGTTCAAATCCCGCCAAGGGCAAAAAAAAACATCTGCAAGGAGTTTGTATGTTCTCCCCGTGTTTGCATGGATTTCCATCCCATATTTCAAAGACATACTGATAGGGAAAAATGTACATTGTGTGCTCTGTGTGGGGCTCACAATCTACATTAAAAAAAAAAAAAAAAAAAAAAAAAAAGATCCCACACCGATCGTCTCTATGAGCCATCCTTAAGAGACTGGCTGATATATACAGTGGACGGCTGCTTCTGCTTCTGGATCTGCCCACTGTATACAGTCCTATGCCCGGAAGGTGGCCATTACAGTTGATTGATGCAGGGTTCTGGGTATCAGACTCCACCAATCAGATATTGATGACCTACCCTGCCCATAGGTTATCAGTATCAAAAATGTCACAGAGCCCAGACAAGGCCTAAGGGAAAAAGTCAATTAATGACATGGCTTTTATCCCCCAGTAAACTGCAGTGATATGTTTTGGATGATAGTACCATATTTTGGTGATATTATAACATTCCTAGTGTCGTGAGTGCATAAGGTTACATTCAGATGACGTCCATTTTTCACAGCTGTCTTGCATCCAAGATGCACCCATCTCACAGATCCCCTATACATTTGAGTGTATGGAGGGATCCGTGAAAACGGCCAAATATAGGATATGACCTTTCTTTTGACTGGTAAAGTGAATAGCCCCATTCCCTAATATTGTATTTATTTTTTTAACGGACATCACATGCCATTATTTGGTGTGAATGTAGCCTAATAATATCTGCAGCTGGAGTCTAAAAGCCTTATATACAGTATGGCTCCACAACCACTTATTCGGGAAGATTCTATCTATGATCTATAGAAAGACCTTCTATACAAAGCAGTTCAGATATAATTTTTCACATAGCATCGATTTACACAAACTGATTTCTTTTAAGGAAGGTGATAGTACTTTAGCATGTCTCAAGCCGTCCATCTGTTAAATGTCATGCAGGGCACCAGAGCCAAGGGTTAAATGCTACTAGATTTCGAGGAGTTGCAACCAAGTCTTGTCTTACTGGTGGTCCTTGTTTTGCTGGTGGTGTGAAAGAATAAATTGCTCTGGGGTTGACCAGTTGTGTAGCTTTTCCTTATCAGAGGTTAGGCATCTACAGGCCTTGCACACTTAAGAAAACAAACAGTACTGTCTTTCAAGGCTACATCTGAGTGTCTGTAACACTTGCCTATGTGAAAATCAGCCATTCCTGAATCTTTCTTGAAGACTAAGTAAATGTTACAAGAAGAAGGAGTATATGCTAAGATGTCACTGAATGAGGAGCCTCTCTAGTAATAGGTCTGTCTGCTTGTACTGAGCGAAAAAAAAAAAGGTCTGCAAATTCATACAAAATGGGAAATTTGTATTCTGTCACGGAGGGATTCGGATGTATAAACATATCAAAGAGTGTTTTATTTCCCCTCATCTGTATGTCAATTACATTCTTCAGGGAGTGAATAGCTGTTTTCAGCTAGTGCTTGGCAGATACGTGCCACTGAGCCTGTGAATTTGGACTGTATTTACACTTGATTAAGTCTAAAAGCCCCTAAGGCCACCGTACCCTGATAACGTCTAGAAACTGTTACTATATGAATTCTATGGCTGTGGTTTATTCTAGCAATGAAATATGTGGATCGGAATTGCTAATGTCCTTAGTGTTAAGGGAAGGGGAGGGAGGAGTATTATTTCTTCATATGTTCTTGGCCATATGGATATAATTCCACATGGATATATCCAATGTCAATAGATAATATTGAATATTTAAGAATATTAGAGTGTCAAATTAAGTTTTACCACAATAGGACATAAATAAAGTTGATGTGTTATAGCAGGGAGAAGATATTACCTTTTATATATATTGTAGTAAGTCTAAATGTACCAATACAACTCCCCATGCATGTGTTTTTAAAGAAACAGTCCACCTTTCTTTATTGCCCCCTTGTTTCTACATTGCTGGTTGAATGGGGTGCTGTAAGGGTTAAACTTACTACTTGTTTTTAGCAGCAGATACATTGCTCTCTGCTGCCCCCTGTGACCTGATTCTGAGCTGCAGGAGGTCACTGCCTTATTTATCAAAGCAGGTCAATACCTTCCTATGAGACCCTTGTTCCATAGGAATGTATTGAAAGCAAATAAGACAGTGACCCCTGGCCGCTAAGAAGCAGGTCAACCGAGGCAGTGTGGGCAATATATCTGCACAACTAGTAAGTTTAACCTTTACACCACCCCACTGAACTACTAGTGTAGAAATGAGGGGACAATAAAAAAAAAAAAAAGTGGATTGCTACTTTAATGGGGAGAGGGGAAAAAGCTTCTCTTTTATAGGAATGAAAGGCTGAAATTCAGCATGCCTGATCCTTCTTTCTTCTGACATCTACCATTGGTGAGAGTTGAGAAAGCTCTATACACATTAGGGTCTAACTACATTTTTTTACATTCGTTTCTAATGTAAGTTGTTGGCCATCCATTCACATAGAGATCAATGTATACTAAGTTTTTGTATCCATATTTTTGTGTTCCTGTTTTTTGCATCCGTTAATTGGATACGCTAAACAGATGTAGTAAAACAGTTAATGAATGGAACTTTGGCCGACCAGACTCACTGCAAACAATAGGTTCAGAGACTCTCTTCCACCTTTGGTCCATTGTTGAACAATACCTTGCATTATGGATAATGTGATCTGTAGATAGCTTTGTGACCAGTGTTATGCTTTCTTCTGCAGGTGGAAATCACACTTCAGGACATCAATGACAACCCACCAGTATTTCCAACGGATATTCTTGACCTTACCGTAGAAGAAAACATTGGAGATGGCTCAAAAATAATGCAATTGACTGCAACAGATGCTGATGAGGTATTCCTAACCTTCTTTTACCTTTTTTATTTCAAATATGAGATGATTATAGGACACCAAGAGGAAGAACAGATAGACATCAGTCTTTTATAAATGACAACGTTAATGGTAAAGGGGTTATCCCACAAATTGAGAACGGGAAGACCTATCCCACATTGGACATTCAGCCTGACCACAGCCAAGCTGAAAGTGGACATGACTGGTGCTGGACAGCGCTCCCATTCACTTCAGTAGTCGCACCGTAGATAGCTGAGAGCTGAATGCTTTACTTCCGGCTGATGCATAGTTTTCCTTATTTGTATTAACTGTTTGTGTCACCTTTGTAATGATGATGATGTAACAGATTTACATTCCCCACTATTAAAATGAGTAAAGCTCTGCTAGAATAAGAAATTTATAGCAAAGACCTGTGATTCATACAGGGAGATTTATTATGAATTTACACAAAAAACAAAACAAAAACCAAGGTTTAAATCTTAGTTGTGACAATTATTGTAGCAATTTGCGTTTTTTGTGGCATGGAAGTTGCAATACATTTAATAATATTTACGCTAGTTTACTGCTGCAAATGAAAACTGGTCGTGATGATAACAAATTCTAATGCCCCCTCAATGGCCCCACATATTATAACGCCTCTTAGGGCCCCTTCACACAGCGTAAGAGCTCGGCTCATTCCGAGCCGTACATGCGAGAGCGCTTCTAAACACTTCCCATTCACTTTAATGGGAGCGCTCGTAAAGCCGGCTTTACGTGCGCTCCCATTGAAGTGAATGGGAAGAGTTTAGAAGTGCTCGCGTGTATGGCTCAGAATGAGCCTAGCGCTTACGCCGTGTGAAGGGGCCCTCACACCATATAATGTCTCCTAATAGCCCCATGCCATATAATGCCCTTCATTAAGTTCCCTTCCAGGTTATCCCCACAGTGTCATGTGCCTGCCCAAGTTACCTCCACACTGTCATATCCCCCTCAGGATGCCCCCACAGTATCATGTCCCCCCACCCTCCATATGGTTACGCTCACATGTCCAGCCACATCATGTCTCCCTCAGGTTGCCCCCACAGTTTCATGTGTCCCCTCATGTTGCCCGCACAGTTTCATGTCCTCCTCAGGTTGCCCACACAGTGTCATGTCCCCCCAGGTTACCACCACAACTTCAAGACAGCAGATGGGTTATGAAGCAGGGAGCAGGCAGCTCCCTACTTCATCATTGTCTTCAACTTGAATTGGGGTAGCCTGCCCTGGGGGCCCGCTATCATAAGGCCCAGTACAAGTGTACCATTGGCTCTTTGTTTAAAGGTGCACTGAGCACATGAGCTGGTGGAAGAGCTGTTGCATTTATGAAGAGGAGTGCGCCTAGTCATAAGTAAGGCAGTTCATGTGTTGGTGCCAGGGATATGAAGACTGGCGGTGAATACACCATTCTTCATAAGTATCCACCAATGTGTTCACATTATTATTTCCGATGCTTCTAAATGAGGCTTCTTAAGTTATAATAAAGCTGGCAATATACATTAGATGTGTACCTGTGGGTCTGACCATGTAATGGGTATGGTGGTCTCTGACTCTCCTCTGACTGACAACAGATAACAGAAGAGATAAGTATCAGGCATTTTAGCTGTCCTATTCATTAGGTTTGTAGAAGATAAGCCATTGCCAGTGTCATCTTGTCTCCCCTATCTCCGTTCAGTACACACGCAATACTTGGCTGTGCCAAATGAGTAAGTGTGCGGGTGAGTTAGGCAAGCTAGATGTCAATCATAGACGTGTTTGGCTGACAGCTATCTAGAGTTTAGCGCTGGCTTAAACAGTTGCACTTGTAGAATAGGAAGAGAATATAAGACAGCATAAAGAGAAACTACAGATGGCAGCCAAGTATTCTGCTGTAGAGGAATATGCAATGTGTATATTTGCCAAAAACATACATGTGGAGGGTATGATTTATGACGCTGAAAAGTAATTTCAGTAATTGAGGACAGGAACAGCAGTTCTCTTATCCAGTATGTGAATGAAATATTATTATTATTAGTATGGAATAATATTATTAATAATGGCATATTTGACGACATTACACATTATGTTTAATATCAAAGTACAAGATGTGTGCAATATTACACATACACATTGGAATTCTACAAGGGCAAATGCTAATTTCTCCATATGGAATTCCATCTGTGTTTTCTATCAAATGAATATTTTAGTACTGAATTTAATTTATCATTACAAATACAAATGTGTCAACAAACATTACTTGACACGTAGTCCTCTGAGTGCATTATATAGGAATACATTATGAGGGTGTATTACGTAGTATACTATACAGCTTACCACATACATTCATTTTCAGCATTTCAGCAAGTCTTGACATTTAGAATTGTTAAAGGGACCTTACGTCTGAATGGACATTGATACTAAGGATAAGTCATGTATATTAGCTTGAAGGGAGTCTGACTGTTGTTACCTCCACCGATAAGCTATTTGTTAACCCAGTATAGTTCTGTACAAGCGCCCATATACATCTGGTTCCTAGTGCTTTACCTTTAGTATGTGCAGAGCAGAGGTGTGATGGTGCTCTGTGATATTAAATAATAATGTAATCACTGTGGTTGAATTTTCCTTACATTAGATATGTATATAGATATTGTGCATTATTACATTACATGCAGGCAGCTGGACGTTAGTATAAATTTCATTCTGGCTCTAAAAACATCTGCCCCTATTCACTGCACTGTAAGGCTAGTTTCACATCTGTGTTGGAGTCCGCCACAGATTTTGACAAAAATCGCCGGTTTCCGTGTAAACCCAGTAGAAACTCGGTGGACTTCATTATAATCTATGGAGTCTGTGGATATCCGTGGGTAACTGCTTTTTTAGCAGACAGAGTTCAGGTCCACAGGGGGACCCAAATGGCGAAGAGCCCATCACAAGTGTGTACATAGCCTTAGTTTTTTAGCATTTACAAAGCAGAAGTCTATCTATCTATCTATCTATCTATCTATCTATCTATCTATCTATCTATCTATCTATCTATCTATCTATCTCCTATCTGTCTATCTATCTATCTATCTATCTATCTATCTATCTATCATCTAGAAACACTTATCTACATGGTGTAATAAAATGACAAGTATATATACAGCACATCTTAACCACTTCTACCTCTTTAAACAAGGAAAGGATTGTATATGTCTTTTGGGATTGCGGACACCTGGTCTTTTCTTCCAGAATTGTGGTTTTTCTGTTTAACATTTTTGTAATATCTTTTACATCACATATTTATGTGACACTTGGTATAAGTGGTAACTGACAGAAAGGAAATATCAGTGTTTTATTTCTCTTGTGTGGCTAACAAGTCCATGAATTGTTAACATTGTCATGAGTGAGCGACTCTCTGCTGACATGTGGGGCTTACAGCCCCTATCTAAATAGTATCTTTTAAGATAGATTTGTCTAAAACAACAGAGATCCCTGTATGGTACTGAATAATAAAAACACATAATAATATACTTACTTGTGACATATTAGACTACATTATTCCTTCCGCATCCATATGATTTCTATTGGTGTAATGGTAAATGTACAGATATAAGTGGTCAGTATTGTACTGGACTGTTGTATTGAAGGTAATTGCTTTATAATTCATGAATGTAGACCTTCTAGATCAATGTACGTTACAGTATATTTTTACTGTGTCTTCATCTTTAGCTTCAGAATGACTTTTATATTAATAGACAACTGATGCTCAAGATGTCACCAAAGACACAGATCAAAGTAATTGCCGAAATAAGAAAAATACATTGTTGCATCAGGTTACTCAATAGGAAATAGTTGTTGCATTTAATACATCATCTACTTCCATCTCATAAATGAAATGTTACTTAAGAACATCCTTGGGAAAAGTAGCATAGCATGAATGCTATTCCTCAGGCAGAAGTAGCTCCGATTTTTACACCAGAATTCACTTGTATTCATGCATCGAGTCCTTCAAGTAACAATGGGATGTAGGAAATGCTAGAGCGGACAGAATCCGAGCTGATAGGCGTTCATCTCATCCAACGCTTCAGATGACATTAGAACAATTTACTGTAAATGCTGTAAAGTACCGGAGGTGAGAAGCAGAATAGCTAGTGATTCCTTTATTCACGTCATTTGCTCTAGATATAATAGATTTCTGGATGGCACTACACTTTGGATGACTTCTTAAATGTAACCTGAAGTTACTGGATACCAGCAGAAAGTCTGTACATCAGCGCCCAAGTCTCTGTCTGCATCAATATAGGGTTGAGGGGATATCGTCACTCCATAGAGATAGACCGCCATTTAGGTGTGTGGAGTCTTATTAAGCCATGAGCGCTCCACTGTGTAAAGGAACATGGGAAGAATATGCAAATCTGACTTCCATGGTGTAATTAGGATGTCAGTGCCTCAAGTATGCACACCAATAGAGGGCGCTCACTGAGAATATGCAAGTCTGTCTTCCATGATATAATTAGGAAGACAGATTCTCAGTCAAGAAAACCTATAGAGGACGCTCCCTTTAACATCATGCCGACCTTCTCAGAGGCCTTTGTTTGCAATGATGTTGGGATTTTACCAGATACAGTCTCTCAGTCTCTGGTATAATGCCAACATCATTGCAAACAAAGGCCTCTGAGAAGGTCGGCATGATGTTAAAGGGAGCGCCCTCTATTGGTGTGTATTCTTGAGGCACTGGCTTCCTAATTACATCATGGAAGTCAGATTTGCATATTCTTCCCATGCATCAATATAATCACTGATGTCTTCACTTTCTAAGGGAGCCGGTCACCAAAAAAAAGACTATCCCATGTACAAACATTATGTTATATACTAGGATCAGCTGAGCAGATCGATATATAGGTTTGTGGGAAGGGATTCAGTATAATGTGTAACGTATTGATGCAAATATCTGCGTTTAGGAATCCAATGGTTGATGTCATTCAGTATCTCATATAGAGATGAGTTGCAGTTGCTGTTTAGGACCACTCACTGCACTTGAATTAAAGGGGTTGTCCAGCCCTATATTGATTTTTCATACCAATGACCTTTCTGTAAAACCCTTTACGTTATACTGGGCCTTCTCCCACAAAGCTGTTTCTGCTCAGGACCTCCTGCTCTTTGATACGCTGCCTACAGATAGAACTGCACGTACAATGTGTCAGGTTCCCTTTAGTAATTTACTTCACACTTTATATTCTGTATGACCTCAGATAATTAGAAGTTTATCTTATAACATTCATTTGCTTTAGACACTAGCAATAGTATTTGGTACAGTAAATATCAGATAATAGCCATCACATTGGGCGAGGTTTTATAAAAAATTAATAATATATGAAGTCAATGATACTAATATTCATTGGGGACTGGATTTTAAAGCAGGGATTTCTTTATTTCAATCATTTTGTATTAACATAAATTATATTTCATTGTATGTTTCCAATTTTTGGTTTGTATGTAATTTAACAACATAATAGAAAGTGACTGTTGTGAATGTTTGTATGGTTTACAAGTTCACATTACACATTATCAGTAACACATCCAAAACTGACTCAAACAATAACAGGGAAAATGGACATTTTTTACAATAACATCTGTTTATAATTGTAAATATATCTAATACTTTGTATATTTCACAGCCATTGATCTCCCTGGTTAATTGTCTAAATGAATATAGAAGATGTTATCATGCTAGAAGAGCAATCTGCATTCTTTCCATGCTTGTAGTCTTCTAAGACGAGACAGACGATATGACTTATTAATGGCAAGGGATATAGTGTGGATGGATAGTTAAAACACTTATGATAAAGGAATAAAAGAAGTCACACATTTAGCATATAGTCAATGTAAGACTATGGTATGAGGGATGTGTGTTGTAGAGAAAATAAGAAATTGCTCAGGAACGGCGGCGCAGATCAGAATGACAAAGATAGGAGAAGAATCGCCTTTCTAAAGGCTATTCTGACGTGGTATTTGTAAAAAAATTGATTCTAATGATAGAATCCCTTTAAGCTGTCCATACAATTTAGTTACATAAGTATTGCCTATGTACAGATACTTTGGCTCAAACGCTCTTCATGGTAGCTTATGCCTCCCAAGAAGAAAAGGACTGGGCATGTGGAATTCAAAAAGTCCATTCCCCCTTTCCCTCAACATCTGCTATCGAACAGAAAGTTGGCACAACCCTATACAGTAGATGAGTGGCCAATCCCACCACAATAAGTATGTCCAGTCAATATTAATGTAAAATGTATGGCCACCTTTCTCCAAGAGGTTCATGAGTATCAGATTTTCATCTCAGCATTCTGTAGACTTCTTTATTTAGGTATTGCTTCTATTTACAGTTACTTGCAAAATGCTTCTCCAACTTCATTTGCTTCTTCTTTACCAACTTTTCTATACTGTACATACAATCTAATGGAGAATACACTATTTCTCTTTTTAGGGTCCTAATGCTCTTGTAACATACACAATTATTAGTGGCGCCGATGACAGTTTCCGCATTGATCCAGAGTCAGGAGACTTGATAGCCACCAAACGCTTGGACAGAGAACGTCGCTCTAAGTACTCCCTCTTGGTTAGGGCAGATGATGGTCTTCAGTCTTCAGATATAAGAATAAATATCACAATAAGTGATGTCAATGATCACATTCCAAAATTCAGCCGAGCTGTCTATTCATTTGATGTGGCAGAAGACACCATGCCAGGTAAGCAAGATACTACATAACATTTTCATGTTGTTTTGTATTTTGTGAGCATTTCTAAAATTAAAAATTTTGTTATCATTCTTGCCAAAAACAGAAATAAATTTCATCACAGGAGCGTATAATAGAGATGAGCGAACAGTAAAATGTTGTAATATGATATTCGATATTCGTTTCGAGTAGCCCCTCAATATTCGACTACTCGAATCGAATATCGAATCCTATTATAGTGTATGGGGGGAAAATGCTCGTTTCAGGGGTAGGCAACATTCGATCAAATTACACTTACCAAGTCCACGAGTGAGGGTTGGGCTGGATCCTCCGAGAAGTCTTCTCCGTGCAGCGTCCCCGCGGCATCTTCTGGCTCTGAATTCACTCTGCCAGGCATCGGGCCTGGGCAGAGCCGACTGCGCATGCCCGCACTACAAGAAAATATAGTGCGGGCATGCGCAGTCGGCTCTGCCCAGGTCCGATGCCTGGCAGAGTGAATTCAGAGCCGGAAGACGCCGCGGGGAAGCTGCACGGAGAAGACTTCTAAAGGTAGGAGAAGAACCAGCGTTGATTGGCCGACTGTATAGCATTTGGCCAATCAATGCTGGTTCTGCATCGAACTTTTCCATTCAAATAGCGAGTGGTACTCGATCGAGTATGAGTATTTCGAATACCGTAATATTTGGTCGAATACCTACTCGATCGAATACTACTCGCTCATCTCTAGCGTAGAAGACTCCAAGTAAAGGACCTTACAAGGACCAAAAATATGGCCTTGTAAATTCACAATTCTTTCTCTACAGCTACAAATTTTGCCAAAAATAAAACTCCATTTACTTGATGAAAGATCTCAAATAGACCACGTCAGATTCTTCAACATATTTTTAAAATTTTGATGATTTTTTTTTTTGAAGTTACTATCTACATCATTTACATCACAGACAAGACATCTCAAACAGGATTACAATAGAAGATCACATCTGTACTGGGAACATCGATAGGGATCCATCATTGCATCTACTACTGACAATAGATGATGTCACAGTTTATCTACTCCTCTTCCTTGCACAGAACATGTCTAGAATACTCTCTTGTAGACCTCAATGAGTCCGCTCCAGTCTATAACTACCTATGTTATGACTCTTCTGTAAAACATATCACTAAATTTTGTTAGCAGAGTAGAGGAGTTTAGGAAAGATGTCAGCCCCCATAATCATGGCAATAATATAAATCTTTTTATATGATGTTATATTTTATTTTCTTACTTATTCAAGTAATTTTTGTATTATATATTTTTATGAAGTTCTGTTTATTCACATAATCAGGTTCGATTGTAGCTGCAATACTGGCTACAGATGATGACTCTGGTATTAATGGAGAAATCACCTACACCGTTACGGATGATGATGAGGATGGCATGTTCTTTCTGAACCCTGTGACTGGTGTATTTAATGTAACACGTGCACTGGATTTTGAGGTACAGCAGTATTACATTCTCACGGTGTGTGCACAAGATGGTGGAGGACAATTCTCATGCGTGAGAGTCTATTTCAATATAATGGATATCAATGACAACCCCCCAGTCTTCAGCATGAGCTCCTATAGTGCTTCTGTAATGGAGAACTCAGCGATTGGATTCACGATTCTCACATTCAATGTGACTGATGCAGATGAAGGTATGCAGTTTTCCCATTACTTTTATTTTCATTTACTAATTTCATTACGTTTATTACATCCCATGGAGACAAGATGCTTCTTGTGGTCTATATCTGGCAAGAATTTTTGATTATATGGCATTTTCTAATCCAGAATGTAATCATTAATTAAAACCAATTCTATGTGATGAAGGTGTCAGAGATTTGGCTACGCCTATGACTAGATATGTATTCTGTTTTGCAGAGATTTCAGTACTTATTAATGTGTATACTGTAAATTCTATTCTTTACAGCAAATTTCGTAAGTAATTTAGGGTTGCACAATTCACAGGACCATACATTTAAAGGGTTGTCAACCGATAAGTATAATGTTTATTGTACTGATAATAAGAATTGATAGATTTTGCCATTTATAAGACATTCATTATAATAATGATCCTCTGATGAGAATAAATAGTGTGGTGTTACCTGGATATATAGTAATGTGCACCCCCCACCTGCAGAGATAAGTGTTAGTGCCGAGTCACACTCCTCAATGTCCACACCTATTCTCAGGGTACTGATCTTCTGTTCATTGAATGGCAACCTACAGATTGCTTCTACGCTGCTTGTCATGGCAGGACCAGCTCTTATTCAGTGGACAGTTAATAGATTTTCTAATTGCAACCTATATAAACACACAAACATGTATAGAATTATCTAAAATCCATAACTGTCTAATCAGGTGACAGTCCCAACTACCAGTATATCACTATGCTTCTCTATACATCTTTGTACAAAATGGCCTCATATAGTAACATCAAGAAGAATGCTTCTAAATTTTGACTTGTTGTGATAGAAGATGTACTATTTTTTTCACTGGCATACACTTCATGATACAATTGTTATCTATATGCAGTGGAACTCCTTGGGAGATACATATACAGTATGGCTGCCAGAGGGGAAAGGAGATTGACTGGGGAGAATAATTGGGGCTATATTTATTGCCAGAGCAGGAAGGAGATGGAGTTTTAGAGCAAGGGCGAATAAAACACATATGGCGTGCATGTAAGGTGTTTGGGGAGTTGTAGGTATAAAAAAAAAATCATGTGACACTGCCCACCCCAGAGTTTAGCGGTAGACTTAAGGGGAATACACAAAAACCATAATAGTAAAGAGGTATTTTTCGAATGTATGAACACATTGTGAAGTGGAATAAAACAATTACCGTATATCTAGATAGATAGATAGATAGATAGATAGATAGATAGATAGATAGATAGATAGATAGATATTTCAGATCTTACTGTCAAAGGTTAGTGGATTCCCCAACTGAAACCAATACAAACGCACAAAAGTGTAGAATTATAGAAAAGCTATATCTGTGTTAATAAGTAGCAGACTTACTATCAGTGTATTGCTATGCCTTGCACCTCTGTATAAATTAGGATTTATTTACTCGTCTGCTTTCAGCGAAAGTGTGATTTTCTTTTATATCATGAACTGCATGCACACCCATTGACTTTAATAGGTGCATGCAGATGTATATTTCTTTTCCACGATCCAACAGTCATTGGAAAAAGAATGGAGAAATGTTCTATTTTGGTCGGTTTTGTGGTCTACTGAGTTCCATTCTAGCCTATGGTCCCTGAAAATCACAGACAGCACGCAGATGCTATTCGTATATAGTGTCTGATTTTCATGGACCTAGACACGTTGTAAAGTCTAGTAATACAAACAAACAAATGAATAAATGGAACCATTTTTGACATGTGTGGAGATTGATCAACCTCAAAAAGCCCAGAACATAAAGCAGAATGGAAAGTGAATGTGTGAATAAGCCCATAGTCACATAGCTGTGGCTTTCTCTGGGTACCCTAGTTTCTTTCTATATTGTTTTAATATGCTCTAAGGATTGTTTTACAGTAAAAACCTATGCAAAAGAGACCACTGTCCATCGCACGTTCTTAGTGGTAAGATTGGCCAAAAAAAGAGCAACCTTTAATTCTGTAGAAACATCCTTTTCTCTGTCAGTAGAAGTATGTAGGGAATGTAGCGCACAGTATAAGAGGTGATGGGGCGAGTAAGCGTTCTTCCTTTCCTTTGGTATTTCCACAACATAACAGCATCACTAGTTACTTCTATACAGTGATAGTGGTAGACCAGTGTGCTGGGAATCACCATAGACATCTGGGATCCCGGCATATGGACCAGCTTTCTATGCCACACCAGCTGCTAGTAAGCACATTGCAAACAATTTGATTATTTGAATAAAATGAAGATCGTTTACTTAGATAATATGAAGTATTTATTTTCAGCGATATGCTAAGTACCACAGTTACCATGGCGACCAACTGAGACAAAACACTTGAACTAAGATCGTGCAGTCACAGTAAAACAAACCCCTATCATTGTGCCAAATGCTATCAAATGTAAAAATGCAATTAAAGAAATCTATACTAATTGTTTTAATTAGATTGTATATCATGTGTCTGTGCCAAATGCATATCCTTATCCCTATAAAAATGCTTAATCCTTACAATGTTTATTCTTCACATTCAGAAAGGATTATAGAGATCTTGTTAAGTCCCTTAAAGTGGATCTATCAATATGAAATCCCAGCATATAATACATTTCAACATAAGAGTCCAAATAACTCTACTAAGCTTCAAGTTAAACTTTGCTACATCTGTATATTATTTAAAAGATAAAACAGGCAGATCTCTAACATATCTGACAATATGGCAGGAATGTATCCACACATCAATGCCAGATTTCTCCCAGTCCTAGCCAGTTTGTTAGATGTAGCCTTCCATTTTGGCAAACAGGTGTGGGCCTCATTTATTAAGAGTTCGTAGCATCTTAAGACATTTCAGACACACCTTGTGCCAGTCGGGGTCTTCAGAAATCTGATCCTACGTCTTATCAAGTGTTTAGAAAGAAAAAAATCTTCTCTCTTTGCTTTGCCAGTTTCCTGCTCTTGCCTAAGAGTCTACAGGGTGTTAGGTTAGCAATACATGTTATATAGCTGTTTGACAAATACTCACTTGGCCAACAACTTTTTCATCTGACAGTCTCCTTCCACCTTAAACACATGCACTCTCAGCTCAGAAAGTGAGTAAACATCCTGTGGGGCATCACCATGTACATTCAATAGTCGCCCAGATTAGGCAGGTTTGGCCGATATTCACCTTAAGTGTACAGTATATTGTTAAGGGATCCAATCCACCATTCAATGGCTATGAAAACCTTCAGGAGAAGCTGAGAGACCACTGAGTGTACCGTGGACTACTTTCCATAGTATTTGGATCTAATTAAATAGGTTTTTCAAGCAATAATAATTATCTGTAGTTTAATTTAGTATTAGAAATAAGTTCAACTAAAACTAATGAACCTGAACTTTCCATGGATCTTCTGAACTGATTGGTTTCCTAGAGGCCTGGACTTTGTGTCTGTGATACAGATGTTAAAATATGCATTTGAGAGACACCTTACTCTACATGGATCTCTGAATTTCTGAATTCCTACCGCTAATACGGCCAAATGTCAGTATGACATTCAGAATCCCTATTATTTAGTTTCCAACGTTTGCAATCTCTTAAACTATTGTACCCCTGGTTTAGTACTCCTGCAGTATTGTTTGTTTTTATCTTAGCAGCTTCCTGAATATTGTGCTCGCAAATTTCGCTCTACACCCTTTCCAGCTATGGCCATTCATGATTAATACTTGCAGGAATCTACACAAAGGAGCTGTCTGCTGTTCAGGAAGTTTCCACGTACACCAATCATGAATATTTACAACAATGACAGTAGTCCAAATCCATTCAAAGGAAAATCCTCACTGTGACTTAGAGCGTCTGCTCGGGCTTTACAAATCACTGGTCACATTCATCTGTTTTTCTATATTTCATTTTCTAGGAATAAGAGTTTTTAGTAAAACTAAGCTTAAAAATACATATTTTTATTCCTAGGAAAATGAATGTAAAAATATTTATGTGACTTACAAAAAATGGTGAGACAAGTAGGAACCATCCTTATCTTCAAGTCTCTCAACATTTAGGTGTTTTAAAGTCTTATGTTTAAAGTAATGTTTTCCTGTGTTGGCAAGTGAAGGCATGTTAGTAGAATATGATGTGTGTCACGTAAATGTTGGGAAAGGATGAGGTGTGGGAGTAGGCACCTAACTAGGTAGGGAACACAGTTTGTGGATTTAAAGCGAAAAAAACAATGTATGTTAATTTTTGTACCAATAAGTGTCACCCAGTGTAAGAACAATAGAAATTGGAGTGATAAAAAGGGTAAGGGGGGCAATTAAATAAATGACTATCCTATTGAAAGCTACAGTATAATGACTGGAGGGAGGTGACACCAAGGGCGATTGTCCCACCCCTGAGGTGTAGTACATGGCAGGGAAAAACTCAGTTGGAGCCAAAATGCCTTAAATAGCTTGGTCTCTCCTTCCTTGTAGTATGCATTTATATTGTCATTGTTTCCTCTAAACTCTGACTGTGGTAGTTTTCCACCACTAAAAAAATCCCTTTAATAACACTTTCTCTGGTACCTCCTAAAACTGTCCAAAAGAAAATAGAAAAAGATGCACTCAACTTTTTGGGTGAAGGTCGATCACATCTTTATTAACAATACAGAACAGGAATGACTTGTAGAGGTTTTCTAAGGTTTTCTTTTAGCTCAACACATTAACCAAGAAGGTGCATGCCCAACAGGGCTCCCAATGGAAATGTCTACTTTCCAAGGCAAAATGTTAGCATTGCACATTGACCAATCGCCATCTGTGACCTAGAATGAGAGAATGGTAGCAAAAACGGAAAAGGACAACAGTGTAAGATGTACGAATGAGAACAATTTACACTATTAAACAAAAAGTAGGGAGGGCGAGAATGTCAGCTCCAGACTAGCTGGTAATCCGACAGACGGAGCTCCTAGCCTTAAGAGTGGAGGGTGTGGGATTTAGAGCCCCAGTGGAGAGAGTAGTTTAGCACCTTTGTCAGTTTATCAGGTGTCCAGTGTACAGTCATTTCTAAGGCCATATTGGTTTGTGATTAAAAGGAGTCTGTCAGCAGGAACTCTTGTCCCTGTACATTTTATCATGGGTTTATAGAACAAATGTATTCTGCGTCACCATTTTATCATACAAAACACTTGCCTGGAAAAGCTCATTGGATAGCAAATAAATGGTATATTGTTAAATGTAGGTAATATTTTTCTGTTCCACACTGTCCATTTCTAGCCATAGCAATTTCCCAGTGAACACATAATCTCACATGATGTGTTTTGTATTTTTTGTCTAATAAATAATTGTTCTCTTTTACTTATATTTACATTATGTTTTTGGAGAAATTGCCAAGACCCATTAGGATAAGAGCTTAAGCATGCCTGTTGTCATATTACTCATTTGTAGACAGTGTTATGGAACTGTCTGCAGACATTAAACTCTTGTCTGTGAGAATTTCTCAGGACTGGAAATTAAGGAAACTTTCCTAGTTGTTTACATTCCCATTTTCTTCTTTCATATACAAATGAAAGTCTATGATATTTATACTTGTGACGTTATAATATACAGTAATTAATATGGCATGTAGCATAATAACTGCTGATACATGGATATTACAACCATAGTCTGCTGCTCCCTTTACAAGTCAGTATAAATGTTATCCAATGCAACAAACTCTAAGTATCAGTAATGATGATAAATCATGCAAAGAAAGCATAACACAAGAGTTAAGAGTGTAAAGCAAGCCTTCCTGAACAATTAACCTAATTAATTCCCTATCCATAGCTGCTAGCTCTGCTAAACCCTAAAGCTCCTTTATATAATCCTGTCTTCGGTGGCTTACTTCAGGACTCATTTTTTTTAACCAAATCATTCAGTGGTCCATCAGTTTTCTGGAGGATCTGCTTAGTCTTGTAGCCCTTGGCATCATATGAATTTAGTATTTAGCCTCTACTTGTTCAATCTAATCATGATCTCATTATAGTTTGGTTATACATTTCTGTATTCTATTATCTGCTTCTTTACGCCAGGAAGGATAGCTTCTAAGGCACAATGGGATCCCATGGTTCACACGTGGAAGCAGTTGACAAACTACGTAGTAGTGTTCTATAAATTGAAATATATATCTAGGGTGTTTCCCTAAAAGTTCTTTAAAATATGAAGCACATTGCTATAGGAACAGAATATATCCAGCTGATTCCTTATGTCTCTTTGGTCTTTTTGGCTGAAACGTCAAAAATGTGTTTTACAAAATGAGCGAATTCTCATACTGTAAGAAAAATCACAGCTCACATTTAATCTTTAAAAGAACACTAAACCTAGAAATGAATGATAAAAATATAGGATAGGGGAAATTAATGGTCAGTGGTCAATCTGCTGAGACCCCCAATGATCCCAAGAACGGGCTTTTTTTTAATAACAATAATAACAATATAATAACAATATATGTTAAAATTTGTTATGAATTATTTTCATCATAATATATGGTGAAATGGAAAATCTGTCCCAAGAAAAAGATAAAGATAAGGGGTAACCTTCTCATAGAGGTAGCCTTCTGGAGAGATTTTGTAGCATATCCAGTACCATATACAGCAATCCCTTCCTGGATCCTAGTTGTGTTGGGAGACTAATCCATTGAATTTCACGAGTTTGTTTTAGCTGTGTTTGTAACTTTTAAATTAAATCAATTATTGAGTGATATAATGTACTTTTTTATTGATTTTTATCAGGATTGAACTCTAAGTTGCTATACAGTATTTCTTCCGGAGACAGTATGGGTCAGTTCCAGATTAACAAGGACGGAGCCTTAAGTATTCTTCAGACATTGGACCGGGAAAGTCAGTCTTTCTACAATCTAGTGGTACAGGTTCATGATTTGGCCCCTCCACCAGCATACAGATACACAAGCTCTGTGGAAGTCTCCATAATTTTGTTGGATGTCAATGATAATCCACCAAGCTTTATATCTCCAAAGTTGACTTATATCCAAGAGAACACCCCCACTGAAACAATTGTATTTCGTGCTCAAGCCACTGATCCAGACAGTGGACCAAACTGCTATGTCCAGTACTCCTTGCTTAGCTCCTTGGGAAATAAATTTAGTATAGGAAATATTGATGGTGAAGTGCGACTAACAGGAGAGCTAGATCGAGAAGATATTTCCAATTATACTTTAACAATTATAGCTACCGATAAAGGAGAGCCTTCACTTTCCTCTTCTGTGGATGTTGTAGTCATGGTTCTTGACATTAATGACAATAACCCTCGCTTTTCACAAAGCCTCTTTAAAGTGGAAATAAGTGAGAACATACTCACAGGAACGGATCTCATTCAAGTGGTGGCAATGGATGCAGATGAAGGAGTAAATGGCATGGTCCGTTATGCTATTATAGATGGAAATCCAAGCAATGAATTCAGGATTGATTCAGTCACTGGAATAATATCAATAGCCAAGCCTTTGGATCGTGAGAAGAAGTCCTCATACTCCTTGGTCATCCAATCATCAGATCGTGGCAGTAGTCCACGGACTGACACAGCCACAGTCAGCATTGTCTTGTCTGATGTTAATGATGTGGTTCCTAAGTTTGAACTGTCCCCCTACTCAGTAAATGTACCGGAGAACCTAGATGTATTACCCAAGACAGTGCTCCAGGTTAGTGTAACTTCTTACTTAATTCTCTTTATTAGACATACCTAGAAACATCAGATGCTTTTATGAAATGCAAAATGTCTTGTTTTATAAGATGAAACCATTTACTCATTTCAGGTTGTAGCCAGAGATGATGACCAGGGACTTAACAGCAGGTTAACATATGCTTTGACCACTGGCAATGAGGATGGGGCCTTCAGATTGTCTTCTATTGGACAGCTTAGTGTGGTGAAAAGTCTGGATCGAGAGATGAAAGAGCAATATATATTACTGATCACAGCTACTGATTCAGGTACTTGGTTATTATTATTATTATTTTAACATAATGGTAATATAGCTATAAACACATTTCAAGTTGTATGAAGCCATGATATTATAATGTACAAACATATAAAAACAGGTACTTCATGGAACAAGGATTTGTGAAAGAAAATGTAAAATGTGACCTGCACTTATGTGACAGAATCTCTCCTTATGTGGTTATATGAATCTGACACAACTATGTAGATAAAGTAAGGGCTTGTTCACATCTGCGCCCGGTCTCCGTTCTGCAGGTTTCCGTTTCCTGCAAAAAACAGAGATGGAAGACAGAAACCTGCAGGACTCTTTTATACCCATTCATTTGAATGGGTTTGAAAGATGTCCGGCCGTGTGCGCCGGTGAGCGTTTAAGCTCTTTTTTAAAACCGGACACAGAGTCGGACATGCAATACATGTAGTACATGCAGATTTAAAAAAAAAAAACGTTTTCGCGGCAGAGAGCATAAAACGCTCACCGCCGCTCACGGCCGGACCCGGTCTGTGGTTTCCGTCTTCTTGCATGCAGAAGACGGAAACCAAAGAACAGACTGCCGAACGCTAGTGTGAACCTAGCATAAATGGTACATATGACTAATGGTAACAGTAGTTATATTTAGGTAAATATAAAGGTACTGAGATTACCTTGTAATATTGCCCATGTTGCAGCCTATACGGTATAAGTAAGCCACTTGAGGAGTATCAGAGAATTCCTATATTATCATTGTATAACACATATTGGGGTATCCGCTCACCCTTCTTTAGATCAGTATGACATGTACAGCCATAGAAATGTAAGGGCGTACGTGTCCGGTTCAAAAGAAAAGTTGTAGCATAGAGACATTACTTCTAAAGGAGAATATTTCGGAGATCTAGTGCCCTTCAGGGCAGCGATAAAGCTATGTAATCTACTAGACCAATGATAAATCTCCCCAATGTGTTTTAATTCTTCACCATTTTCAGTTCTCCATTTGCTGTAGATGAACTGTAACATTACTTGGATACATTGGGTTACTAATATTTTATCACCCTCCTTACATTTACTGGATACGGATAGGTTTTTTCTATGTCTTCTTGTGAGCACATAAAGCAATTTGGAGAAATCAATTACTCATTAGAAAAGTTATAAAACTTTGTAAGTGACCTCTCAGAGGATACATGAGACACGGTCGTGCTGTTCTCCCACTCACCCAGGACAGCCATATATGGGATATTCTGTTTGTTAAAGAAATTAATATTCTGTACTTGAATTATATCCTTAAAGCCACTTGAAACTTGGAGAAGTATGTCTGAGATACTCAGTTACCAATGAGCGATGTAACTACAAGACAACACACAGTTGATCTTACCGAGTCCTAAGTCATTTTTTACCATGCAGATATTTAGCGGAGGCCAATATGGAGACAGAGAACAAATGTGTAGTCTTTAATCATTGCATATAAGCTTCATAGGACGGAATATCTCTTTATAATCAGTGCCAGGGTTTGTAGATAAAATATCGTACAATCCAGTGTTTACATTTGTGTGTACGGCAATGTAAAACTAAACTGTCTGGTCTCTCTCTTGAGATGTATGACTACGAACTGTCCTCAGTTTACCTTCTCTATAAGTGATAAATGTTACTCTTTCAGGAACAGTGGAATAGAAATATGCTTTTATGAGCAAGGAATGATGTTTTTATCAGTATGGTCCTTTAAACATCTGTTCACTTCACTATGTTACCTGATTCAGTTTTTCCACATGTTAAGCCCTGTTCACACTTCAGTTAGTTCTTTCCTAGTGGTTTTCATTTCTTCCTGACAGTCACAGTAGTATAGTCTGCTGTATGATTTGTCTCAATAAAAGAAAAATAAATAAAACCCAAATCTTGAAGGACCCAAGTAATAACAAAGCTGGTAATACCAGTCAGGATCCATTACAAAATAAATTCCAACAAATCAGTCATGTCTCCATTGAAGAAGCCATGATATCAGTATAACTAGAGCTTAAATAGGTTGTTCAAGACTTCAGATTTTATGACATTTTCTTAGGATAGGCCATACATTTTTGATTAGTGGGGTGATATCAGCCGCCCCCTCATCGATTAGCTGTATCGGCCACTTCTTGATGCCCATTGATACACAACATGGGGTCGGCAGCAGATAGCTCTTGTCCTGGTATTGTGGCCCAGTGCCAGTACTGCAGCTCAGCTTTCATTGTCTTCAGTAGGAGCTGGGTTGTAATCATGACACCTGGTCACAAAGCCAAATGCTTCTGCCTTCTATCCGGTGTATAGTATTGGCCCCTTACATGCTTGGGGGAAAGGGTCGGGATGTTGGCCCACCCACCAATGCTAAAGGAAACATAGCACCACACAGTAGGAGAAAATGGAGGGACAACCAGTCTTAAAAACACTATTATCTTCTAAAAAGCCATAAATTTTCTACAACTGATGTGCCTTTACACCTGAAACAATAAGCAAAGAAACAAAATGGAAGGAGATAAGACACTCAACATTAATGAATGCCCAAGGGGTCTTAAAAATTATATATTTATTAGAAATAGAAATACATAGATGAAAACTGACAATACACAATTTCCCAAAATATGTCAGGGGAGACCAACATGCAGAAAATGAGGTGAGTATGGTGCAGGAGTAAATGCACCAATTGAAATATAGGTAATACCTGTAATCAGGACAAACATATACTCTTATGTGTCCACAATAGGGAAAAAGCAAAGCTCTTATATAGCATATATTCTTATATGTCCACAATAGGGAGATAGCAGTGCTCCCTACAATAACCATATATGTTAATATATTGGTATATGTATATAGCACAGGAAGACAATCACACAATAGAGTTAGGTTACAGACCACATACCCATCTAGAGCGTAGTTACAATGTGGTCTCCACCTGCCGTTTCGGCTATCCACCTTCTTCTTCCAAATATTGGATAGGCTATAAAATCCTAAATCCTGGATAACCCATTTAAGTTAGCTGTGATCCACATTAACCATGGACTTAACAAATATTCACATGGTTTTGCTATATTGTGTATTGTATCGTAGGTGGTTGTTGTCCAAGTGACTACAGAACCAAACTATAATCCTGCTCTATACATGCAGCCGTGATATGTGACCATAGCAATCACATACCGCTCCTTCTTCATTTATATATTTCCATTTATGTGTCTCATTAGGTTGAGGACAGTTCTGTTTCTCAGTAGACAAGTTTAAGGTAGTTTGTAATGGAAATCCCAGGAGTCAAAAAAGTGTCTACAATGGGGTGTACGTGACATAGTGGAAGGACATCCAGTGCAGTTTAGAAACTGAACTACATCTACATATATAGTCACACAGCTACATTTTCCAAATTAAGCATTCAGTGACCTTCATACAGTATATATACACTTCAGTCTTCAGTCCAAAACATAAACTATCTATATATATGCGCATATAGCATAGACATCCATTGACAAAGGATGACCAGATCTGGTCATCTCATACTACACATCTCTAAGAGGTCAAGTAAAGAAGGACCCATCTGTACCTATTTATAATGAAACGTAAGGGCCATAGCTATAAATGCAGTGCAGATTCAATCCATATTATTATTAATTTCCAGGATAGCAATAGGAGACACCAGGATTTTTTATTTGAACACTTCCCTAAAGCACTTTATCACTTCCATAGCAAACATGCCTAAGATTCATGTTGTGAGTTTCTCCCAGGGTATTCTGTTATAATGTGAAAATTTACCAGCATATCCTGCGCTTAAATCTCTATGGGTAATGTCATGAATCCTCCAAAATCTATGACAGCTTTCAGATTGCAGATACGGGCCTATCATTCTACCTTGCACTTTTGCCAGGAAAGCAACAGGCGTCTATGTGAAAGTGTTTTTATGGGACTGTTGCAGCTTGCGAGTGTATAAATCACTGTTTTGCCTAGCTGTGGCTTGCTTTGTGAGAAAGCCAATGAGAATATACATCTCTCTTATTCCATCTGGCAGAGGCTAAGCAAGATAGGTAAATATTAAGTTCTGGCTGGACGTCAGGAATAGTACCGCTACGGCAGCTTTGTTCATTAATATCTTTAACTCTTTGAACATTTTTCTATTGGGAAAACACTCACATTCCAGCCATCAGCATCCATTTATTTATTGGTTGCATAGATATTGAACTGCACATCTGGAAACCTGCTAACAGTCATGGTCTACTGTTTCAATACGAGACAAGGTTGTGGCGTCCAAAGGTTCGCTATAAAGCACAGCTGCATCCAAGCCATAAATACCATTTGTAACTTACAGTACTTGCAGCTTACTGTACATAGAGGATCTCCAGTGTTTAGTCATGCTTTGTAATAGCTGAAACTGGTAGATTAAGGTCACATTACTATATAGAAAGTTAACATATTACCAGAATATTTAAAGAGAATCTGTCACCAGATTTCCCAATACAATGTGTGTATGTCCTGCACATATACGCCCTGATAAGGCGCTGTACTTACCTTGAAGCTAAGTCAGAATGGTAATATTAGCCTTTTCTGGCCTGATATTAAAATAAGAATTTTATAACTTTTTCCGGACTCATAAAATGCTCATTTTAGTATCAGACAGAACTTTTAAAAAGAATCTTACAGTATATCCAAAGTGAATTTTTCAAGAACGCCATAGTTCTATTGGATCCTTCATATTCCATCATAACATGTTTCTGACATTTGTGATCATATATGTGTAGTGTCCTTTATTTAAAACATATATCCGGGGAGGAAAAGAGATTATAATATTTTCATAACCACATTAAATGTTAGACCTTATATAGTTATAGTTATACAACCAGCTCTTTCTCAGAAAGATTTAAAGTGTGAAAGAGATTCCAGAGTAAAATCATAGGACTTTCACCTATCATCCTGCAATCTGGGGCAGAAAAGCGTCTACATAGTTTACTTTCCCATGTTTTAGTGTTGTAGGGCCATACAATGTACATCTAATCCATACCTTAAGGAAGGAACATAAGGCCTACCAGGACTTCCTCCTCATTCCCTGTAGGCTCTGTGATAGTTGCAAGGTCTCACTTTATGTTATGCATGCCCTTCTCTATAATATATATTCATGTATTATATTGTGTATAGTGCTTTTGCCACCCACACCTGGAGTGCACAGAGCACCCTGGAACATATCAAACTATTTTTGTGGGTTTTACCTGCAGATTTCCAGTGCAGAGGTATAAAACTGCAGGACCACAGAGAAACTTGTAGGCGAACTGCAGCAAAAACCATCTGATTTCAGAAATTCTGCAATGGGTTTGCAATGTGTTGTCAGTGGCGTCACACAACTACATTCATCTCATCGTCTGTGAATGGGGGCTATTCAGATGACCGAAATCTTGACGGTCCGTTGTCACAGATTGCCAAAATATAGGTTATGCTCTATTTTTGTCCATTGTAACTGAAAGTAATGTATGGAGGGATCAATGGTCATGTGAATGTAGGCTTAGCCTTATAAAGACTTATAAACAACACTCATGGAATAGAAAAACCTCAGAGATTTTGAACCACCCACAACTTTATACAAAACTTTCAACATATACATTATATTGTGCAGTATACGCTTCAGGAATACTGATGACATCATTGTGCTATAGTTCTGCTACAGCCTTTCCTTTTAGATATACAGTACAGTATTACCATACAAGGCAAAATACTCTGCGTTTCACAGTCACTGCAAAGCGGATGGGATTCTAATGAATTGCAGAAAAATACAAGCAGCGGAAACCTCTGTGGACTTTCTATGAAAAGTGCTGCGGGAACAACAGTAATGCATTTCCGCAAAGGTTTTTCTCGCAGCGCTTTTTCACTGCGGCCTGCTATTTGGGGCCTTAGCATAATAAACAAAATGTATGGCAATATTATTCATTTCCATTGTTAATGTGAGTCATTAAAATAGAAAAATTATCTCTCACAATGTAGCTATTGCCTTTTCCCTATATAATTTCTCCAGGTTCTAGCTCCATATTTTAATATATAAATAAATAAATAAATATATATATATATATATATATATATATATATATATATATATTTATTTATTTACATACAGGGTTGTTTAAAAATTATTATGAAGTCAATAATAGTTCCATCAGGCTGAGTTGTTCTATATACTGAACAATTTGTCGGTATAGCTTTAAGGAGGCGTGTTTTCTTAAGCATGTTGTTCAGTAGTTAGATGTAATAATGTATATAGTGTTCATTAGCCACAAGGATCTTATTGTATATGGGTTGAATAAGGAAAGTAGTCTTTAAGATTGATTTTATTCCTAGGCATGTAATGTTAGAATGTTTACATTGCTACTTTGGGTTAAATTATAAGACATTTAAGCTGAGTACAGTAAAACAAACACACTTATAAAGTATCAAATATTTTTTCTAGTAAATTTGCCAATTTAAAATGAAATTTAGTATCCTCCTGCGCTTTTCTAGAAAACATCTGGGTATGATTTTATTGATGTAGGATGATCTCAAGAAAGTGGTAATTTACAAACAAATTGATTGAGAATGTGAAGTAAGGACACTAATGAAACGCTTTCTACTTGGAGAGAAAGCCTCATCTATCCTGTCTGCTCTGTCACTGCAGCTATGTCATACTCTCTGTAGAATATCCGCTTTATGACACACACAAATCACCTCCGGCAGGACATCGCCACGCTTCTATCTTTTAGCTGTACTTTGGGAGGCTCATTTAATGCAGTTATTGGCAGACAAATCAAACACAAGGAAAGCCATGAGATGTAGGTGTGAAAGTACTTCACTTATTACAGCTCGTCCTGGACTCTCCAACTGCTCCCATAGGAACCAAGCGTGTGAAATGGTTGGACAGAAAGAGGTAAAATATTACTGAATACTTCAAATGCATTAGGTTTGGCAATTTATAGAAATATTTATGGAACGACTGATAACTTTATAGAAAATTTAGCATATATTTGTATGTATAAATACAAAGAAAATGTGTATTTGTAGCAAATTATCTACAGTATCCATGTATTTATATAGCTAGCTAGCTAGTTATTAATAGTAACACCCAACTAGGACACTTTGGAAATCTATTGTATCCCTATTGTATTATTTGTATTATTAATCAGCCTTAAAGACGCTTGGCCATTCAGTACATCTCCATCAGAATATAGCACTGTAAGGTAATAATGGTATTACTGTATTAAAATATGAGTTTCTGCTAATCCACCAAACAATTAAAATACTTTTACTCAGTAATGTCAACCAGTGTCCCATTAAATTCATCTTCTCAAAGAGGAAGTATAGATGCAAAGTAATTTCTTTAATGGAGCGTGGAAGAGCCTTTAGTGGCAGTACAGGTAAATTGCATTGACCTACAAGAGTAGGTTCTTAAAAATGGAGTCCTTGCGTCTTCACCCATCCGTAGCATGCCATGGTCTTCATGAAGTACCAATGTAGTATGTTTGTTAATAAATAAATGTAAAAAATCTCATTATAAATGAATGAGATTCCATTTTTGCGCAGGCATTGTGCTGTGTCTGGCAATGTGTTTTCACCCCTTGTGAGATGTAACCTGGCATAAGCAATAACTGTTCTCACACTTCACACTTGACTTCTTCATAAATATTGCATTGTGGGTCTACAATAATCACTGCCAGTTACACTACAGAACTTCTAGACGTCTCGACTCGACCGCAGGCAGCTTATTATTGATGCAGAATTTTTTTTGTTGTTCTATGAAGTCAGACCAGAGATGTATCTGGATTATAAAGATCTTTGGGAGTGGATGCCTCACTTGTGTATTGCATCTGTTTCCCATGAGATAATAGCTAATATAATTACATTATGTCCATGAGCATAGTGAAGCACAGGACGATGGACAGTAACTTTCTAACATTTTAATGTTTTCCCTTTTTACATTATTATGTATTATTATGTTACCTCTTTATCAATATAAAATAATTGAATTTTTTTCAGTCAAAGTAGAGCACAATTAAGACAAGTTAAAGCTGTGCTATTGTTCATGTATGTTTTATAATATAAAAAATAATAACAATAAATCACAAGTTTGTTATTAATTTTCCAAAATTTTAAATTTTTGGGGCTCATCACTCTCTTCCAACCCTGGATTATAATAAGCCAAGGCTCACAAGAAGTGAGTAAATATAATAAACAGTGTGACGCTGGGTTCACACCAGCGTCTGGACTCCGTTATCAGGTTTCCGTCTTCTGTATGCAGAAGATGGAAATCTGTCATGCCGAGTCCAGCCGTGACAGGTTTGAAAATACCAGGTTTGAATGGGTTTGAAAAGTGTCCGGCCGTGAGCGCCAGTGAGCGTTTTATGCTCTCCGCGGCGAAACCGTTTTTTTAAAACCGGACACAGAGTACTGCATGTCCGACTCTGTGTCCAGTTTAAAAAAAAAACTATTTTGCCGCAGAGAGCATAAAACGCTCACTGATGCTCACGGCCGGACACTTTTCAAATCCATTCAAATGAATGGATTTGAAAAATGCCAGCAGGTTTCCGTCTCCTGCCCTGTTTTGTGCAGGAAACAGAAACCTGCAGAACAGAGTCCTGGGCGCAGATGTGAACGAGCCCTTACTCACCTCTCCTGGACTCCTTTGCAGTATCTGTAATCGGGCCTCATTGATTATGTAGGGCAGCACACCAATGTCTTGACACTTGCGTCTAAGCATCATAACATTGGTGACCCCCATGTGACTACTGAGGGCCAATCACAGGCCTCTGATGTCATTAAGGAGGTCCCCAGCAGCCACTAACATCATTCAGGAGGTCAAAAGAGGGTTCTGAGGGATGGAGCCAGAAGAGGTGAGAAAGACTGTTATGTTTTCTCTCCTCCCCTGGACAGGGCCATTTTAACACATAGTTGGGCCCATCAATACCTGACCTGCACAAATTATAACATCCCCTCAGTGGCATCTACATATTATAATGTTCCTTAGTGGCCCTCACACAGTATAATTACTCCTTAGTAGACCTATACAATTTAATGCCCATTGCTGGCCAATACAGTTACATTCCCCTACACCGGCATCATACATTTACTTGCCCCGCAGTGACCTTTACCCTGTTCTACCTGATGGGTCCAAAGAGACATCATATGTTCCTTTCCAGTTTGCCCTCACAGTATAATGTTCCTCTCCTGGCGTGCCCACAATATCATACCACCCTTCTGGGTGCCTCTACAGTTTCATGTCACCCTTCTGGTTCCCCCCACAGTTTCATGTCCACATCCTCATATAAAACCTCACTGTCTGGAGCAGTGGGACAGCGGGGCAGCACTATTAGCCTTATGGTTAAAGCGGCCCTACCCCTGGACCTCTGCCTTATATACCCTTGAGTCTGAAGAGACCCCAAATTATAACAATAGAAGTTCTGTTTTGGAAAGGAAACAACCAAGAGAACCCACAAATATTTCAAACAAAACTCATAAGGTTCTCCCATCTCTAGCTAATAGTAGAATAGACCTGTCCACATACCATGTTGTCCCTAGAGAGGGCAACATACTGCAGTATGATAATGATAGATCCACTTAAGTTGACACATTGAGCCCTGGTACATCTGTTCTTTTTCCTTAACATTCACATTTCTAGAAGACAAGAGACTACATCTGTGTATTCCCAGTCAGGCTTCCGTCACCTAATTATTCTGAAAAGTGTCTTAATCAGCTTATACCATTAAGTAAGTTGTCAGACATGTTAGCGATTAAGAGACATAAGGCATCAAAATATTAATGAGCTTGTGTATGCCAATGTAGCGTATCCTCCCGGCGCGGAGCAGGTGCTTTTCCTAATTGACTTACTATACTGTCTGCTTTTTACAAGCTTTCCACTAAAATCTAACATCTTCTTCTTCTGGATCTTCTGTTACATTGAATAGATATTGTAAATAAACATTATATATGATGAAAACGCTTTGTAATATTATCCATCCATTTTAGCGATACATGACTAAAGACATTAGGATTCCTGACTCCACGTTACTAAATCGGCTTGAAGTCCAATGTGATGAGCACATAATAAAGGCATAATTGTTGTCGCTAGATAATTCTGGAATATTATACATAATGGCAGCAGTTCTATAATCTAATTGTAATTACTGGTAATTAGTTTTCTCTCTTGAACTTCCCTCCTGCTGCTATGAAATGATAATCATTGGACGCTTGCTAACTAAAGCTCATTCATAGAGGCAGAGAATGGATTATTGCATAGATTTAAGGAACAAGGAAAAGGATCAATTATACATATATTGTTTTTACCTGATCAGGGCGTAGCACCCTGCCGAACTGTAGCCTAAACTACCGCTAAGGGTGAGGGATTGTATAAAGCAGACTCTTTGTTAGGAGTTTGACTACAGCGTCTATACATATCCTCGTAGTTATAAGCCTGATGTCTAATAAGATATTCTCCCTATGCTGGTTAATATTACACAATTCACAGGGTGTGTATAGAGACACTAAAGCTCTCGTCCTCATCATGTAGATTATTATCAAGGGAAGCTTTAGGAGAGGCTTACTGGTGGTCCACTGTTAAATGATTAAAAACCCAGTCCTCAGGAGTAAGTACTATTGCAGTGAAATCCAGGATTCTGGGAAACGAGCCTGACCAAGAAAAACAGAATCTTTCACCACAAATATGATATTGGTATTAAGCTCAGGCTACATAGTTAAAATATTACCAGCTCACTTTGTGCTTAGTCTGGTGACTTCACTATAAAATTATTCCTGTGCTAAGATATCACAGAGGAGCCTATGCTATGCATGTCAGGAACAAACGCAGTTAGAAGTATGCCGTGTGAGACTAGAAATATGATGGAAACTTTTAAGATAGAACAAATTGCACCAAATTTACCAAAATGTCATATGTCATATAATGAATTTGAGTTATCTCTTCATACATTGTAGACACAAATCAAATCAAATCAAAAAAGCTTTATTGGCACGTCCGAATATACATTTGGCATTGCCAAAGTAAAGAGAGTGGTTGTGGGTGAGGAAGGGGGGTGGTTTTGGTGGGTGTGGAGTGGGTGGATGAGTGGGAGGGTGCTTTTGGGGGTACAATAGTCCTTGGGGTCTCGTTGTTCTCATTTGGGACATGTGGGTATGGAAGGGCATAGGGTGGGTGGGTGATTAGATGGGTGATAATTTTCTCCTCATTTGGTGACAGCTGGACACATATTGGGCAGCGATCCCCACAGTGGACTCCTCTTCTCCCAGTAGGATGTAGAGTTTACTCTTCTCGTCTGCTGATGTGAAGTCTGGGATGTGGGCAGAGAGTCTTTGGAAGTAGAAGGCCTTCACAGCTGAGTATTTGGTGCAGTGTAGCAGGAAATGGGCCTCGTCTTCTTAATAATCTAATAATTTTCTCTTGGGCAGCCTCCTAATATAAGTTCCTGATGATTTATGAGATCAATAGTGTGTGGCATGTACTCTATAGGTATGAGTTCCTGCAGCAGGATGTAGTGTTGCAGCAAACATGGAAGGCCGTGCAACACGTCGAGATTGACAGTTCATCAGAGCCAGAGATATTCTGACCCTATGATGTCACTTTCCTCTAATGGGGCAAATGCAATGGAGTTTCCCAGATGGGATTACTCCATTAACTGTACAGCATTGTTGAATATGGCAGTGCTGTATAAATATTACTAAGCAATAAATAGTAACGCTAGCAACGTACCATAGTAAGACTTCCAAAATGTGCGACTGTGTGAAACAAACTGCAAAGGAAAATTGTCCAGGAGAGATTTATTTCTAAGACATGGTGATAGAAATGTTAATTAATAGTGGAAAAAAAGCAAAGTTTATTACCTGAGCGAAGTGTCAGTGTGAACATTCCTCTCCTCGTACTGTAATTGTTGAAATCAGGAAGTAACTGCACGTTTCTTTTTCCTCCTCGACTTTATTACTGTTGACAAATGTTAAATTGCTGATGGTTGTTTTATATGGAGTTTTTAAAGCTAAACACTCAGCAACTTTTTTAAAAGTCAAGAACACGTCTTGTCATTTCCAGTAGAGCATGGTGTGAAATGAGTCACACTAATAGGTCTTATGTTACTGGGAATGTGCTAATTGGCCACTTACATTCTATATCTTGGGTATTTCTTATGACTAGTGAGTTTGGAAGAATATACTAATTGTCTCCTGGAAAATAAATCTGTCTATAAATTACAATGTTGAAATGTTAGGGTTTTAGAGTCCCTAGGTTAATTAAAATAGTGTGTATTTTACCCAAAATGGGAAATTATTTGCACATATAATATTCATTCATCAGCAGTGTAAATTGTTCCATATAAGTTTATTCATAGGTTTTGAACCCATAGTGGGGCAGCTTTGGCTTGTGATCCAATCTGAGCACCATTCCAGACCAGTTGGTCTACTCGGTGTGTAGGACTTTATGATGTGTGACTCCTCTGCACATGGCTCGGTCTGGGTCCTACCCCCCCCCCCCTCCCCAGTTGTTTGAAAGGGCTCTTTCTCTTTTCCGGCTAAGCAACACCCTTTTTTCACCGCAACAGGAACTGCTACAAGGCCACGTCTTGGCATATTAAGATTGGGAAATCTTTGCAGAGAGCTAAAAAAGCTCGGGACATGGGGACTGTAGAGAACAAAACGAGATAATAACTATCATAATAATAAAAATATCAAAAAAGCTACATATAAATGAACAGTAAAAAAAAGCTTATTATCACCTTTATAACCTAGTTGAAGAAACCCTTCAATGTTCTCCGAGTTCCATGGTATTAAGTTTACTTCTTTTTTTTTTTTTTCACTTTCCCTTTTAATGCCCCCACAGGATCTCCAGCCCTCACTGGAACAGGAACAATTATCGTCAACATAGATGACGTCAATGACAACAAACCTGCATTTGCCTTAAGTCAGCATTTTATAACCATCCCAGAAGATGCACCCACTGGCACAGATGTCCTTCTGGTCAGTTGTTCTGATCCTGATGCGGGCCTGAATGGTGTTGTTCGGTAAGCTGCATCACATGATTACATTTCCTGTAGCCTTATTCGTTACAAGTTGTACTATTCAACCCCCTACTGAAAACCACCTCCTGTTGTCAACACCACTAGGCTTCATGTGACAAACCATCATTTAACGTATTTGCCGCTGGTATATTTTTCAAGGCAAGTAATGAGGATGTTAAGCTATATTGACAAGTGGAGTGCTACCTACTGAGTGCTCAAGGAAGTCTAAACAATCTTAGTACTTAATAATTAAGTCTTGGCTGCTAGCGGGAGTTACTATATAGAGAAACATCTTGAAAGCTGAAAACTGTAGCAACAGTATTTGAGCTGAGGATATAAAATGATATAGGAAATATATATAAAAATATTAAATAGAAAATATATATGGAAAATATATTAACGCTAGATGGATGGTTGGATGGATGGATGGACGGATAGATTATTTATATATATATATATATATATATATATATATATATATATATATATATGTTACATTTTATTAATTTGAATATATTTAAAAATAATATATAATAATATAAATTCTAGTATATATATTTCTTTTATTAACAATCTATTTTACTTATTGTTTGGACCTCCATTGAACTTTTGTATTTCTAACTGTACAGTCCATGGTCCGGTTCCCACAAACAAAGAGTGAATTAAAATGATAGCTCTTTTGATCATAATGTAATTTGTTTGGAGTCTATATTTAGTATTTAATGTTTCATAAAGGAGGTTATTTATTTTGGATGCAGATCATTAAGAGCAAGGATTTAGCGGTGATAGCCGCAATATTAAACTCATTTAAAATGATCACAGAGGTTTATCTGAAGCAGACACGTTGTTAATAGAACATTAAATCTTCAGCTTGGCTTAGTATTCATTAGCCAAATATCTACATTTTAATGAGTTTCTTCAGATTTACTCATTTTATTGTTGCGTCTAGGGGATACTGCTCCTCAGCAAGTGATAGACTCTATAATCTTCTCACTTAAAGCAACATTTATTGAGTTTAATAAAAAACTAATAAGCAGATATGAAATGACTTTCCTTTTTTCCGCACAGCTACAGCCTGGTCGGTGGGAATTCTCAGTTTACAATTAATCCTTCTACCGGTCAGATCATCAGCAGCTCATTGTTAGACCGAGAGGTGAAGGACAATTATACACTTCTCATTGTGGCTACTGACGGTGGCTCCCCGGGCTTATCCAGTTCTACTAGTGTTACAGTCAATATTCTGGATGTAAATGATAATCCACCAAGATTTTTACATCACCCATATGTTACTCACATACCATCGCCTGCCGCATCAGGTAAGAAGTCTTCACTGCTGATTTTGCTCATGTAATAATATTGCTTATGAACTAATATAAATATACATATACTGTATAAACATATATACATATATACACCCATACATATCTTACATATATATATCTAACAACAAATATTCGTGAGGTTCGGCTCTGTAGTCCATTTCAGGCTGAACTTGTTTGGCACAAACCAGAATTGCTATTACGATACTCTGGGGTCTATTGCAGAGTATAATAAGTGTAGGCCTAGCGGGAGTGCAGCAACAGAATAATCTGTTATACTCACCTTGTGTCACCTCTCATGGGCATCATCCCAGTGCCTAGAGGTCCCTCAATGCCCTCATCTGGGGTTTTCTGGCCTGTGGGCTGGTGTCACTGGTGAGGCTTGTGATTTGGCTTCATAGGTCACTTGGGGCATGACGACTTCTTAATGCTTTCATCTAAGCCTCATGACAGTGGTACAACACACTTGATGGCTGAAGCCCTATCACAGACATCAACAGTGACCCTGGCACACATAATATCAGACTGAAAGCTGGAAGAGGATGCCAAGGGCCTATTAGATCCCAGTAGAAACTCCTGGGCCTCCACTAGTTATATTCTGAACAAACCCCAGAATATAATAGTGTTTCGTGGGTGAAAAACCTTGGTGGAACCCAAAACTTTTGGAAAAATTGTTGAAACCGGTTTGATCCAAATTGTTTTACTCATGTCTACTAAATGCAAATATCATATAGATTTCAGAGACCCACTTTAACTTAAAATTTAACTTCAGTTTGCAAGAGACAATCTTACAGTCATAAGCATAATTGTAAAGTTCAGGAGCTGAAATCTGTGCTGATGTTTGGTATCGCAAACGCCTAAATAACAGAAATGGCATATGTGACATCAATGGAGTGCAGAAAGCCATTTATAGTCTGTTTATACAGTCTGTCTATCCTGTTACCTGAAGAGTTCACATATTAAAAGAAATTCTTCAGTGGCCACATCCATGTCAGATATTGGATGGGATGTAATGGCAGAACCACGTAATATAGCTCAGCTCCTGGACTCATGTGAGTGTGACATTGCAAACTTTCAGAATTGCTGGTCAGCTGAATTAAGGGAGTCACAGTCCGCTCTCTTTATTTTTTACCAAGACACGGTGCCATGTTAAAATATTACAATTTTTTTTGATATACAATAGCTCAGTTCCATTAGATTTCCGAAGCTGAAGCCAATGGTGTTCATTCTTTGTGCTTATAGTGTTTTATTTTTCTTTTAGATTCTTTTGTGTTTGCTGTGACGGTAACTGATGAAGATATTGGCACAAATTCAGAGCTTCATTTTTCCTTGAAAGGCCGACATTCAGATAAATTTCACATCGATCCTCTGCGTGGTGCTATAAAGACTGCAGAGCCAATAGAGGGATCTTCAGAGATAACATTTTCGGTCCAAGTAAAAGATGGTGGTGTTAACTACAAATCGGATTCAACCACCGTGACAGTCAGATTTGCTAACCAAGTTGACTTCCCTCAGATTAGAGCCGACCAAACAACATTTGCATTTTCAGAGAATCAAGATGTCGGAACATTGGTGACAACAGTCTTTGGCTCATCTACAAGAGGTGGAAGTTTATCGTTTTATATTGCCAGTGGTAACTTCGGCAACACGTTCCATATTGATGAATTAAATGGACAGCTTTACATTAAAAACCCATTAGATTTTGAAACCATTTCAAAGTATGTTCTATGGATTGAAGCTAGAGATATGGGATTTCCACCATTCTCCTCCTATCAGAAGATAGAAGTTAATATCTTAGATGTTAATGACAATGTGCCTCAATTTAGACAAGATCCTTTTATTGCAGAAATCATGGAAAACTTGACACCTCGCAGGATACTCACAGTTTATGCTAAGGATAAGGATAGTGGATCCAATGGCCAACTGGATTATGCCATTGTTGATGGAAATAAAGATAACTTATTTAGTATAAACAGGGTTAGTGGTGAAATAAGAAGTACAAGACTACTGGACCGGGAAAAAGTTTCTCAGCATATCTTATCCATCAAAGCATCGGATAAGGGGACTCCTCCCCAGAGCTCAATAGTCAAAGTAGTTATCAATGTTTTAGATGATAATGACAATGCACCAAGATTTTCTCAGATTTTTAGTGCATCAGTTCCAGAGAATGCAGCTTTGGGCTATGTTGTCACACAAGTCACAACATCCGATGAAGACTCGGGGGCAAACGCAGTTAGTAGGTACACCATTGCAGACACTAGTCTTCCTTTCCATATAAATCCTAACACTGGGGTGATAACCGTAAGCAGACCAATTAACAGAGAGGATACTGATCGCTACATTGTTCGGGTCTCTGCTCACGATTCTGGCTGGACTGTAAGCACCGATGTTACCATATTTGTGACTGATATAAATGATAACGCTCCACGGTTTAGTAAGCCATCCTATTATATAAACTTTCCAGAAACAACAGAGCCAGGAACTAAGATTACCCAAGTTTTAGCATCTGATCCAGATGAAGGACTGAATGGCCAAGTGTACTACTTCATCAAATCCCAATCTGAATTTTTTAGGATCAATTCTACAACAGGAGAGATATTTAACAAGCAGCATTTGAAGTATCAGAATCCAAGTGCATCGGGAAACATTAATATCAACAGACACAGCTTTATTGTCAGTGCTTCTGACAGAGGTAGCCCTCCTCTCATGAGCGAAACCACATTATCAGTTAATATCGTTGACAGCAATGACAACCCCCCTAAATTTTTACAAAGCAAATATTTTACTCCCGTAGCCAAAAATGCAAAAATTGGCACAAAACTAATTAAAGTTACAGCTGTTGATGAGAAAGACTTTGGCCTGAATTCTCAAGTGGAATATTCAATGTCAGCTGAGAACGCGGGTGGAAAGTTTCATATAAACAAAGACTCCGGATGGATTAGTGTGGTCTCTTCTTTAATGATGGATTTACATAAAAATGTCATGATTAAAGTTACAGCAAAAGACAAAGGTAATCCTCCACTATCATCACAGGTAATGGTTAACATTACCATCACGGAGGAAAACTACCATACACCAGAGTTCTCTCAAAGCCATATAAGCATAACTGTCCTGGAAAGCTTTAGTGTCGGAGCAGTTATCAGGACTGTATCGGCAAGGGACAGGGATACTTCCATGAACGGAGTGATCACATATAACATAACGACAGGAAATGAAGCTGGTCTCTTTGCTATAAACACTTCCACAGGTGCATTATCTTTGTCCAAAAACCTTGACTATGAAGCGTGCCAAAAACATGACTTAACCATCAGTGCTGTTGATGGAGGATGGGTAGCTAAAACAGGTTACTGCGTTGTAACAGTACATGTTAAAGATGTCAATGACAATCCTCCTGTTTTCCAGTTAGAGGACTATACGCCCAGTGTCATGGAAAACGCCCCAAGTGGCACAACAGTTATACGCTTAAACGCAACAGATGCAGATTCTTCACCAAATGCGGTTACAGCTTATTCCATCCAGTCATCAGACAGTGACCTTTTTGTGATTGACCCAAACACAGGCGTGATCACGACCCAAGGTTTTCTTGATTATGAGACTAAACAGTCTTACCACCTCACTGTGAAAGCATTTAATGTTCCCGATGAAGAACGCTGCAGTTTTGTATCTGTTACAGTCCAGCTTCAGGGGGCAAATGAATATGTACCTCGATTTGTATCAAAAATGTACTATTTTGAAGTTTCTGAGGCTGCTCCTAAAGGCATTGTAGTCGGAGAAGTTTTTGCAAGTGACCGGGACTTAGGGGTCGATGGGGAAGTCCACTATTTAATTTTTGGCAGCAGCAGGAAAAAGGGCTTCCAGATTGAGAAAAAGACAGGCAAGCTTTATGTTTCTGGGCTGCTAGACAGAGAAAAGGAAGAAAGGATCTCTCTAAAAGTCTTGGCAAAAAATATTGGAAGTATTCGTGGTGCTGATATAGATGAAGTCAATGTTAACATCACTGTACTTGATGCTAATGACCCTCCTGTTTTCAGCCTCAAATTTTACAATGTTCAGATAAGTGAAGGTGTCCCACCTGGAACACATGTCACTTTTGTTAGTGCCTTTGACTCTGATTCAGTTCCAAGTTGGAGCCGATTTTCTTATTTTATTGGTTCTGGAAATGATAAAGGTGCCTTTTCAATAAATCCACAAACAGGCCAGGTTACTGTTACCACTGAGTTAGACAGAGAAACCACACCGATCTACAACCTTACCGTGTTAGCTATTGACTCAGGAACACCATCTGCAACAGGAAGTGCGACCCTTATTGTATCCCTGGAGGATATCAATGACAATGGGCCTGCTTTAACCACTACAGAAGGGGAAGTCAAGGAAAATCACAGAGCTGGAACTCATGTGATGACCCTACAGTCTACAGACATGGACCTTCCTCCAAATCAAGGTCCATTTAATTACTATCTCCTTAGCACTGGACCTGCTACTAGCTATTTCAGCCTTAGCCCTGGTGGAGTTCTTACTACAACCAGAGAAATTGATAGAGAACAAATCAGTGAATTTTTCTTATCTGTTGTGACAAGAGATTCTGGTTTTCCACAAATGTCTTCCACGGGAACTGTACATGTTAGAGTTATTGATCAAAATGACAACCCATCGGAATCAAGAACAGTTGAGATTTTTGTTCATTATTATGGAAATGTATTCCCTGGTGGCACGTTGGGTAGTGTGAAACCTCAAGATCCTGATGTTTTGGATAGTTTCCACTGCACCTTAACGTCAGGCGTTACAAGCCTTTTTAGTATTCCAGCAGACAGCTGTGACCTCCATTCTCAGTCAAGATCTACCGATGGGACATTTGATCTTCTGATACATAGTAATGATGGTTTACACAGTGCCGTCACAAATAACGTCCGAGTTTTCTTTACAGGATTCAGCAATGCTACTATTGATAATAGTATTCTTCTTAGGCTAAACATACCAACTGTTAAAGACTTTTTAACCAACAATTACCTGCATTTCCTACGTATAGCCAGTTCACAATTGACTGGACTTGGGACTGCAGTACAAGTATGTGGAGTGTTTGAGAAGAATAACAGGACTTATGTCATGACTGCTGTGAAAAGAGGCAGTAACCAGTATGTTAACCCAAGTGGAGTTGGCACTTTTTTCGAGAGCATCAAAGAAGTCTTATTCCGTCAAAGTGGGGTATGGATAGAATCAGTAGATCATGACTCTTGTACACATAATCCTTGTCACAATGGCGGGAGCTGTATGAGAAGACTTGCTGTAAGTCCAGGAATTACAGTGTTGGAGAGTGTTCCTGTTATAATCGTGGGAAATGAACCGCTACAAACATTCATATGCAAATGTATGCCGGGATATGAAGGGAATTTATGTGAAACTGATATTGATGAATGCTTGCCGCTTCCATGTCATAATGGTGGAACCTGCCACAATCTAGTTGGAGGATTTTCCTGCAGTTGCCCAGATGGTTTTACAGGAATTGCTTGTGAGAGAGATATCAATGAGTGCCTTTCCAGTCCTTGCAAAAATGGAGGTATATGCCAGAATTTTCCAGGAGGCTTTAACTGTGCTTGTAAAGCTGGCTCCACAGGTAAGATATAGGTTACCTTACATATTACTGTAGACAATGAATAAACTGAAAAGGAATATTTCAGAACTATGAAATAAGGTAAAATGTTCTGAACAGGATATTCTTCAAAGGGTAAAAAGTCATGTAACAACTATGCCTTTTTAGTAGTATTATTCAATGTATGCTTATTTCCCTTTTAGAGTATGATTTCCATATCTGTATACTTCCCATTTACAATAAGTCTAGGGCAACAAGGCGAAATTTGTCTAAAAAAAACAAACAAACCAAAACCTTAAAATCGCACTAAATTTGCATGCAAACTCCCCCCCACACACACACACACACTAATTTCTATGATGTTACTTGTGACATGAGACATGCTGCAGCTGCAACAGTCACACAATAATCCAACCTTGTCCAGCTTTATGTTGCATATCGATGTCACATGTGAGACCACTCCCATAGACAGCAATTGCGTCGTGTGTGTTAGTGAGTGTGCGACTGTATTTGCTGTCTTTACAATCTTTGCTGAAATTTACTGCCGTAAGATTAAAGGGATTCTATCATTAAAAAACATGTTTTAAACTAAAAGCACATAAAAATAGTCTTTATAAAGGCTATTCATCTCTTACCTTTATCTTGAAGGTCCGTGCCACCATTTTTGAATTTTTCTTAATTCTCCATTATGTTCAGAAAGCACAGGGTGTGTTTCCCCTTTGTCAACCATTCCAGCGCTACCTTTCTTCTGCTCCGTCATTTTGGGGTGGTCTTGTGTAAGAGACCACCAGAAAATGATCGACGGATATGCACAGTCAGTTGTTCCGTCGGCCATTTTGTGGTGGTCCCCTGTAAGAAGAATAGTGAAGAGGAGGAGAATGGCCAACCGAACAGAAGAAAGGCGGCACTGTAATGCTCGTACGCCCCTTGTGCTTTCTGAGCACAATGAAGAATGAGCAAAAATTCAAAAACAGCGGCGCGGACCTTCAAGATAAAGGTAAGAGATGAACAGACTTTAGAAAGGCTATTCCTATGTGCTTTTAGTTTAAAACTAGAGATGAGTGAGTAGTACTCGATCGAGTAGGTATTCGATCGATTACTACGGTATTCAAAATACTCGTACTCGATCGAGTACCACTCGCTGTTCGAATGTAAAAGTTCGATGCAGAACCAGCATTGATTGGCCGAATACTATACAGTCGGCCAATCAATGCTGGTTCTTCTCCTACCTTTAGAAGTCTTCTCCGTGCAGCTTCCCCGCGGCGTCTTCCGGCTCTCCCGGCTCTTCATTCACTCTGCCAGGCATCGGGCCTGGGCAGAGCCGACTGCGCATGTCCGCTTGTAGTGTGGGCATGCGCAGACGGCTCTGCCCAGGCCCGATGCCTGGCAGAGTGAATGAAGAGCCAGAAGATGCCGCGGGGACGCTGCAAGGAGAAGACTGCACAGAGGATCCAGCCTGACCCTCACTCGTGGACTTGGTAAGTATAATTTGATCGAACGTTGCCTACCCCTGAAATGAGCATTTTCCCCCATAGACTATAATAGGGTTCGATATTCGATTCGAGTAGTCGAATATTGAGGGGCTACTCGAAACGAATATCGAACATCGGACATTTTACTGTTCGCTCATCTCTATTTAAAACATGTTTTTTAATGATAGATCCATTTAAATAACGGCTGTGTGAACACACTTCTAGTAGGATCTGCAAACATTATTGAAAGTAGGATTTAATGCAAGACTGGTTTATGAAAAATAATAGAATTGTGGAAAATGTCATTACAACCATTCTGAATTGTGCAAAATGATCACATTACACAAGTTATTTTATTTGTACAAATCCAGTTTTTGCTTTTAATAAATCTATTTGCAATTTTATATCTGACCCAAATGACATAATTCTGAAAACGATACTAAAACTTTTCTGTTACTCAAGATGCATGCATGTGATATTGCTGAGTTAGCAGCAAATACATTGATAGCTGCCAAATCTGATTGCTAAGTGAACCCTAGAGAGACATGTTTTCCCCTGCGTCCAAGGCTCCTATGGTGTAGACAATTATCCAAACCAAGTACTGCTACGGCTAGAGTTACACCCCTGCATATATCTCCGACTCCTTGTTTATAGTGCAGGCACTGCATACAGTATGTGTTTATAAAGCATGTAATTGGAAACCATCATGACTAACTGAGTCAGACAGCCCTAGTCTGTTGTGCGTGAGCCAGAGGTCAGGCTGTCCTGGTACACTAATGTACCAGAAACAACAATGAAAATATCAATCTATAACTCTATAATCTATATGAGTATGTCAATGCAGATGAAATATTCCTTAATCAGGATGTGAATCTTTGCCTAAGATGTTCCACCATTTTTGGATGCCTTTAAGGTCTCGGTGGATATAAGTATTTGACAGATCAGAACCATATTGCTTCCAATATTCCCTGTCCAGTCCATGATTCAACTTGATGTCCTGTACATTTCTGAACATGTGGAATTGCTATCAGCTTATAAATTGGATGCTCAAATGACAATCTGAAAATATTGGTTGCTGGAGTAGAATTACATGTAGCTATCATATTCCCGTGATGACTGGCTACATATTTCATGTGTTATGTATATAGAAAATACATCTTCATATTTGATAAATGGAGATAAAATTATTTAATTGGTTATAACCAACAAACAGGCTAAAGCAGGCCATACATATCATTATCATAAGCTATTACTCCTAACCCTCCCATAGACATGCAAGATCAGACCTCTCTGAGATGACTTACTTATTCTGAGAACAAAAGGATTGGGCATGCGGAATCCAACGACTCAGTCCTTCTCTCCCCATTTGAGGGTCAGTGCTCATGGAGTTTTTTGGCATTGATTTTGACGCTGAATCCGACTCAAAATCAGCCACCAAAAAAGCCTCCCAATAGAACTCTATTGGGAGGCTTTTTTTGTAGGCTGTTTTTGAGGCGTATTCAACGTCAAAATCAGCACCAAAAATCTCTGCGTGCACCAACCCTGAGTCAGGAAACTGCCATACACATTACATGTTGGCTGATCTCGTCAAAATCAACGGGTTCATCCAACATCAATGTGTATGAGTAGACTACTGAAAGTAGTGACTAGCTTTAACCAGGGACATGGCTTTAGTCTCATACTTTACTCAGCCTGGTGTCAATACAGTAGAAAGTAATCCATTCTTCTGTAAACTTCGGGCAGGGGTTTAAACTCCCAAGTGATTTTTATTGAATTATTACATACTGTACATTTTTACCAAATATAAACATTTTGTAGGTAGGAACTTGTGCAGGGACCAATGGGTGGTGTATGAGAGATTCTAGTGTGGGGGTTGTGGGGTTGTCTATGAGAGATTCCTGTGTAGGAATTAATGGAGTTGTGTAAGAAAGATTCTAGTGTGGTAACTGAGGGTGGCACATGATGAATTCTACTGTGGGGACAGTGGGATGGTATATGAGGGATCCTACTGTGAGGACTAATGAGGTGATACAGTGGCGACCAAAAAAACCGCAACATTTCACAAAATGTAATGATTGTATTGAAAATGATTTCTTGTCTTTTTCCATATCTATCCTCTTCTCTCTGGTTGACGAGTATTTGGCAATTTTGTACATATACATTTTGTACATTTTTCAGTCGATTTCGTAGTAGGAGGTATACATATCATCTGCAGGGACTCAATTTATATGCATCACATACATTTGACAAAATCCACTGGTGGTGCATTTTTTTTGGCCACCACTGTATATAAGAGACTCTAGTGTAGGGACTGAGGGGTGGTATAAAAGAAATTTTACAGTGAACAATGCGAGATGGAGAATTATACATTCTAGTATAGGGATTGAGATTTGGTGTGAGAGGGACTCTTTTTTTGAACTTGCAATTTCTGTGTTACTTTGCGCTATGCCTCAGACATAATAGACTTTGCATTACATATAATGCAGTGTATAAAGATTATTTGGACTTCTACATTTTAAGGTTAAATTTCGATCCATTGATATATATATTCATGATAATATAAATATATTATTAATATATATATATATATATATATATATATATATATATATATATATATAGTAATACTTTTATCTTGAGAAAAAATTATCAGCAAAGTCTTTTTCTCCTTTAGGTAAACTGTGTGAATCTGCCATTAACTACTGTGAATGCAACCCATGTTTTAATGGGGGATCTTGCCAAAGTGGAATGGACGGATACTACTGCCATTGTCCTTTTGGTGAGTTTTCTAAGGTGTTTTCATTTTACTTATTTCGGGATGTTGGTGACTGGGTGCATTAATAGATAAAATCTAAAACTTTAACTTAGGATCATTTGCTATTTATGATAACTAGAAATGTAAAATGACCTCAGATTTTCAATAAAATTCAGCAATTAATGGGTAAATGCCTAGTTAAAATACCCACTGCCCTCCTTCTTAATCTTTCCGGCATTGCCCCTCCACTCCTTTGTCCTCTCTTCATTTCTAAAATGGCCATTCATTCACTTCTGTAAAATCTATCCCACTTTTGCACAAGTCTTTGTGGTTTTTTACTGTGCTTGTAACTTTTAGGAAAAGTGAACCAGCCATAAGTTGACCTAGAGGAGAGTTCTTGACCTCATGCAACCTGGCAATCCATATGGATTTGAGTTTACGGATGGCCAGACATGTGCCTAATTTTTTACGAGGCGCATCTTTACTCCTGTTTATCACACTGTGGATTTTTGGTCTGAGACATTCTTGCTCTTAGCTGGTCCTTCTAAGAAAATGCAGTAGTGTCTGAGTCCAAAGGACAGTGGGTCTGAAGACTGGTGGTGTGTGCGCTGCTCTTCATGACTTTGTGCATGGTATGAGATGTAAAAATTGGATTGATCAGTCGGTTCTTCTATTTGATATACCTATTCTGCAACTGTATTCATGCTAAAGGGATTCAGACAACTCACTGGCTGATTATGGGTCAATGTGAGAAGAACTGTGGATAAAGGTTGGGTGTCACAATATCTGATCTCGTATAGTCAGTTATTTTTGAAAGCAGACAAACCAGGGAACTTATTACAGTCATTGGGAATTTTATCTCATCTACCGATTTCAGTGGACTCATTGGGCTCTATAGGGGGATGTTCTAGTGAATATTGTTATCATCATTAGGAAATGGGAAGTACCACTATTATCTCAGCATGTACTGATATGGGATACGGTAAGGATAAACAGCCCAATTTAATTTGACAGTTTTCCAATAAAAATCAACTTACAGCTCAAGTAAATACCCGATGAAGATTGTGATTATGTAGATGTATATGGTAATAATTACTCACATTTACGTCTGGACAACTTTAAGCTACAAATTCCATCTTTGAAAATGCTGTACAAGGTAAAAGTTGAACTGAACCATTCAAGGTTTTGTCCACACTTCAAAAGTTCAATAAATGATGAAGTCAGGGAGTTTCACTATCACCTTTATTGCAGCTCATCTTTAATTTTAAGTAATAAGGACTTGGAACCAGAATATTTGTGAAGTGCCAATAGGATCGAGTGTTGGACAGGAATCAGCTGAGAAAGTTGTCTTTAAATAATTAGAGCTATGTCTTCATACATCTTGGAAGACACTCTCTGTTAAATCACTTCTTTCCACTCTCTTTGAAAGCCAGAGATATATTTTCTCATAAAGCAGTTACCTCATCAGTGTTGGTGTGTGCCTTCCAGGTTTTCCATAAGAATACAATCGTATTTATCAACTTAGTGATCATTGTAGCTTGGAAGAATCCAGAGAAATTCAGTCAATTAGTTATCTTGAAGATGTTATTAAACTTTTAAGACTCAGGTCTTTGATTTAGGACTAGAGGGATTCCAGCTACATAAACGTGTGTGTGTGTATATATATATATATATATATATATATATATATATATATATATATATACTGTAGCTATGTCAGATAACAAATAATAACACATAGTAATAAAATAATAAATAATAAAATGATAACAAACTTTGCTCTACGATCATGTCCCCTGATGAAGCAGTAGTGAAGAGATATAATCCACATAGGAAGGGGGATTTGGGATTTCTGTAATGAGAAGACATCTTCAAGGAGTTTATATGTTCTCCCCATGTATAGGTTGGTTTCCTCCAGGTACTGTGGTTTCCCCCCACACTCCAAGGACATACTGATAGGGGATGTAGATAGGGTTATTTGACTTATAAACCAAATAACGTATACCTATGGAGGGATACTCACAGTGTAAAAAGATACAACAGACAGTTATAGATAGCAACATTGTGAAAATATACTAAATAAAGCGAAAAATACTCCCTTGAGTATTTGGAATAAAACATTTAAAGAATAGTGAATATTACATGTGTTGTTCAAGTTTATTATTGATGGACTAATATATGTCAATATGTATATATTGTAATAATAGATAAACATTTACCCTGTCACCCTATTAAAGGGGTTATTTCATGAAGGGTTGTCTATAGGATAGGTGATGAAAGTGTTGTTAGGACCCTTACTGGGATCTTAAGTGATCAAACATACTTGCAACTCCTTTAAGCACAGTTTAGTATATTAAATAATACACTTTAGCATTGTAGATAAGAATCGGTTCCATCCTGCCAGTAATGCAGGGTTCATACTAGCGTCGGTGTCCGACCTTCTCTCCATATAAAATGTATTTCGCTCAAGTGCCTTTCTCTACTAAACTTACTTTTCGATACTTACCATAAATGGAGAAAGTTCAATTGCAGACGTACTCTTTAGTTTGATTCTATAGTATATAGTGTGGTGATCTCAGCATATTTCAAGATGTACTACAATATATAGCAGTCTATATTCCTGGTACAGATAACTCAGACCTCTGCATTTCCAGATGATTCTGCTTTCAAATTTTAACTGGATTATTTGATACAGTTCACTAAAATTTATAGGAGGAGGATTTAAGGTTTAATAGGGCTATATAAAAAGGTAAGCCAACTTCCCTAAACTTGTGTGTATCATTAAAACATACTTTTTTGGATAATACACAAAGGAAGAGATCACGAACAACAAATTTATATGAAAAATGAAGCAGCTTCAACTTTCTGGCCTCAAATTCTTCCATTGGTTTTCATGTGAAAGCTAGATGAAGACTCCAGAAGGAATGAAAGACACAAGATGATTAATGAAGTGAAGCAAGCCACATTTGACTTACATACAAGGGAATGCAAACTGCAATATCTGCATAGTGAGGCCATCTCTTATTTCTTGTACATGACTATCTAAGGTATAATCATCCTAGGTCAGTAACTTTAATAGTCACTTTAGTCCACTGCCTGCAAGCGCAGCCCGAAAAGCACCCCTATATCTATGTATAGTCAAAATTCGTACTGTTCTTACAAGAAAGTAACTCCACTAAGTAATTTAGATACCTATTCTTGGGAGGTAATTGTGAAATGAGGTCCCTTAGCACTGCAGTGCTAGAGGTCTAGACAGCTAATGGATTCCGTATTCCTCCTTTACAATTAATTTAGACAATGGGGCTCTGTGGTGGACTGCTACAGAGTGTTGTCAATAAATTGGAAATTTATTTGCTCCATTGACTACATTTACAACTTTTATGATGAGCTTAGGTTTATGATCACCACAGGTTCCCAGAGTGAACTATGAACTATTAAGGACTTAAAGGGGTTGTCAAGGATAACCAAAACATAATCACCTGTCCCTGGTGCTCTGTTGTCTCCCAAAAGGGTTCCAATGGAAGGCCCCGCTGCATGTGACCTGGGAACATCACTAACTGTGACGTCCCTGCGTCCTTTCCTTAAGCCACCGGATTGGGAGGCATCGGAGCACCTGGGACAGGTGAATGTTTTTTGTTTTGTATGGTTTTTTTCCGCCACTTCTGACATATATATATATATATATATATATATATATCAAATTATCATACACAACCTCTTTAATTTAGAGAATATAACGTTCTAAAGAAACCAGAAATCAAGGAATGCTAGGAAATGCAGTTCAACAGAGACATCAGTTATGGAATAAGACGATGGTTCCTACTATCTGAGCTTCATAGACATCTGTATACAGTAGTTGACAGCCAAGAACATAATTGTAGGAAAGATTATACTTGGGAACGAATGTTTGTACATTTATGTAAACATTGACCAAAAAAATTTTACAACTACAATTTAACACCAACATTTTTTTTTTTTTTTTTTCAAATGTAGGTGTTTTTGGAAAACACTGTGAATTAAACAGCTATGGGTTTGAAGAATTATCCTACATGGAATTTCCCAGTTTGGATCCCAATAATAATTACATTTACATAAAGTTTTCTACCATTAAAGCCAGTGCCTTGCTGTTATATAACTATGACAACCAGACTGGTGACACAGCTGAATTTCTTGCTCTGGAGATAGTGGAGGAAAGACTGAGGTTCTCCTATAATCTTGGTGGTGGAACTTACAAACTCACTACAATGAAGAAAGTATCGGACGGACATTTCCACACAGTGATAGCTCGCAGAGCTGGAATGGTAAGTTTATTTAATATTTATTGGCAACAAATATATTTCTATTAATGATAAGGATTAACTTTTTGCTGTCAGTTACTTTTCTTTTCATGTATACTTTTATGTTACTTTATTTAGAAGATATATGGATTGTGTAAACTTGAATTGCAGGAATACGATAGATAGATAGATAGATAGATAGATAGATAGATAGATAGATAGATAGATAGGAGATAGATCGATGCTGTAGATAGATAGATAGATAGATAGATAGATAGATAGATAGATAGATAGATAGATAGATAGATACTGTAGATAGATAGATACTGTAGATAGATAGATAGATAGATAGATAGATAGATAGATACTGTAGATAGATAGATACTGTAGATAGATAGATAGATAGATAGATAGATAGATGGTGGCCATGTGGGCGTGGAAACTCATAAATGTACCACAATGTGCCTAAAATGTGCCAAGATATTATTGAAAAATTCTGACACAAAGTAAACCAACTAGAAAATGGTATAAATGCAACCTAAAGATACGTCTGATTTATCATCCAGCATCAGTCACTGATAAATCTGGTGAATATTCAGACTGTCTGTCTATGTTTGCACTGACTGACTATTAGTAAATCTGGAACATAGTGTTGTAGAGATCAAGATGATTCATAGGGCTATTTCAGACATATACAGTTTTTCAGACATGTCTTACACCCTTCACTTAAGTTATGATAATGCTGTTTGTTTAACCTTAACAGCAAAGTTAACACTAGTCCCAATCTGGTGAAGGAACTCAGGATCACTACTACGTTACAGACATATACATTAGAATGGCTATGTTGAGGGATCCTGGTTTAGATAATAATGTTTATCATTGCCACCTAAAGGCCAAGTGGAGAACAACTAGTTCAGAAAAATGCTAGCTATGGAGGAGAAACTTCTCAGACAAAAAAACAAAAAAGATCAAGTAGAAATTTAAATGAGATTAAATTAGATCCAACTACACCCAGAAATATGCTTAGGACCCCCTCATCTCCTAGCCATAGGTTTTCTCACAAGTTCATCTGGTGTTATGATTCATTCCTTTACAATATTTTTTTGTCTATGTAATTGTTGTGTTATTATACAGACCTGTGATTCCACTTGTCTATACAAATATATAGACGAATACTGAATAAGTCAATAAGCTGTCATGCACTGAAAAAGCAACAGGTGTCTGGTAAACATCTGGGTCCTATCATCCTGTTCTGACCAATGAGAGTAATTATCGCCACTCCCTATGAAGCAGAAGATAATTCCGAAATTGTTTCCTTCCCATTTCTTAATGTAATGAACCAGTGTATTCCAGTTCAAGGTTTTTATGGTCTGTACCAATTCTTGGCTTTGAATAACAGTTTATTGTGATCTATGTAGTATCCTTTGCCGTCATCCCGTACTAGAGTTTTCATGTATCGGGTGATAAAGGATATTATAGTGACCTCTAGCTTGATATAGGATGTGATAGTGACCTCTAGCTTGGTATAGGATATAATAGTGACCTCTAGCTTGGTATAGGATATTATAGTGACCTCTAGCTTGGTATAGGATATAATAGTGATGTCTAGCTTGATATAGGATGTGATAGTGACCTCTAGCTTGGTATAGGATGTAATAGTGACCTCTAGCTTGGTATAGGATATAATAGTGACCTCTAGCTTGGTATAGGATATTATAGTGACCTCTAGCTTGATATAGGATGTGATAGTGACCTCTAGCTTGGTATAGGATGTAATAGTGACCTCTAGCTTGGTATAGGATACAATAGTGACCTCTAGCTTGGTATAGGATATAATAGTGACCTCTAGCTTGGTATAGGATGTAATAGTGACCTCTAGCTTGGTATAGGATACAATAGTGACCTCTAGCTTGGTATAGGATATAATAGTGACCTCTAGCTTGGTATAGGATACAATAGTGACCTCTAGCTTGGTATAGGATATAATAGTGACCTCTAGCTTGGTATAGGATACAATAGTGACCTCTAGCTTGGTATAGGATATAATAGTGACCGCTAGCTTGGTATAGGATGTAATAGTGACCTCTAGCTTGGTATAGGATACAATAGTGACCTCTAGCTTGGTATAGGATATTATAGTGACCTCTAGCTTGGTATAGGATGTAATAGTAACCTCTAGCTTAGTATAGTATATAATAGTGACCTCTAGCTTGGTATAGTATATAATAGTGACCTCTAGCTTGATATAGGATACAATAGTGACCTCTAGCTTGGTATAGGATATAATAGTGACCTCTAGCTTGGTATACGATATAATAGTAACCGCTAGCTTGGTATATTATATAATAGTGACCTCTAGCTTGGTACAGTATATAATAGTGACTTTTAGCTTGGTACAGTATATAATAGTGACCGCTAGCTTGGTATAGGATATAATAGTGACCTCTAGCTTGGTATAGGATATAATAGTGACCTCTAGCTTGGTATAGGATATAATACTGACCTCTAGCTTGGTATAGGATATAATAGTGACCGCTAGCTTGGTATAGGATATAATAGTGACTTCTAGATTGGTATAGTATATAATAGTGACCTCTAGCTTGGTACAGTATATAATAGTGACCGCTAGCTTGGTATAGGATATAATAGTGACCTCTAGCTTGGTACAGGATATAATAGTGACCTCTAGCTTGGTACAGTATATAATAGTGACCTCTAGCTTGGTATAGGATATAATAGTGACCGCTAGCTTGGTATAGAATATAATAGTGACCTCTAGCTTGGTATAGGATATAATAGTGACCTCTAGCTTGGTATAGGATATAATAGTGACCGCTAGCTTGGTATAGGATATAATAGTGACCTCTAGCTTGATATAGGATACAATAGTGACCTCTAGCTTGATATAGGATACAATAGTGAAGTATGTGAAATCTCTTTCATGTTCAGATAAGGAGTCTCTGAGGATCTCAAGTGAAAGGTGAGGGGGGTTGTGGCTTGGAGCAGTGGGGGGGATTTGCTGCTGGGGGTTCGTGTAGAGGGGGGTTTGCTGGAGGGATGGCTCCCCTGTGTCAGTCTCTGTGTGCAGGCAGAGGTGTCTGTCTTCTGTTTGTGGGTTTGTGCCAATCTCTTAATCTTTGGAAAGGCATCTACAAACTGCTGTAGTTTGACTTCTCTGCCCTGTATTGTAATATTACCAGAATTGTATACAGATATAGTGAGTATCACATCGCCATTGTTTCGTGGGTCTTCTACTCTAATTCGTCTGCCCCTGCTGTTGATCCCTTCTGAAATTTTCTTATAGTAGGTGGACAGAGCGGTGTGCCAGGCAGATAGATGCGTAGTATAGAATATTAAATTGGTTCTTCTCCTGGTCTCTCCATTAAGAGAGTAATCAGCAAACAAGACCTCTGGATGTTCCCTGAGCGTGGCATGTTTTATGGCTTTCTGTTGATTGAAGCTTAGGCTGTTAGGATAAACAATCTCCAGGGTGCCTGACCCCCTGCTGTGCAAGAATGCAGTCCTCAGCTCTGTCTTACTAAGGGCTGTAGTATTGGGGCATTGTTCTAAATTTTGGATATCCATATTGTAGTTTCCCAAAATTCCCAGATTCTTAGGGTGTTCTCAATGTTCTTATTTCTGCTGGAGTCTACAGGGCTAATGTACTTGGTTTGGGGAGTTAGCCAGAGATGGCCCTACCTTTAGATGATCCGCTCTGGTGTGGGATTGTGTGGTCAGATGTGATGATCCTTTTGCATAAAGCCAAGTCCTGTAGGATTCTTGTCTTGGATTTTGATGTTCCTTTTTGTTCTTGTTTCTCTTTTCCTTAAGATATTTTTAGTCCACCTTAGTTGTGTCTTCCATGGAGTCGCTATTTTCCAAGTTTCGTCTTACAGGTAGCTCATTACAAGGTATTAGTTGGAGGGAATTCAGGAGCTCATCTCCAGTGCTCCTTCCTCTTCAGTGACTTCCTCCTCCCCAAACCACCCACCCCACCCCCACCATACCCACCACTCACCCACCCGAGTCCAACTCCCCCCCCACACACACACACTTTACTAGCTTTGGCAATGCCAAATATCTATTCGGACGTGCCAATAAAGCTTTTTTTGATTTGATTTGATATAGGATACAATAGTGACCTCTAGCTTGGTAAAGGATATAATAGTGACCTCTAGCTTAGTATAGGATATAATAGTTACCTCTAGCTTGGTATAGTATATAATAGTGACCTCTAGCTTGGTACAGTATATAATAGTGACCTCTAGCTTGGTACAGTATATAATAGTGACCTCTAGCTTGGTATAGGATACAATAGTGTCCTCTAGCTTGGCATAGGATACAATAGTGACCTCTATCTTGGTATAGGATACAATAGTGACCTCTAGCTTGGTATAGGATATAATAGTGACCTCTAGCTTGGTATAGGATATAATAGTGACCTCTAGCTTGGTATAGGATATAATAGTGACCGCTAGCTTGGTATAGGATATAATAGTGACCTCTAGCTTGGTATAGGATATAATAGTGACCTCTAGCTTAGTATAGGATATAATAGTGACCGCTAGCTTGGTATAGGATATAATAGTGACCTCTAGCTTGGTATAGGATATAATAGTGACCTCTAGCTTGGTATAGGATATAATAGTGACCGCTAGCTTGGTATAGGATATAATAGTGACCTCTAGCTTGGTATAGGATATAATAGTGACCGCTAGCTTGGTATAGGATATAATAGTGACCTCTAGCTTGGTATAGGATAAAAATAGTGACCTCTAGCTTGGTATAGGATATAATAGTGACGTCTAGCTTGGTATAGGATATAATAGTGATGTCTAGCTTGGTATAGGATATAATAGTGACGTCTAGCTTGGTATTGGATATAATAGTGACCTCTAGCTTGGTATAGGATATAATAGTGACCGCTAGCTTGGTATAGGATATAATAGTGACCTCTAGCTTGGTATAGGATATAATAGTGACCTCTAGCTTGGTATAGGATATAATAGGGACCTCTAGCTTGGTATAGGATATAATAGGGACCTCTAGCTTGGTATAGGATATAATAGTGACGTCTAGCTTGGTATAGGATATAATAGTGACCTCTATCTTGGTATAGGATATAATAGTGACCGCTAGCTTGGTATAGGATATAATAGTGACCTCTAGCTTGATATAGGATATAATAGTGACCTCTAGCTTGGCAAAGGATATAATAGTGACCTCTAGTTTGGTATAGGATGTAATAGTGACCTCTAGCTTGGTAGAGTTTAGTTGTTTGTGCAGATTATTGATGAATATGAGGCTGTAATAGCAGACGTAGCTAAGTCAGCTAAGTAACCGGACAGTCGCTGCTTTGGGAGAACAAGTCCACCTTTTTTTCGAGTCACACACCATGTAAAGGTTAAACACTGAGTTTGTAACAGCCTTTTTACATCCTTATCATGCCGTTTTTCTATTTTTGATGGACCAAGAAAATGTTTTGAATCAGTTTATAACGGTCATTTAAACCCACTTATCTGGTTTAACTGACTTAACACAGACGTCAATCCAGTCTACTTCAGTTGAAAATGGATCCATTAATTTCTGTTGGGTTCCTGTGTCTGTGAAAACAGTCAAAAATAGAGCGTGTCACTTTTTTGACGGCCGTGAAAAACGCTTGTTCAAAAAAAAAGGTCGTTTCAATAGACACATTGAAGTTAAAAATGTTTTACAAAAACATCTGCCACGTAGCCGTTTTTCACTGTCGTGTGAATAAGGCCTAAATCTTCTGAGATGGACATTTTTTGGCTAAATATGATACTTCATTTAAGGATACTTTCGGTCAACCAGTCTAAATGATCCTGGTGACCCTCGGTTTACGGATACAGAACACGTGCATGTCCATTGTAACTTACATAATAAACTCGTATGTGTTATTAGCACTGTACACACAAGGCCTATATTAAGTGAGCTGATTCCATTATAAATAGATCATAGTACTAACTGATTGGCTCCAAATGTCAATTAAAATTGGGGTTACAAGAACCTCTGAGATCCCGTGGTACCCTGGTGGGCTAGTCCTACACCAGCTTGAGTCCACATATCCTATAATAATATTGTCACTTTTCTTGGTCAACAGAAGATATGGCCTTATCATTGCTAAGCAATGCTCAGTAGACTTTCTGGTATTTTTAAGGTCACATATTAACTCAGCCTTAGCTAGAAGGAAGGGGTTCTGTGTGGATGCAAGTGTTAGAGTATTTGACAAGCGCCTGGGAACAAACAATTGCGCAAGTGGACAAGCCATTTCATAGGTTGATTTTTCATCACTTTTCCTTGTTCCTGCATGCCTTCCGAGTTCCCTGCCTTCAGGCACACAATTATAATATATTCATTATACATAACTACCATATGCTGCAACTGGCACAGTAAAAAATTGCAAAGAATAATACATTACAGATGTGTTAGCCTTATATATTGTTCACCTAAATGGGCCGCTGAATTTTCTAACTTGGGGCTACTCCATTTATGTCTTGAGATTTTCTGCCAGTACAAACAGGTTACACTTTTCTGCCAAGACCAGAGGTCAAGAAAAGGCAGATATTCAATGGGATATTACTATGTGGAATGTGCATGCATAAATTGTTCATGCTATAAAACAGAATCACATTGTAATGTTTGTGGTGACTATTAATATAGTGTAATATTTATAGTGATCTGCCTTCTCGGCAGATATCAGGTTTTCCTTTATAACGGCGCAATCTGTCTAATTGCGTAAAAAAAAAGTTACTGGCAGTTGTAGGAGTACCATAGACATATTAAAGTCATTATATAGCTGAAAACAAGCATTTATGAGGCCAGCATCGGCGTATGGGTAGAGCTAATGTTCAGATTTCACTATAGTTAAAATGTTAACGCAGACAGACAAGAATTTCTTAGGATACAGTCTGTGCCTGTATGTAAATTTAATTCAATTTTGTTTTCTATGTTGGGAATTGTGGAACCTAAAAATAACAGAATAACAGTTTTTCTGCCATAAACATTTAGCGAAACGCAATTTCCACATGTAAAACTGCACAGTCTACGTCTGTCCTCAACCCACAGGATTTCAGATCTGTCATTTCCTACAGTGCAGAGGGAGTTTATGGGAAAATGGTAAAAACATTAAGTTGTCATTTTTGAGGTATTGCAGATTAGAAAAGAATAGAATGAGAAAAGGGGAAAATAAAAACACAGCAAATATTGAAAAACAATGTCATATACCTTTCAAATACAATATCGTGTTTGCCATTTTAATGTCCTGCGAGTAAATACATCATCAACGTCTATTTAGTGAGATCAGAGAGATGGAAGTACATACGATCTTACAAGAATGTCTTTCATAGTTTTTGTAAAATAGAAAGGGAATAGGAAAGTTCTGCAAATAAAAAAAGCTATGTTGGCTTTGAATACTAGGTATTTTTTATCAAATTTCTAGATAGCAATCTCATTACACTGAGTTGGAGATCATAAATATCTCTCATCATGGCGCCATCCTGGTTTCATGTTGTACAGAACCGTGATATGGGGCCATACGCTGCTTCCATAAACTGAAGATCTATTGCAATACAGAGGCATATGGAGATGTTCTCCAGCTGGAATCCAAAAGGAATTGTGGTTTCTTCCAATGCATTCCATATAACTTAGCTATTCTTCTCTAAAAGCATTCCTTCTAGGGAATAACATTTCTGTGATGTAGTATCATGCAAAGACTATATATATATTACATGCAGATTTGTTGCAGATTTTCTGTATATATTCCAAAGGGCAAAATCTGCAATGAAAATCTTTGGCATAAACTGACACCATATACTGTATAATCCGTACCACGGAACAAGTTCAGATTTTTCATTCTCTTTAGATCCATTTGTTAACTTCCATATCCTCCATATATCATATTCTAACCCTGAATATGAATCTTTATTGCAGGCGGCATCGCTGACAGTTGATACCTGCTCAGAGGACCAGGAGCCAGGGTTCTGTACCGTCAGTACTTCAGCTGTTTCCAGTGACTGGTAAATCTCAAAGCTATTACAGTATATTCCAATAATACCAGATGTCAGTGCACAATTTAGGACAAGCGAAAATATAATTGATTATTTCACCAGAGTAGGATTTTTTTAGTTTCTGGCGGACCCCTTATATAGGTTCACCTTGTCCCACAAACTTGATCTCACTGTTAAGTTGTTAATAAGTAAAACGTCATCCAACCTACTGTCAGTTTTTGTAGTAAAATGCTTCTAAACTTCACAAGATGTTCCCTACAGGCGCAGTTACTTTTAATAAGGATGGATATCCAGGACATTCTGGCCCCAACTTCCTATTAGAATGCACTCTATAAAATCTGTGACTATATTACTCATTCATTTCAATGAACTGTAAAGACCCCTCCTATGTCTGTGCCTGTCTTGCTTAACGGACTTCGACATATTAACTATGGGACACTTAACCAATACTTACAGTCGTTTTTATTGCGACAATTGAATTTTGTGTTATTATAGAGCATCTACAGAAACACCAGGGTTCCCACCATGTCACTCAAAGAAGTAAAATGATTTGTTTTACAGTATTTTACACTATTCCTAAACTGTTACTAAACAATGTGGCTGTCTTTATTCTTTAGTTTCCGCTCTTAAAGGGTATATGTTAATAAATCAGGTACATGTGCTAAATAAGGCCAAATCGTGTCATGGTTCGCAATATATGCAAAAAATGTCCTGATGGCGGGGGGCCACAGGTGGCTCAGGGGTTAGCACTGCAGTGCTGGAGTCCTGGTGTTGAAATCCTGCCAGGGGAAAAAACCCATCTGCAAGGAGTTTGTATGTTCTCCCCGTGTTTGCATGGATTTCCATCCCATATTTCAAAGACATACTGATAGGGAGAAATGTACATTGTGAGCTCTATGTGGGGCTCGCAATCTACATTAAAAAAAAAATGTCCTGATGGCATACATTTGAGTGATGAACATGGCCAATGATGCTTTCATTGTAGGGAGATTCTGCAAAAAAATGTATGCCATTTATACAGAGTGTGAACAGAGCCAAATAAGTAGAATTAATAGCAAAATTGTATCTCTTCTTTCTAAATATGCTCACTGGTATTGTACAGTATTCCAGTTCTGCTTTGGTCTTTATACTTAAAATAAAAAGTTCAGAATCCCTTCTAATGTTCCATATTGACATGCCTATACATATTGACTATTGATCTTCCATCTGTGGACCTTGACCTAGAACATTATATAGTCCCACTTTCATAGTCCCAAAGCTTGAAAATCAAGTTTAGCCTAAGTATATGTTACTAAAACTAAGGATTGTATTTAAAAGGTCTACTTATCTTCTCTTCAGTCTAGACGTGAAGGTGATTTATGTTATGATCATCATTTGCTTTAAAAAAGTTATTTGGTTTGCAATAATTCTTCTTTCTTGGAACAGGACTCTGGATGTTCAGCCAAACAGAATAACAGTAGGAGGTATCAGATCCCTGGAACCAATACTACAAAGAAAAGGACAAGTACAAAGCCATGACTTTGTAGGTTGTATAATGGAATTTGCAGTCAATGGACGTCCTCTAGAACCAAGCCAAGCTTTGTCAGCACAAGGAATCCTAGATCGGTATGTGTTAGGGACCACGAAATCTGAAACGTAATGATACACTTGCTCATTGTTTTTATACATAACTTTTAAGGTTCTTCACTTAGGATATGGATAAGGATATAGTTACATTGATCACACTATGTTTTCACAGAACCATATTGCAAGTGAAATACAGTATGTTATATATATATATGTTTCCCTTTCTATAATACTATCACTTAAGGGGGCTACTTAAATGGGATTACTTTTAAACTCCTTCACAATTGTGTACAAAAGAAAGAAAGGTTTACTCACCTCACTGATCCCACATTGCTAGTGTTCTGATGCTGCTCAAGATCTCCACCGATCCCTGTTTTGTGGTTCCACTTGGCCAATCACTATCTGAGGCGGGTCATTGCTGTGGCCACTGATTGGCTGAGCAGTTATTTTCTAAGGGACAGTGGACCCTGGTGGAACACAATGACAGTCGCAGGGGATCAGTGAGGTGAGTATGACTTATTTTTTCTGTACGTTACTATGAGCTGGTTAAAAGGTAATTTTACGCACTGGACAGCCCCTGTAAAATTTGTGCAAATGCAATAACTACTGTAATTATCTACTAAAATAGAAGATGCTTTCTGTTTCCTCCAACATTCATGTCCTGGAAACAATTACCGAACATCAATAGCTCCTCAATTGTGTTACCTTAAGCAATGCATGTTAACTCAAGACTACCCGACAGGTCATTTTTTATTGATTGCTTCAACCATTCAACGGTGAATTACTTGTATTTCAATAGCGTATTATTTTATGTGACACCAGTCTTTGGTTGGGGTTTATGAGGTAATTTTGAGATCTAGCTCTTGTAGCATGTGTAGAGTTGGCCAGGTTAATGTTGGCTGCTCTCGCTGCAATAATTGCAGTTATACCAGGAAATTGGCCTCATATAGCAGCATGTAGTCTCAAAATTACCCCTATGTCCAATAATAATCCTCTCGACATTTAATGATAATTGTCATCATGAATAGTGAATAATGCAGTCTAAGAAAACCATTGGCAGCCCTTAGGCTACAGCTGAGCTAGCAGTGATCTGGCAAAATGAACTAAAATGCTGGCCACCCATATTATGGGCCAGACTGGACAGATATCCTATTGTTCAAATTTTAGCATCGGCTTGGCTACATAATAAAGGTCTGGTGAACATGGTATGAGTTTAGAGCTGAAAAAAGAGTTCAAAGGTGTTGTCAAGGCAGTTACACTTACCTTATAGGTCAGGTGATCCTCTGGTCGCTCTGCCCCCTAGCTCCTCTTCTGATATCACAATAGGCACATAGGCAATTTTACTTTAGTCAGCCAGCCCCATCACACAGGTGAAATCAGGAGGTAAGGGAGGGTACCAAGTGACCCGAATGTTGGCGGCAGTGGTCAATAACATGGCTCAGGCTCTGAACCACTGTGGAGGAGGGCAGGTAAATATAACTCCCTGGACAACACCTTTAAGTATCAAACAGGAACATGTCCAAAGGAACAGCCTTATTTCCATACAAAATATGGGGAAATATTTCAAGATCCATAGAAAGAGGTCAGCGGGGAACAAACAAAAGCCCTAATGTCTTAGGTGGCAAAGCCTCCTACTCCAATGGGTAGTCCATTCTATGTAAGCCACTAGCTGTAAATACATGATAAGATGTCTGTAGCATCTGCTAAATAAGAGATGATAAATACTAATACGGAGACAGCTGATATGTGTAACGTGTTGGAAAATGTCTATACTCACTGACTATTAAAGCACCTTGAGACATTGTCTAATATGGGAGGATTAGAGTATAAAGACAGGCTAGCAAACATGGTGCTGTTTAGCTTGGAAAAAAGATGGCTCGGGGGTCAATGTACAAATATATGTACAATTATGTGAATGGACAGTCCAAAGATCTTTCCAATGAATTAATATTTATTAATTACCAGACAGTATTTACTATAAAATATGTTTATGTTATATTCAATTGTCTATAAAACCACGTTCACATTCTCATGATCTTAAATTCATCTCAGAGGACTGTACAACAAGCTTTGCTCAGCTTCCCCACTTATTTAATACACATTTCACTTCTCTCATTTTTCTGTCTAGGTGTCCAAGATTAGAAGGAGCCTGCTCTACGACTTCTTGCCAAAATGGAGCAACCTGCGTTGATAATTGGTCCTGGCAGCAATGTAACTGTAAAGATGGCTTTACAGGAAAGCACTGTGAAAAGTGTACGTTAAGTTTTACACCACTCTATAATATCCTGACTTCACTAGAAAAATAGCCTAAGTGCTCACAATATAAAGTAATGCATTTTATATGGTGGTTTTATGCTGTTCCAGTCCTAAGTGTTATCATATACACTACAGGTGTTTCTATGGGTTTTCCAGATTTGAAACTGAGATTTTACACATCAGAGAGGTTCATTTAATGAATGATGTTTTACGGTTCATTTACTAACTGACAGGAATAAAAATACACACCTACAACCAGACATCCATTAGAAAGATTGAGTTACCAGGTTATACATCGACTCGGCTGATCCACTAGAGCAATATTTACTCTTAGCAGTTCTATATTCTGGCAGATAGATGGTAATCTTAAAAAGTCCCCCTCTAAGGCTAGGTCCACATCTGTATTGGAGTTTCCATAGGAAACTCTACTTAAAATTGGGGGAGAAAAAAGTCATGCAATGAGGACAAGATCTCCATCGTTCGACACCCAAACGCTAATGAGAACCTAGTGTAAGATATCCATTTTCTGTAATACGGCATATGGATAGAGGAAACCATAAGGCTAAGTTCACATCCGTTGGAGACTGGAGAAACTGTATGTAGGCCTTTGCTCTACTCCAATTTCAGTATTTAAATAGTAGAAACCCGACGGAATCTGACAGAGACCTGTGCACAGATGTGAACCTACCCTAAGAAGGGATAATGGTAGAATAGTATTTTTACTGCTACATTACATCTCTTGGGTCAAAGGTTCACACCATATTGTCAAGTTTTAGTTTCTGCTTAAATTTAAGCTTCTTTACTTAAAGATGAAGTCTACCAAAAACACATCTCTCTATTTATATGGATCCCATGGTTTTAATGATGGAGGGCCCAGCTCTGATTTTCAGATACAGCATATGATGCAGTATTGTCCCATGTTTTACAACGGGAAAACCTGAAAAAAAAAAGTTCCCCTTTGAGGCCTGTTTTTTGCTGACTGTTGGAAGTACCAATAAGCAGCTTTCTAGAGAGCTCAGAGTTGTTAGGGGATACTGCTTAAATAAAGGGTATGAAAGTCTATATAGTATAGTGATAATATAGCATTCATGTCTGAATTTAAGGGGAGGTCAGAAAGTCCATTGATCTGATATGACATTTATCTATCGCATTCCAGCTTTTCTTGTCTCATATTCACCGTTTACATATAAACCAGTAGTAACATATAGATTTTCTGTGTGTTCTACTGTTTTCTCGTTACTAAGAATCCAAAAGTTCCATCTCATTTCATTTAATTAATTTTCTAGATATAAGCCCAGACACTGCCTTATCACTTGAAGGTAAAGGTTTCCTCGAATATACCATAAGCCAGACCAAGAAACGCGAGTATCTTTTAAGACATCGTATTGTGGATTCAGAGACTATCTACGTAAATCATTTGGAGATAAAATTCAGGACAAGAAGTGACAATGGGATTTTACTTCAGGTTCATGAAAGCAGCAATTACACGATGGTAAAGGTATGTATTTTGGTGAACACATACTTTAGTAATGTTACTTTTATATTCACTTTTACTGTTGTTGTTTTTTTTTTCTTTGAGTACACGTATATATACCATTATATTCTTATGTTGCAAATTTCTCACCGTAGCCTCCTTTCCATGCAGTTATTTACAGATTCAGGTGATATATGAATAGTATATATCAAATTTGGTGTCTAGGACTCAATTTGTCGTAGGCATGAGTTTTTTTTTTTATAACTCAAATTTTTATTGAAAATTTTTTTAAACAATAAGAAAAGAAAAAACAATTACAAGTTACAAGGCGAACACCCGCCCTGCGAACAGAAAAAGCACACAGTGCAACACAAAATACAATCAGAAGAATAAAATAAAATAAAAAAAAAATTAAAGACAAAGAAAGCAACATAGAAAAAAAAAGAAAAAGGAAAAAAGGGGGGGGGAGGGAGGGGTTAGTGGGACAGATGAGTGGGGGAGAGGACTAAATGTGGGGGGTGAAAGGGTAGGTAGGGGTGAGTGTGAGCAGTCAGGAAACCAGTGAGAGCGCTCGCCAGGTCATCCATACCACAGCCAGTTGGGAAGGGCTCGGGAGCAACCACTGGTCAAATACCTGAGACGAACAACAAGAGTATCAATCAGAGGAGGGGTCAGAGCCCAGGAGCGTCCGGTACTCTGCAGACTGTTGAAACCTGAACCAGTAGAACCAGGTTTTGATGTACGCCTCAGTCGTGCCATGCAGGAAAGACATGAGATTTTCCATGCGCATTATCTTGTTGACCTTCGAAATCCAGAGGGAGAGAGGAGGAGGATCCACTCGTTTCCAAAAAAGGGGGATACAAGCCCGGGCAGCGAGGATCAGGAATCTAAGTAGGGAACGCTTAAAGACCTTTACAGAAGACTCACAATGATTAAGGAGGAACAGGGCAGGGCCCAAATGGTGAGAAGTTTCAGTAAGCTGGAGGGTTATCCGCTTGACCCCCTCCCAGAAGGACGAAAGGGCAGGACAGGACCAAAAAATGTGTAGCAGCGTGCCTTCCTCGTCGCCACAGCGCCAACATAATGGGGAGACCTGAGGAAACATAGCATGGAGTCTCGTAGGAACCCTATACCATCGGGACAAGATTTTGTAGCTGGCCTCCTGGTGGCGAGAGCTGATGGAAGCAGTATGAGAAAGGCGAAAAATGCGCCTACGCTGCTCCTGAGAGAGGGAAAGGGATAAGTCAGATTCCCATTTCAACAAGAACGGCGGAACAAAGTCCTCCGGAGGTTCAACCAGGATCCGGTAAGTGAGCGAGAGGGAGTGGCGAAGGGGGCCAGCACCAACAAAAATCTTCTCCAAGGGGGTAGGTTCGACGCGGAACTCTGCAGGAGCAGGGAGAGAATGTAAAAAGTGACGAAGTTGCATCCCCCGCCAAGCATCCAAAGGGGGCAGCTCAGGAGGGGCCTGGGAATTCAGAAGTGTAGTCCATCCCCCAGCGTCCTGGAAGTGACAGGCACGGAAAATCCCATGACGGCGCCAATTACGAAAAACTCGGTCAAACATTCCAGGTGGAAAGGCAGGATTGCCCAGCACTGGGAAAAGAGCGGAATCCTTAGGGAGGAGAGTGGAGCGAACAAGGCCCCTGGAGCAAATCCGAAGCGTGGGACCAAGGGTAGGGTGAGAAAAGAGAGATGACAATGAGGAGGAGTCCAGCCATGGGGCAACCTGCAAAGGGATCGGAGAGAATGCCTGTTCGATGTAGACCCAAGGTTTAGAAACAGCATGCCTACACCAGTCCACGACACGAGTCAGGTGGGTAGCCAAGTAATAGGACTTCAGGTCCGGAAGCGATAAACCACCGCAACTCTTGGGACGAAAGAGAAAAGCCTTGCTCACTCGGGTGGGTCTGCCCGACCAGATGAACTTCAATTGGACGGAAGTGAGGGATCTAAGAAAAGACAGAGGGATGTGAATGGGAAGCGCCTGCATCAAGTAGAGAAGACGAGGGAGAATGTTCATTTTAAAAATCGCGCATCTCCCGAACCAAGTAAAGGCTCCAGTGGACCATCGAGTACAATCAGCCCTGATAGACGCCAGAAGTGGGGGGAAGTTGCAACGAAAGAGATCTTTCGGGTCCGGAGTAAGATAAACCCCCAAATATTTGAGAGAAGTGGGGGCCCAATGAAAAGGGAAAGATTGACTCAAGGAGGTGGCCGCCGAGGAGGAAAGGGTCACATTAAGGGCTTCCGACTTCGAAAAGTTGATTTTAAAATTCGAAAGGGTCGAGTAAACCTGAAAGGCAGACATCAGAGCTGGAAGAGAAACATGAGGGGAGGAGAGAAAAAATAGCAAGTCGTCTGCATAAGCCGCCACTTTGTATAAACAGGAAGAATGAGCAGCGCCTGAGATGTTCGGGTCGGCTCGAACCTGGCGGAGGAAGGGTTCAAGAGTCAGGACGAAAATGAGAGGCGAGAGGGGGCATCCTTGCCTAGTGCCATTTCGGATAGGGAAGGACTGGGACAATAAACCGTTCACTCTAACCATCGCTGTAGGGAGAGAGTATAGAGCCATGATCCAACTCATCATGCGATTTCCAAGACCAATATGTAACAGGGTCTCTTCCATGAACCGCCAGTTGACCCTGTCGAAGGCTTTCTCAGCGTCAGTTGAAAGAAGCATGAGAGGAGAGCCCGATTGTTTAGCCCCATACATGAGGTTGATAGCTTTGGTAGTATTATCTCGAGCCTCACGGCCGGGTAAAAATCCAGCTTGATCCGCGTGAACAATATTTCCTAACAAGGGCGATAAACGCGTCGCAAGGATCTTGGCTAAAATTTTTAGGTCAACATTGATTAGCGAAATGGGGCGGTAGTTAGAGCACAGAAGAGGGTCCTTTCCGGGTTTGGGGATAACCGCTATGTGAGCACACAGGGAGTCACGACAAAGGGCCGAGCCATCGGTGAGAGAATTGAAAACTTTCAACAGTCTGGGGCGGAGTTCAGGGCCAAGTTTCTTATAGTATACCAAGGTAAGGCCGTCTGGGCCTGGGGCCTTACCCGTTGCCATACTGGAGATAGCTAAAGAAATTTCCTCTTCAACAATAGGAGATTCCAAGGCCGTCAATTCCTCTAGAGACAACGACGGGAGACCAGAGGAGGAGAGATAAGAACGAATGCGATCTCGGAACTCTGCTTCAGGGAGAGGAGAAGGGCCAGAGTTTACAGAATACAAAGAGGCATAGTAGTCCCGAAAGGCAGCTGCAATATCAAGGGGCATGTGTAATCGAGTACCCTGGGCGGAATTGATGCATGGAATGTAGGTGGAGGACTGCTGAACCCGAAGGGCCCTAGCTAGTGAACGCCCGCTCTTATTTCCAAACTCATAAAAATGACGTCTGCATTTAGCTAGAGTACCCTTCACCCTATCAGTGACGAGCGTACGCAATTCCTCTCGGGCGCTGGCAAGCTGGGAATAAACATCAGGAGTGATTTGGCGTTTATGAAGAAGTTCCAATGAGCGGATCCACTGCAGCAGAGATTCAATACAAGCCCGGCGTTCCTTGTTTAAACGGGAACCATGTTGCAACAGGATACCCCGGATAAAACATTTGTGAGCCTCCCACACCATTGGAGGAGCAATCCCCGACAATTCCTCCCTCTCAAAGTATTCCCCCAAACGGGTCTTAATGTCATCCAGGATGGTTACGTCATCAAGAAGTGATGCGTTAAGTTTCCACTGACGCTGGAAGGGAATAGGAGAGGACAAGGAAACAGACAAAGTAACCAAAGCATGGTCGGAGAAAGTAATGTTATCGACTTCCGCAGCCAACAAAGAGTGGAGATGTTGGTGACGGATAAAGAGGTAGTCGATACGAGAGTATCGGTGATGGACCGGAGAGTAATAGGAGTAATCCCTATCCAATGGGTGGAGTAACCTCCAGGAGTCCACAAGCTGGTGGGAATGAAGGTCCCTCTTAATCCTCCTGATGAGCGAGTAAGGGTGAGAAGAGACGCCAGCAGAAGAGTCCAATGAAGGGTCTAGGACCAGATTAAGATCACCCCCCGCCACCAGGAAGCCCTCCACAAAGCCGTCCAACAGCCCTAAGTAAGAACTAAGGGCACGACCCTGTCCCGAGTTAGGCAAATACAAAGAGGCAAAAGTAAAAAGCTGAGAGGAGATACGACCCTTGACCATAACAAGTCTCCCCTCAGAATCAGTGCGAGTCTCCAAATGTTCCCAAGGCAGGGAGCGAGAAATCAAGATACTAGTCCCTCTGGATTTCGGGTCAGGAGAAGAGCTATGATATGCATGAGGAAACCAAGCATTAGTCAACTTGTATGGCTTGGTAGAGCAATGGTGAGTTTCCTGCAAAAACACAACATGAAGGCGCTTACCTTTGAGCAGATTGAAGAGTACGGAGCGCTTCTCTGGACTATGAAGGCCTCTCACATTGAGGGAGCCCACGGCGATGGAGGAAAGGCGATCAAGCGGAGGCATGGAGGGAGACGGGCTTTCCCAGCTCACACCCTAGGAGCAGAGAGAGAAAAAAAAAAAAAAAAAAAGGGGGGGGGGGAGGAAGGGGAGAGGGCGAAGAATTGAAGAGGGTAAAGGGGAGGGAAAGAAAAGAAAAAAAAAAAAAGAAAAAAAAAAAAGAGAGAAAAGTAACAGAGTAGAGGAAGGAGAGCAGTAAAGAATGAGGGGGGGGGGGGGGGGAGAAAGGAAAGGGAAAAAGAACCAAGAGTAGAACAAATCTAACTACCCCTAGACAAATGGGCCAGGGGCACAACAACAGACAGGAAGGAGTGAGGGAGTAAGAAAAGATGGGGGGAGAAGTGGGCCCGCAAGCACCACGAGTGTACCTGGTAAGGAAGACCCTATGCCCCCACCCCCAACAAAGTGTAAAGGGATAGGAAGCTCAGGGCTACAAACTGACTCTAAGGTCCAAATAACAACATTGTATAAAAACACAGCAATACCAACAACAAGGGCCATCTATAAAGCCCAGCAGGAACAGGATCAAGAGGAACATAGTAGTCACAAAACAAAATAAACATAGTGAAAATGTCCACCAACCGCGAAACAAGTCCAAGACCACTCAACATAAAAGGACATTAACACTGTCCTGTGGGCAGATCAAAGACCGGCGGCATGAGGGCTCATGCTTCAATGGGGAGCTGAGCTGAGAGATCTGGTTGGCGGAGCGGAGACCCAGGCGGATCCGGTATTGGAAGACGTCGTGGAGATGAGTTTCGCCGAGGTCTCTCTCTGGAAGCAGCCGAAGAAGAACGCCTGGAACCGCGGCCGCGCCTGGGTATAGAAGGGCGGGAGGAATCCAGAGCAAGCCAGTTCGGGACTGAGACAGGGCGCACATCCAGGGAGGCAAACAAATCAGGCAAGTCCGCCGGGGAACGGACAACAATCGAAGACGAGCCAACACGAACAATCAAATGGAAGGGATGACCCCACCTATAGGAACCTCCACAGTCCTTAATCAGAGTCAACACCGGCTGAAGGGCACGGCGCATAGCCAATGTGCGGGATGAGACGTCTGGGTAGAGCTTGACAGAGGCATTCTCAAAAGGCACCGATCCCATATCCCAGGCACACCTCAGGATGTGTTCCTTGTCCGTGAAGTAATGTAGTCTACACAGAACGTCTCTAGGATTAGCAGGGTCAAGCGGGCCAGAACGTTGGACTCTATGCACACGGTCCATCATGAAGGTAGCATCCAGCGGGCGTTGAGTCGCCATATTGAAAATGGTATTAATACGGCTGATCAGATCATCCTGAGGGCCTTTTTCTGGCACTCCTCGTAATCGAATATTATTTCTGCGACCCCGGTTCTCCTGGTCATCCAGGAGCAAGGCAATTTGTTGAAGGCGGGCCTCAGAGTGGGTTTGATTGCTCTCCACTGCAGACAGGCGTTGTTCCAAAGAGGACAGTGTTTGATCAGTAGCGTCAGCCCTAGTAGTAAGTTGAGACACATCAGACTGGATCGCACCGAGGGCCTGTGCCTGGGATTGTTCCATTCGGGAAACTACAGCATCCAGGTCCTGTTTAGTGGGCAGAGCTTGAATAAGGTCCCGAAGTAGCTGAAAGTCCGCAGAGGCAATATGGGCTGCCGAGCAGGGCAGGGAGGCCGAATCCATGGATTGCACGTCATGTCCAGGGAGGGTGGCAGACAGTGAAGGAGGTGGCTGCGATTGGCGAAGCGGAGGAGATGGAGGAGCCATGTCATCAGTGCCAGACCCAGTAGCCGAGGTTCCAGATCGGGACAGGAAGGTAGAGATTGACGGTGAGTGAGTAAGAGAGCGACTCGGCGTGCGGGAAGGAGCAGTAGAGGTGTTAGGACGTCTTCTGGACATATCACAATGAGAAGCGACCATAGAAGGTAAGGAAGGTACACTCGCAGTATCACCAGGCCTTACATGAGGCGGTCACACAGTTCCATAATCAAACCTGGTACCCATGAGGTGCAAAAGGAGCAATGGGAAAAGTGCTAGTTCCGTGGGGATATACTGCAGAACGTGGAACACACAGCAAGTGGAGGAAGGTGAGGAGCCCCCCCTGATGGTGGAGTAGGGGCTCAGCACTCCCTTCACACCACTGCAGTGCACGACAACAAAAAAAAAAAAAAAAAAATTTCCCTGCTAGAAAGGTCTCTGAAGAGGGTAAGAAAGTCCAAAAAAACAGTAGGGAGTACTCACAGAGTTAGCAGAATGTCCCAGCAGAAAGTGTCAGGATGGGAGCCAAAACAGCAGGGGGGGGGTGAGGTGTCTCCACTTCAGGCAATGCAGGGAGGCCAGGCAGCAGGTAGAGCAAGGGGTTCAGAGAGCAGAAGAGTTCCCTTACACACTGCATTAACCCCTTCACCAGTGGAAGTGTTGTCAGTTAGTCCCAAGGGACACTGTCTATGTGTGCCAGATGTAAAGGGAGGGGGAGGGAGGCTCACATCAATAGTGCAGACAGAGCAAGGGTTCTCAGACCTTCAGCTATGGCCCTCTAGTATAGCAAGTTTCAGGCATGAGTTTTTGTCTGATGCATTTCCTTAATTATTTAGTAAAATGGTTAACTGCTTTTGAAATTCCAATATCCAGATGATTCATTGAGATATGAGGAGATAAGGGGGAAGCCCCCAATTCTGTAACCCATTTAGCCGAAGCAGATAGGGACAGTGATTATTTATTGAGTAAAAGAATAGAACCGGTTTTACTCTGTATGCAAAGCACAACTGAATAAGGGTGGTCCCAAATGTAAGAGCCCCATAGTCAGCAGCACCTTGTCAGCTGAGAAGTAGCTGTCTTATCCATAAAACCCTACTGTATAAAAGCTGGTCAATCTGTACCATGTTATAGAGCAGGAGAAGCTAACAAGATTGCTCTGTAGTATAGTATGTGTGAAAAGATTTAGCATAATCTCTCATTTATTCATTGAAATCTCCTCAATGTTGAGAAGTCAAGGAGATGGTCCTATCAGTGACTGACAACCGTCTCCCATGACTACTTATAGTACTGATACCTTTCTTAACGTCTCGCTATAGAAAGATCAGTAATTTTTTCCCTGAGTAAATGACTGGTGATACTGAATCTATTCCCTTAAAACCATACATTAATCTGCTCAGCTCTTCTTGCTCTATGGCAGGCTTCTTATAGAATGGACTGCAATTTCCTTGCGTCACTTTCCCTTTAAAACTATGGACATCAAATATCTGGCTTGTGTTATTGATTATCAAAATATATTAAAGGGAACCTGTCACATTGAAAATGCAGCCCACTCTGTGGGTATCACAATACAGAGGAGAAAGTATTGAACAGATGGGTATTATAACTTATTTTATTCACTTATCTAAATCCCTACATATTCTTCACTTAGAAGTCCAGTGAGTAGTTCTACTCAGTTATTGACATCCTTCTCTGTAAAAAAGGTGCACACTGAACTCCTAAACCAAGAATGAGCCGTAATTTACATCAATACATTTCAAGTTACACGTACACGTTCCTTACAATACTGTTTATCGCTCTACGCTGCTCCTCCTGCTCTATAATATATAATCTCATAGATTGTAAGCCCTCGCGGGCAGGGCCCTCTACCCCACTGTGCCAGACGATCACTGTTAGTATGATATGTACCTGTATATTTTGTGTATTGTATGTAACCCCCAAATGTAAAGCACCATGGAATTAATGGTGCTATATAAATAAATAAATAATAATAATAATAATAATAATATGTTGCATGCAGATCACACTACTTGTATAATGGGACAAGTTTCCTGTAATTTAGTTACAAATTAACAAACATCTTCATTTGTTTTTAAGCCCAAAATATATGAAAGTATTTCTTCCCGATTCTGCAATCGCTCTATTGTTCTGTTTTTTTCTCTTGTCCGTTCCAAAGTACATGGTAATCCTGTATTACCTTTTATCATCTGTAGCAGTCTTTCTGTTGTTCTTCATGAATTCCACAGACTAAGCCATATCTAATTTTACATTTGGATCTTTGTCTCTTCTTAAATTTGTTTAAAGATGGCAAACAAGTTACAGACTTTGAAAGGTGTTTTGAAGCCAGAAAAGTGTCCCTATCTTTCTCCCTTCAGTATGAAAACACAAGTCTGCAGAAGTTACCTCTCCCTGAAGAACCTGATAACTTTAGTCCCTGGCTATGGCTCAGTCAGACATGTCATAATTCTAAATGAGAGCAGCAGTAATGCTGGCAAAACACTTTATTGGACAGATCACTAGCCAAAAGTTCCCAAGACTTCTGGGATGCTTCCCAATATACATATGTGTTCATATCTATAGATATATATAAAAAAAAAAACATAGGTATAAATATATATTATGATTTGAGTAAAAAGGTCTGCTATTCTGAAATATTAAACATTTCCATGTATTACTATTTTGCATGATATTGAGTACATACAGTAGAAAAAGTGTATGTGAAACCCAAAAGCAGATTTTAAGGTTGAATATGTATTTGGAGGTTCGGTCAATCGGTCATAGTAAAATTTAGTTTGACAGTAAACCTAAAAGCCGATGTGGGAGTACTGTGTGATTGGTAGCAGTTTGCTGTCTAGGAGCGACATGGCGAGAAACAATGGAGACCAGCTGGCCCTCAAGTCACAGATGGAGCCGATACATAAAAAAGCCACTAAGTGCCTTCTGTACGACGGTTCCAGTGAACAATGTGTATTCATTTATCTATCTCTTTGCCCTCAGTCCTAAATAATTTACTTGGATAAATGGAAAAATGTCTGATATACCCACAATGCTTTATTGCTCTGGGTCTACCAGATTATACTTTTTATTAGGTGAAGCAGAAAATGATCAATTTAAATGCAATGCATTCTGTTTCTGATTGACTATAGACTATGTAGCTAACAAAGAGCGCTGGAACCACAGACCAATTAACGGCGCCCTCACCTATATAAGATGATTATAAAATGCATGGAATGGTTATGTGCTCTCATAAAACACTACAGCTATTTAGTCACACATGTATATCTCCAACTTGAATATATCTGCATCTCAACATTGCAAAAGAGTTTGTGGCTTGGTGTAAAGACTATTTTTTTTATAATGTCAGGATATAATTTGGTTTTTCCATCATTTCGGTGCCAGTCCTAATTGTCTTGCATAGTCATGGGGAAAATTCAGAATTCTTGAAATCAAGGAGGTAAAGCTGTAGGAAAATAATACATGGATATTCTATGCTTCTCAATAGGTGAAGAATGGCAAATTACACTATACGTCAGATGCAGGAGTTGCAGGAAAAGTAGAGAGAAACATCCCAGAAATATATGTAGCTGATGGAAGGTGGCATACGCTTCTGATGGAGAAGAATGGTTCACTAACTACATTGTCTTTGGACAAAGTCTACAGCCGAGATATTCATCATGTAACACAAGACTTTGGAGGTCTCAATGTTCTCACTCTTCAACTTGGTGGATCTCCGCCTGCACAGATACCTCAAAACAATCAAAATGGTAAAACATCCCAATATTCATAAACTACTATTATTACTACTACCATTAACTAACTCTCTCTCTCTCTCTCTCTCTCTCTCTCTCTCTCTCTCTCTCTCTCTCTATATATATATATATATATATATATATATATATATATATATATATAAAAGTGATATGCATGACCAAAGTATGTTTTTACCATTGTAGTCTACTCTGTAACATGATGACAGTTGAATATGCTTGGTGGAGGTGGTAAACTCCATTTAAAGAGATTATGTGCCCTGGGGGAAGAGATATGGATGCAATTAGGCGGTAAAGAATGTGCCCTCTAACAGTATAGCGCAATGGACACTACTGTCAGGAGAGTAGTTCCCAGTAGACTGTCAGGAATGCCCTTCTGATGGTTAAGAGCTATCGGTGATTGCACTGATATCTCTTCCCCCAGGGCACATAACGGGAAAGTCGACAGTGCACTGAATTTAGCACGCTATCGACTTTCTATCGGTATATAACACCACCTATGCCCAAGGACCTAAAAAGGAGTGTTCCCTATCTCATGATTTCAGCTGCTCCCCTGTCTCCACTCTCCTCCACTTCCTGGTTTTCATCCCAGTCCAGTAGCGTGCCTGTGCTGGTTGTAACCTGCATAGTTATCTCTGAATTTACATACAGAGATAACAGAGGCTCTGATTCAGAAACTTTTTGAGCACTTTCAGGGCTCAGCAACTAAAAGCAATATGCAAAGTGGGGAAAAGTAGAGAATATAAATGGCTTGGAGCAGTAAATGAGTCATCAGTCTGACCAGACAAGGTCTCTAACTCAGGCAACCATCTGTAAATACTGAAGTGACATATTTAGCTGTATCTGCCAAATAGAGCAAGACACATAAAACTTCAGCTTCATCTATAAGTATGAGCTGGGAATACCACTTTAACTTGTTCAAAAGTGCTGAAAATAGAACAATAAGATACTATGCTATGGATAGGGTTTGGGGACACTCGTCCACATCAGGGAAAGTGTGTGCCTACATAGGCAGTACGGAGACTTACAAGTCATTCCTGCTCTGCTAGGGATTATGGGTAAAAAATATGCAAATCTATTCTCCTGGATGGAATTAGGAGAACAGAGTGCACTCTGTACCCCACCCTATAGAGGGCAGCATCCTTAACATCATGAACGACTCAGTTATAAAGTCTTTTAATCATGATGTGGATTTAATTGCCAAATCAGTATTTCTGTCCCAAAAGGAACAGATTCCCATAGCTGGGAATCTGTTCCTTTTGGGACAGAAATACTGATTTGGCAATTAAATCCACATCATGATTAAAAGACTTTATAACTGAGTCGTTCATGATGTTAAGGATGCTGCCCTCTATAGGGTGGTGTACAGAGTGCACTCTGTTCTCCTAATTCCATCTAGAAGAATATTTATGCTATGGATAGATAGATAGATAGATAGATAGATAGATAGATAGATAGATAGATAGATATTAAAGCTGTATAGCTGATGTCCCAGTTGAGCAGCAGTGAACCCTTTTATTACAGTCTGTTCCCCTGTCTACACTATTCCAACAGGGACACTGATGAAGGGTAAAGTGAGCAAACCAGTCCATCAACCGCCACTAAAAAGCTCTCATGGTATAACAAATGAACTACTCTCACATGACCTTGTCAGTACAATTAAAGGAGGCCATTGATGGGTGGTTGTGTTTATGTGTCTGTGAATCAGCAGCCACTTTGGGACTGATGAGCAGTAAAGACAAGATGGCGCTGCTCAATGAGCATATCAGCTCTGAGCTATAACAAATATATATTAATAAGCTTCTTATTCTGCTTTTTCTTACACATTTGCAAAATGCACTGCTTTAAGCTATGCAGCCATTTTAAGTAATATGCTGTTTTATTAAAACTTTTATTACATATTGTAGACTAAATCCATAAAACATAAAATTGCATAAAGCCCAAATTGTACATAGTTGCTAGTATGATATGTTAAAATGTTCCTTTTCCTTTTTTAGGCTTTGATGGCTGCATTGCCTATGTGAAGTATAACCGGGAGAATCTTCCATTCAGTGGAAAACATGATATGGTTCGCATATCTAAATCTGAGTCATCAGTTAAACTAGGATGTAGAGGTCCTAATATATGTGCCAGTAATCCCTGTTGGGGGGATCTAATGTGCATAAATCAGTGGCATGCATACACCTGTGTACCGCCTGGGGATTGTTCCTCAAACCCTTGCCAAAATGGAGGAAGTTGTGAACCTCATTCCCAATCTGGATTTAACTGCATCTGTCCTGAGACACACACTGGAAAACTCTGTGAATCTGTCGTAGCTTGTCTTGGTGTAGTTTGCCCTCAGGGTAATGTTTGTAAGAGTGGATTAAATGGAGGCTATATATGTACTGTAAGCACAAATACTGAGCAGCTATCCCTCCCACTTTGGGCTGTCCCAGCAATTGTTGGAAGCTGTGCTACTATTCTTGCTCTATTGGTCCTTAGCTTGATTTTGTGTAACCAGTGTAGAGGAAGAAAAAATAAAGTGCCAAAAGAGGAGAAGAAACCAAAAGAAAAGAAGAAAAAGGGAAGTGAGAATGTTGCATTTGATGATCCCGACAATATTCCACCATATGGTGATGACATGACTATTCGAAAACAGCCTGAAGGGAACCCTAAACCTGATATTATTGAAAGGGAAAATCCATATCTCATATATGATGAAACAGATATTCAACATGGCTCAGAAATAATACCTAGTGCTCCTTTAGCTATGCCTGATACAGAAATAGAGCACTATGATATTGATAATGCCAGCAGTATTGCTCCCTCCGATGCTGATATTATTCAACACTATAAGCAATTCCGGAGCCATACTCCCAAATTCTCAATTCAGAGACATAGTCCACTTGGCTTTGCACGACAATCTCCACTGCCTTTGGGTGCAAGCAGTTTAACATATCAACCATCATACAGCCAGGGACTTAGAACTGCTACACTTGGCCATTCTGGATGTCCTCCTCCTAATGCTTTGTCCCGTCATAGTCCAGCTCCATTTTCTAAGTCTTCAACATTTTACAGAAGCAGTCCAGCACGAGAACTACACCTTTCATCATTGGAAATGCATAATGATGTCTGCCAGCCTGGTATTTTTAATTATGCAACTCGTCTGGGTAGAAGAAGCAAGAGTCCCCAAACAATGGCAGGCCATAACTCCAGGCCAGGAAGTCGCCTTAAGCAACCTATAGGCCAGATTCCTATGGAAAGTGGACCCCCTGTTGGTCTCTCAATAGAAGAAGTAGAAAGGCTTAATACACCCAGACCAAGAAACCCTAGCATCTGCAGTGCAGACCATGGGAGATCTTCATCAGAGGAGGACTGCCAAAGGCCTCTCTCAAGAATTAGGAATCCAGCTGATGGAATTCCTGCTCCAGAATCATCATCTGACAGTGATTCACATGAGTCTTTCACATGCTCAGAAATGGAGTATGACAGAGACAAGCCAATGGTGTACACATCAAGAATGCCAAAATTAACTCAAGTTAATGAGTCAGATGCAGATGATGAAGACAATTACGGTGCTAGACTAAAGCCTCGGAGATATCCAGGCCGCAGAGGTGAGGGTGGACCTTCAGGAGCTCAATCGCCTACAGCCACTCTACCAGCTGATAGTACTTTACCTATGAAGCTAACCCAGCAAGCTAGCAATTTCAACTGGGACAATCTATTGAACTGGGGTCCAGGTTTTGGGCATTATGTAGATGTTTTCAAAGATCTGGCTTCACTGCCAGAAAAGGCTTCAACAAATGTTAATGAAGAATCAAAGGCAAGTCCATCTAAAACAGGTTCTAAGGAAGGAGAAACAGAACAATATGTCTAGATATGGCATAACTGGATTGTTGAATTGCAAACGCTTATGACAGTCAAACATTATATGTTTGTTTACAACAAAACGTCTCCATTTTAAGAACCGGCCAGTGCAGTCTATAATCTAAGGAGACATTTTATAATAATAAACTTATTGCTGCTGGAAAGGACTGAGATGTATTTAAAGCAATTGTGTTCATTATTCAATTTACCTGCATGTATTACACGTCACAACCTAATTTCCAGCATGCACAAAGCTAAGTAGTCTTCCTACTTTAAACTGGTCCCATTGTGATACTTGTGGATGTTATAATTGATGTTGTTTTTCTCAGTTATGGTAATATTAAAAATGTAGTTCTTCATGTTTTTTGAATCGCTCTGAAGGGATAAGGACAACGAAAGACAGATTTATTCTCTAAGAACTTCTAATGTATGTAGACTATAACCTTACAGACAAATAATGGATAACACAAAATATTGGCAACATGGGTAGTAAAAAAAGGGATTATAGTAGATTGAAGATGGTCACACTATAGATCTTCTTTACATTAATTTCCTAAGAAAAACAAAAACATTTTTTAAAAGTTCCGTCTTTGTAAAATGAAGACATTTCAAAATTGCATCCATTGCTTTCAGATGATTTATTTTTGTAAAGACTTTTTCCAAACAGTCACTAAAAACGGGAAATAAGTTGTTGAAACCTTGATACTAGTTTTTACTGAAATTCTTACATAGAAATTTGTACGTTGACATTTGAACTCCACTTTTGTGATGCTTTGTACTGTGGAACAATTTTTTTTAAGTGCTTTTATCTGATCTGTTTTTGATATTGGTATTTTTCCTATGCTGTATAGTTTTCTTACTTTCAGGGAAAGCAAGAAAATGCTTTTCTGTAAAATCTGTTACTTGTGTAACATACATATTTTTCAAATTTTGATACAATTGTAACATATCAGTATGCTTTTTTTTCCTTCTTGTAAATGTCAATAATAAAATTAAAATATTTATTTAAAATATTGTGTTTGCAAGGTAAGTTACTTTTGTGTCGTGCATTTATTGTCTACTTATCTAGATTTTGTGTGGAATTTAATTAGATTTTCAGTAAAAATACTGAAAGCCTATTTCTAGTTATAAAGTTTAAAGGCTAATATATTAATAGCAGTGGTAGGCACCGTTCCCACGGAGTAACGCGACACTCATTCTGACACGTGTCAGAGTGAGCGCTTCAAAACAGATCCCATTGACTTTAATGGAAGCCGTCTTACGCGCGCTACACATTGAAGTCAATGGGATCTGTTTTGAAGCGCTCACTCTGACATGTGTTTACGTGTCAGAATGAGCGGCACGTTACTCCATGGGAACGGGGCCGTAGCCTGATAGTACAGTAAGTTTCAATGCCAATGCCAGGAGATTTCAATATTTCTAGGTTGTTCTCCATCCAGCCTTAGCACAATAGGAAACCTGCACCCGTTTAGTCTTGTTTTATTGTGATTTTTCTAGAATGCTCATAGGCAAATCTTAAAGGCTACTGAGTCCTCAACACACTAACAAAATATTCACTATAGAAAAAAGCAGAGAAATTGACCTTCAGTTTCATATGTGAAGAGGCCATGGCTAAGGAACTGTGGCTGATGTAGTTATGATGGGGTATCTCTCTTCATGTATCTGTTTACCTAGTAAAAAGCCTAACTCGGGATCCACAAACAGTCAAGCTCATACTGAAAATCTTGTGTACTATTGGTCTAGGAAATTACATAATACACAGATAAGTGTAAGCAGCAGTGAATGACGAAGGTGGACAGCTTCAAGTTTCTACATTTTCCTTGAGAGTATGTCTGCAAAATATAGACTGCCGTTGTGGCAATCTGTAATGTACTATGGACACAAGCTACTTGTTATAGTCTATTTCATAAGAAGGGAATTTAATTTCCTGTTTTCTGTTCAGATGACTTCTGTTTTCAGTTGAAGATATCCCGAGATTGAGTCCATCTTAGAAAGTATTCTTTTATTCTGTAAATGTAATTGTGTAGTTTATTAGTCCAGGTACTGTACCTAGTTTATTACCTTAGATGCTGTGTTATATGGTGTTTTATCAGTATAAGGTTAGACATAGCATAATGCTAGTTTAAAGCACTGATGTCATGAAATTGCCTCTAAAGCAATTCCCAAAAATGCAGAAACTGGCAGATAACAAAGAGCAGTAGGACAAGCTACCTAAATCTCACACTGTCCTGACAGCTAAAGCTTAAGGCTACCCAGGCGTCTTCACCAGAGCCTTCTGTGAGGTCAGATGGTCTTGGCCGGATCTGGAAACAGGTTATCAAACCAGTAGCTAGTGCAGTACAAACTGAAATCAGACAAGGAATCACAGCAAAAACAAACAAGGTCAAATCAGGAGAGCACAGAATATCCAAATCAGAATCGCGTTCAAGATGAGGTCAAGCCGAGAGTTCAGAGTCAAAGCCAAAACAGTAAGCAAGTGGATATCCAGTAAACTAGCCAAAGTCAGTCACCAAGAAAACAGCAAACAGACTTCTATTGAGAACAGGAACCTAGATAAAAAAAATTTTTATAGCAAGCACATAGAAAGTTCTGAACAGACCCTAAGTATCCCTCCCCAGCTGCCGATTGGAGGGACCATCATCTCAGACCTCTGACTGAGTCAGTGAAAGCTTCACATGTCAGCATGGCAACCTTAAAGCAACAGTAGTGAGCATCACTGCATTGAGAGAATACGTACTGAAAATCCTAATAGGTTATCTGAGACTATAATATTAAGGTCCACTTCCTCTTCCAAGGCAGAAACATAATGGCTATGGGCTACAGGGACAAGGAACAGATCAGACTCATTGAAATGAAGGGGCCTGAGCTGCAGTACCAAGCATAGTGACTGTACGATGCATGGTTCTGTGCTTGATAAGTAGTGAAGAAGCCACAAAAGCATCATCATAGTCTCGAATATCCCCTTTAAGACTCTTTAATTCCATATTAGGAAGGAGGAACACTTTCTTTAAAGGAATGATAAACACTCATTTTACTGTTAAAACTGATAAATATATAGAGATCCCTCAGCATCCCAAAAGTGTGGCCATGTTCCCCCTTTAACCTTCTCATAGTTATGTAAGAGGCACAAAAAGATTGTTAAGCGTCACTTGGCTATACGAAGTCCCAAGTCAGTCTCCAGTCAAAGATGGAGAAGACCCCTTTACCGCCTGCAGGATTTCTGTAGCAATGTTTCCATCAGGATTAGTCTATGTTTCTTGTTATCATTTATAGATTTAGTATTGCTTTTGGGCTTCAGACTTTCTGTTACAATTATATTTATGGGGAAACCACTGGCATTTCCATAGATATAATTGACATATTGCAATTTCCAAAACAACGCCGGTTTTGGATATCATAGCGTGTCCGCACCGTTGTTTTTACAGCAAAGTGGGCATAGGATTCAATAGAATCCCATCCACTTTGCACTTACTGTAAAATGTTGCAATTTTTCCATGAGGTTTCTGCCACGGGCAATTCACAGCGTTTCTGATCCATGGAGCCCTGGCCTAAAGGGGTTTCCCTATCTTACTGTTTCAGCAGTTTGCCTGCTATCTCTTCTTCTCACTTCCTGTATTTCTCTCCCCCCCCCCCCAGCTTGCTGAATGGGACACTATGAAGTAATATGAAGCAATTATCTGAACTGATTGTCCTACTGGCAGAACTGCAGATAACAGTGAGAGCAGTGAATGACTTGTCTTATCACACAGGTCCAGTGCTATGTAAACGCTGAGTAAACAAAGAGAGGAATAAGTTCACATGAAAACAAAGCAGCATTTCTAAAGTAATATATTTAGGAAAAGTCTTCAATTTACATAATCTAACAGTATAGATAGGATCCTTGAGATGGGACAACCCCTTTAAGGCTTGTGAGCCCTGTTTTTTGCAACTGCACATGCCATCTTTTTTTACATTGTCATATAAAGGGAACCTGCAAAATCATTTAATCTGCCTTTACCTCCTTACCACAGGTAACATATAGCACAAGGTGCCCTGATTACATTAAACTATGTTTTCCTTTAGTCTGTCACCCCATGTTGTGGAAAGTCAGTGTTTTTGTCTGCTATGGAAACACAGAAGAAATGCTGCATTTTAGGCTAAGGCCCCATGTAGCATCCCGCAGGAAAAACATGCCGTGGTATTAATGCATTGCATTTTTTCCCGCATCGCTTTTCACAGAAAGTCTGACCTTCTGCTTCAATTATACCTATAGGGAGTCAGTCAGCGTTTCCATAGGTATAATTGACATGCTGTGATTTTCAAAACCGCAATGGTTTTCCCATAAGCATAAAAATATTTAAAAATTAATAGTTAACCATATTTCTATTTAGAATTGAATAATAATTTTGCACAGTTTTAAAAAGTTACCTTAGCAATCTGTGTGGTGACAGTCTTGATCAGTTGCTAGTGAATATGACCATGAACGCAGGAATTCTCTTGTGGTCTAAGACTTGTTAGAAACTCAGCCATGAGTTACTTTTTAGTTACTTACATTTTCAAAAATGTTTAACTTTTGATTGTTGAAAAACGTAAATATGGTTATGTTAATGGGGAAATTCCCACATTTGCGAAAACACCGCGACAAAAACTACTGCATTTTACAGTACTTGCAAAGTAGATGGGATTCTGGCTAATCCCATCCACACATTGCAGAAAATATCTGCATCGGACATGCAGCATGTGACATAACTGCGAAAACGCTGTAGGTTTTAATATAGTTGTAATAGAAAAGGACCTCCCATCACTTCCAACAATTTTAGTTCTTATCACCTTGTGGTCCAACAATTCTAACACAGCTTAAATTTTATAATTTTTAGTTTAACAGAGTGTTTCCCTAGTCATCTGATAGGTGATGTCACCCTGATCATTTTGGTGTTTTGTTTCTCCAAATCTGTCCATTCCAAAAATATGAGACCTTTTAGTGTTGATGAAAATTAAGGTATACTAGCCAAGTGGGTGGTAACACTTTATGACATACAGGACATGGAGACACTTCCACCTTGTTCTGGGGTTACACAACTGTAAGAAGTTAACCTTGGTCTTTTTTTGTATTATATAACTTTTAATACAAAGTAGCATCCTATTCAGCACCTTCCTTTATTAGTCAGATCACAGAGCTGCCACAAAAGGCCTCTTTCACATGTGGATGTTTCGCTAGGCAATCTGCATTGCTTCTCTACACTGTGGTGTTGCTGGAGAAAAGTTGTATATGGGGATAAAAATTTGGGCTAACAAAAGGTACTGTCCAAAGTGAAACCTCTTTGAGTTAAAAATAGGGTGTAGAATGGCTGTACATGGAATTTCACCAGAACTGGAAAAGATGTACTAAAAAATATTGGCCTTTAATATATAATATATACACATTGCAATTGCCTTCACATTTGCAAACCATGTCTGTAACCCGTTTCTGCAGATTCTGGAGTCAAACCATCCTGTTAACCTTCTTAATTCCCCAGAACATGTTACTAGAAGTGAAAATGATTATTCCATTGTCAGTTATGAGTTTCCTCCATCTGTCATAATAGATTATATGTGCTTCATGGAATTTTTGTCTTTTCTACTTCCTTACAAGTACCTGGCTGGCTCTGAAGTGGGGCTTACAAAATGTACCTGAAAGCACGAAGCTTGCCAACCCACACATTATCCACTAACGTATGGGCTTGGTGTTTATTACTTAACATAGCTATAGCAGAGCAGTCTGGTAATGTGTTGGAAAATAACATAAAAATGATGTTTAGCGGATGGCTTAACATTCCTTGGTTATTACTGGTACTAAGAGATCCTTGGCTTTTTATTTTCTCAGTAGATGTATGATTTGATTTTACATCATTTTTCATGTTTTGATGACAACGATATATTAGGATTTATCAATTCTTAATTCATTACTTTATATAAAAATTAGGGAATCGATTATTTAATATACGTGCATTGAAAGCACTGCGCACATACGGTGCGTACTCCAGCCCTGTAACTTCTGTCTCTGTATAACACATACTTGTGCCCATATCATGAAACTTTTTGTACTAAACATGATAGCTTTGCCCAACCGCACACAAAGAAATGTACAGTGTATTGTAATTGTGTTCAGTTGGTGCTTTTCCAGCGATAAAGGAAAGCATGCATCAATGAAAGAACAATGCCTGCCACACAGATACTGACCCCCTGTATTTATATGCCTATATGTACTGTGTAAAGGGAGGAAGATATATATAAAGATTAGAGATGAGCGAACACTGTTCGGATCAGCCGTTCCGAACAGCACGCTCACATAGAAATTAATGGAAGCACCTGGCACGTACACTTTGCTGGTGGTCGGTCGCTGTGCCAGGTGCTTCCATTCATTTCTATGGGAGCGTGCTGTTCGGAACGGCTCATCCGAACAATGTTCGCTCATCTCTAATAAAGATACACAAACGATAGTAGTAGTAGTGGTTGTGCTGCAGTCTAAAAGTCCTGAATTGGGAATCAAGGACAGTTTTCCCATTTTTGAATGGATGTAAGGGTCTTCTCTTTTCTTATTAACAATCTTTTGGACTGGTGAAGCAGTTAGTAAATGCTATCAATCAGTGACTGTAAATATGATCATATACAAATCCAAAGATCATCAGTGATAACACAAGAGCAAATATTTTCTGTGTACAAGAGAAGATATATGAAATAGTGAGAAGACTGATGATAACTTCTAATGCACCGGTTTGCCTTATCACGGTAAGGGCTCGTTCACATCTGCGCCCGGTCTCCGTTCTGCAGGTTTCCGTTTCCTGCACAAAACAGAGGCAGTAGACGGAAACCTGCAGGACTCTTTCATACCCATTCATTCGAATGGGTTTGAAAGATGTCCGGCCGTGAGCACCGGTGTGCATTTTATGCTCTCCGCCGCGAAACCGTTTTTTTTAAATCGGACACAGAGTCGGACATGCAGTACTCTGGGTCCGATTTTTTTAAAAAATGGTTTCGCGGCAGAGAGCATAAAACGCTCACCGGCGCTCACGGCTGGATCCGGTCTGACGGAAAGCTGAGAACGGACTCCGGGCGCTAGTGTGAACCTAGCGTAAAGCACTGTATCAATTCCTCATGGTTTTCTAGATCTCTGGTTGCTGCCATTCATTCTGCTTACTGCCAGTGGATAAAAATCAGTAATGGTCATGTGATGGATACACAGATACAAAACTCATTACCAGGCAGATGTCTGATTATTGTGCTGTGACTATAATAAGTAGAGATGAGCGAACACTAAAATGTTCAAGGTTCGAAATTCGATTCGAACAGCCGCTCAATGTTCGTGTGTTCGAACGGGTTTCGAACCCCATTATAGTCTATGGGGAACATATACTCGTTAAGGTGGAAACCCAAATCCGTGTCTGGAGGGTCACCAAGTCCACTATGACACCACAGGAAATGATGCCAACACCTCTGGAATGACACTGGGACAGCAGGGGAAGCATGTCTGGGGGCATCTAACACACCAAAGACCCTCTATTACCCCAACATCACAGCCTAACAACTACACACTTTACACACTCAATACCACCTCTCTGACAGTAGGAAAACACCTTGAAACATGTGTATTTGGCACTTGCAGTGAGGAGAGCTTGTCACCAGCAGTGAATTTGGCCCTTGTAGTAAGTTGAGGTTGGCACCAACATTTGTTTTGAAAATCAGGGTGGATTGAGCCTCTAACCAGCAGAGTTGGGGCAAATTCATGGTGGAGGGAGCCTCTAAAAACCCCAATTTGGACCAATTCATGGTGGAGGGAGCCTCTAAAACCCCAGTTTGGACAAATTCATGATGGAGGGAGCCTCTAAACAGCCCAGTTTGGGCAAATTCATGGTGGAGGGAGCCTCTAACCAGCCCAGTTTGGACCAATTAATGGTGGAGGGAGCCTCTAAACAGCCAAGTTTTGGGAAATTCATGGTGGAGGGAGCCTCTAAAAAACCCAGTTTGGACCAATTCATGGTGGAGGGAGCCTCTAAACAGCTCAGTTTGGGCAAATTCATGGTGGAGGGAGCCTCTAAAAACCCCAGTTTGGACCAATTCATGGTGGAGGGAGCCTCTAAAAAACCCAGTTTGGACCAATTCATGGTGGAGGGAGCCTCTAAACAGCCCAGTTTGGGCAAAATCATGGTGGAGGGAGCCTCTTAAAACCCCAATTTGGACCAATTCATGGTGGAGGGAGCCTCTAAACAGCCCAGTTTGGGCAAATTCATGGTGGAGGGAGCCTCTAAAAACCCCAGTTTGGACCAATTCATGGTGGAGGGAGCCTCTAAAAAACCCAGTTTGGACCAATTCATGGTGGAGGGAGCCTCTAACCAGCCCAGTTTGGACCAATTCATGGTGGAGGGAGCCTCTAACCAGCCCAGTTTGGGCAAATTCATGGTGGAGGGAGCCTCTAAACAGCCCAGTTTGGGCAAATTCATGGTGGAGGGAGCCTCTAAAAACCCCAGTTTGGACCAATTCATGGTGGAGGGAGCCTCTAAAAAACCCAGTTTGGACCAATTCATGGTGGAGGAAGCCTCTAAACAGCCCAGTTTGGGCAAATTCATGGTGGAGGGAGCCTCTAAAAACCCCAATTTGGACCAATTCATGGTGGAGGGAGCCTCTAAACAGCCCAGTTTGGGCAAATTCATGGTGGAGGGAGCCTCTAAAAACCCCAATTTGGACCAATTAATGGTGGAGGGAGCCTCTAAACAGCCCAGTTTGGGCAAATTCATGGTGGAGGGAGCCTCTAAAAAACCCAGTTTGGACCAATTCATGGTGGAGGGAGCCTCTAACCAGCAGAGTTGTGGGAAAGCAGGGTGGAGGGAGCCTCTAACCAGCAGAGTTGGGGGAAATCAGGGTGGAGGGAGCCTCTAACCAGCAGAGTTGGTGGAAATCAGGGTGGAGGGAGCCTCTAACCAGCAGAGTTGGTGGAAATCAGGGTGGAGGGAGCCTCTAACCAGCCCAGTTTTGGCAAATTCATGGTGGAGGGAGCCTCTAACCAGCAGAGTTGTGGGAAAGCAGGGTGGAGGGAGCCTCTAACCAGCAGAGTTGGGGGAAATCAGGGTGGAGGGAGCCTCTAACCAGCAGAGTTATGGGAAAGCAGGGTGGAGGGAGCCTCTAACCAGCAGAGTTGTGGGAAAGCAGGGTGGAGGGAGCCTCTAACCAGCAGAGTTGTGGGAAAGCAGGGTGGAGGGAGCCTCTAACCAGCAGAGTTGTGGGAAAGCAGGGTGGAGGGAGCCTCTAACCAGCAGAGTTGTGGGAAAGCAGGGTGGAGGGAGCCTCTAACCAGCAGAGTTGGTGGAAATCAGGGTGGAGGGAGCCTCTAACCAGCAGAGTTGGGGGAAATCAGGGTGGAGGGAGCCTAGTATTAGCAGAATTGTGCAACGCTTATGGTGGATGAGTATGAGGATGCGGAGGAATTGGAGAGGTTGAGTACAGACATGGAGTTTCATGTTGGGGTGCTTTACACAGGTGGGTACAAAAATGAAGGCTCTATCCATTGGTGGTTCATTTTTATCAAAGTGAGCCGGTCGGCACTCTCAGCTGACAGACGGGTGCGCTTGTCAGTGATGATGCCACCGGCTGCACTGAACACCCTCTCAGATAGGACGCTGGCGGCAGGACAGGACAGCACCTCCAAGGCATATAGGGCAAGTTCAAGCCACAGGTCCAACTTCGACACCCAATACGTGTAGGGCGCAGAGGGGTCGGAGAGGACAGGGCTGTGGTCGGAAAGGTATTCCCGCAACATGCGCCTATACTTCTCATGCCTGGTGACACTAGGACCCTCCGTGGCGGCACTTTGGCGAGGGGGTGCCATCAAGGTGTCCCAGACCTTAGACAGTGTGCCCCTCGTTTGTGTGGACCGGTGAGAACTTGGTCGCCTACTGGAGGAACTGCCCTCCCTGCCGCCAACGTCACATGCTGGAAACATCTCCATCATATTCTGCACCAATTGCCTGTGGCAAGCATTGATGCGATTGGCCCTCCCCTCTACCGGAATAAAAGACGAGATGTTGTTTTTATACCGGGGGTCAAGGATAGCAAAGATCCAGTACTGGTTGTCCTCCATGATTTTGACAATACGCTTGTCGGTTGTAAAGCACCCCAACATGAACTCAGCCATGTCTGCCACAGTGTTAGTTGGCATGACTCCTCTGGCCCCACCGGAAAGTTCAATCTCCATTTCCTCCTCATCCTCCATGTCTACCCATCCGCGCTGCAACAATGGGACGATTCGAAGTTGCCCGGAAGCCTCCTGTATCACCATCACATCATCGGACAACTCTTCTTCCTCCTCCTCCTCCATTAAACGCGATGAAGCGGACAGATGTGTGGACCTACTCTCCAGCTGTGACGGATCGGATGCTATCCCTGACTCCTCTGTGTGATCTGAGTTATCCCTGATGTCAATCAGGGATTCTCTCAGAACACACAAGAGCGGGATTGTAAGGCTCACCATCGCATCCTCAGAGCTCACCCTCCTTGTGGACTCCTCAAACACCCGTAGGATGTCACAAAGGTCTCTCATCCATGGCCACTCATGGATGTGAAACTGAGGCAGCTGACTTTGTGGCACCCTAGGGTTTTGTAGCTGGTATTCCTGCAAGGTCTCTGCTGCTCAACCACTCTATTCAACATCTGAAACGTTGAGTTCCAGCGTGTGGGGACGTCGCACAAAAGCCGGTGTTGTGGCACATGCAGGCGTTGCTGGAGAGATTTTAAGCTAGCAGCGGCTACTGTCGACTTGCGAAAGTGGGCGCACATGTGCCGCACTTTCACCAGTAGCTCTGGAACATTGGGGTAGCTCTTTAGGAAACGTTTCACCACTAGGTTGAAGACGTGGGCCAGGCATGGAATATGTTGGAGTCCGGCAAGCTCCAGAGCTGCTACCAGGTTCCGGCCGTTATCACAAATGACCATGCCTGGGCCCAGGTGCAGCGGCTCAAACCATATTGCCGTCTCATCGAGGAGGGCATCCCTCACCTCGGAGGCAGTGTGCTGTCTGTCCCCCAAGCTGATCAGCTTCAGCACAGCCTGCTGACGTCTACCAACGCCAGTGCTGCAACGTTTCCAACTCGTAGCTGGGGTCAATCTAACAGCGGAGGAGGAGGCGGTGGCGGAGAAGGAGGCGGTGGCGGAGGAGGAGGCGGTGGAGGAGGAGGAGGAGGGGGGTGTTCTTCTCGTGTCCCTGCCAGGAATGTTAGGCGGGGAGACGAGGTACACCGGGCCAGTTTGGGAAGCAGTCCCAGCCTCAACTACATTCACCCAGTGTGCCGTCAGTGAAATGTAGCGTCCCTGTCCGCATGCACTTGTCCACGCATCGGTGGTCAAGTGGACCTTTGTGCAAAGCGCGGAACTAAGGGCCCGCCTGATGTTGAGTGACACGTGCTGGTGCAAGGCGGGGACGGCACACCGGGAGAAGTAGTGACGGCTAGGGACGGCATAGCGAGGTGCCGCAGTTGCCATCAGGTCCAGGAAGGCGGGAGTTTCAACAAGCCGGAACGCCAACATCTCCTGGGCCAGCAGTTTAGCGATGTTGGCGTTCAAGGCTTGCGCGTGTGGGTGGTTAGCAGTGTATTTCTGCTGCCGCTCCAATGTCTGAGAGATGGTGGGTTGTTGTAAAGAAGCGCCTGATGGTGCCTTTGATGGTGCAGGAGAAGGAGATAAGACAGGAACAGGGGAGGATGAGGAAGAAGTCAACAAAGTGGCGGAGGCAGATGAAGTGGTGTCCTGGCTCGTCCTCTGGAGTGCATCGCCAGCACAGTCAGCAGTGGCAGTGGCAGAGGCAGAGGTAGTGGCAGTGGCGTGAACGGCAGGCGGCCTTTGTCCTGCCGTTGCTGCCTGCCACTGATTCCAGTGCTTGGATTCCAAATGACAGCGCATTGAAGTGGTGGACAGGTTGCTCTTCTCAGAGCCCCTAATCAATTTCGAGAGGCAAATTGTGCAGACAACACTATATCTGTCCTCGGCGCATTCCTTGAAAAAAACTCCACACCTTCGAGAAACGTGCCCTCGAGGTGAGAGTTTTTCGGGGCTGGGTACAAACTGGAACATCTTGGGAGATTTTGGGTGTGGCCTGGCTTCGCCTAAGCTGCTGACCTCTGCCTCTGCCTCTAGCTACCCTTTTTGGTGCTGCACCTGCCTCAACATCCACACTACTTTCCCTGCTTGACATCCCCCTGTCCAGGTCGGGTCAGTGTCCTCATCATCCACCACTTCCTCTTCCAACTCCTGTCTCATCTCCTGCTCCCGCACAATGCGCTGGTCAACTGGATGCCCTGACGGCAACTGCGTCACATCATCGTCGATGAGGGTGGGTTGCTGGTCATCCACCACCAAATCGAACGGAGATGGAGGAGACTCTAGTGTTTGAGCATCTGGACACAGATGCTCCTCTGTTAGGTTCGTGGAATCGTGACGTGGAGGGGCAGGTTGAGGGACAATGAAAGGAGCGGAGAGACAGTTGGGGTTATTGTTCTGTGAAGCTTGGGAATTTTGGGAGGAAGGAGGACAAGACTGTTGGGTAATAGGAGGAGAGGAGGCAGAGTCTGACTGGCTGCTGGACAATGTGCTGTAAGCGTTCTCTGACAGCCATTGCAAGACCTGTTCCTGGTTCTCGGGCCTACTAAGGTTTGTACCCTGCAGTTTAGTTAATGTGGCAAGCAACCCTGGCACTGTGGAGTGGCGCAATGCTTGCTGCCCCACAGGAGTAGGCACAGGACGCCCTGTGGCTTCACTGCTACCTTGCTCCCCAGAACCATTCCCCCGACCTCGCCCACGGCCTCGTCCACGTCCCTTTCCGGGAGCCTTGCGCATTTTGAATTCCAAGTTAGAAACTGGCACTATATACCAGTAGCAAAAATTGTGGGTGCACGTAACCCCAATATATTCTTTGAATTACCAGTCAGAAACTGGCACTATATACAAGTAGCAAGAAATGAGGGTATTTGTAACCCCAATATATTCTTTGAATTCCCAGTCAGAAAATGGCACTATATACCAGTAGCAAAAATTGTGGGTGCACGTAACCCCAATATATTCTTTGAATTACCAGTCAGAAACTGGCACTATATGGCAGTAGCAAGAAATGAGGGTATTTATAACCCCAATATATTCTTTGAATTACCAGTCAGAAACTGGCACTATATGGCAGTAGCAAGAAATGAGGGTATTTGTAACCCCAATATATTCTTTGAATTCCCAGTCAGACAATGGCACTATATACCAGTAGCAAAAATTGTGGGTGCACGTAACCCCAATATATTCTTTGAATTACCAGTCAGAAACTGGCACTATATGGCAGTAGCAAGAAATGAGGGTATTTATAACCCCAATATATTCTTTGAATTACCAGTCAGAAACTGGCACTATATGGCAGTAGCAAGAAATGAGGGTATTTGTAACCCCAATATATTCTTTGAATTCCCAGTCAGACAATGGCACTATATACCAGTAGCAAAAATTGTGGGTGCACGTAACCCCAATATATTCTTTGAATTACCAGTCAGAAACTGGCACTATATGGCAGTAGCAAGAAATGAGGGTATTTATAACCCCAATATATTCTTTGAATTCCCAGTCAGACAATGGCACTATATACCAGTAGCAAAAATTGTGGGTGCACGTAACCCCAATATATTCTTTGAATTACCAGTCAGAAACTGGCACTATATGGCAGTAGCAAGAAATGAGGGTATTTGTAACCCCAATATATTCTTTGAATTCCCAGTCAGACAATGGCACTATATACCAGTAGCAAAAATTGTGGGTGCACGTAACCCCAATATATTCTTTGATTTACCAGTCAGAAACTGGCACTATATACAAGTAGCAAGAAATGAGGGTATTTTTAACCCCAATATATTCTTTGAATTCCCAGTCAGACAATGGCACTATATACCAGTAGCAAAAATTGTGGGTGCACATAACCCCAATATATTCTTTGAATTACCAGTCAGAAACTGGCACTATATACAAGTAGCAAGAAATGAGGGTATTTGTAACCCCAATTTATTCTTTGAATTCCCAGTCAGACAATGGCACTATATACCAGTAGCAAAAATTGTGGGTGCACGTAACCCCAATATATTCTTTGAATTACCAGTCAGAAACTGGCACTATATGGCAGTAGCAAGAAATGAGGGTATTTGTAACCCCAATATATTCTTTGAATTCCCAGTCAGACAATGGCACTATATACCAGTAGCAAAAATTGTGGGTGCACGTAACCCCAATATATTCTTTGAATTACCAGTCAGAAACTGGCACTATATGGCAGTAGCAATAAATGAGGGTATTTTTAACCCCAATATATTCTTTGAATTCCCAGTCAGACAATGGCACTATATACCAGTAGCAAAAATTGTGGGTGCACGTAACCCCAATATATTCTTTGAATTACCAGTCAGAAACTGGCACTATATACCAGTAGCAAGAAATGAGGGTATTTGTAACCCCAATATATTCTTTGAATTCCCAATCAGACAATGGCACTATATGGCAGTAGCAAAAATAGTGGGTGTATATAGCCCCAATTCTATTGCTAGGGGACTTGCAGTGTATTTCTGGGGTGAAGGTGGGGGGGCACACCGTTGGAACGGGTATCGGGGGTATATATAGGGTATACGGGAATACACTGTCAGTGTATTCCATTCAGGATCCTGGGAAAGCTGGGTTGCGGCGATTGAGCCCGTCAGTGCCACGTTACACTGACAAGCTTCTCCCTGGAATTTAGCTCTTACAAGAGCTGTTGGTTGTCTTCTCCTTCCTATCCTAGCCTGTCCCTGCCTACCCAGAATCTAACCCCTAGCTAACTGGACGGAAACCTCCGTCCCCGGTGAATTGCAAGCTCAGAGTGACGCGAAGCTGGGCGTCGCTGTTCTTTTAAATTAGAGGTCACATGTTTTCGGCAGCCAATGGGTTTTGCCTACTTTTTTCAACGTCACCGGTGTCGTAGTTCCTGTCCCACCTACCCTGCGCTGTTATTGGAGCAAAAAAGGCGCCAGGGAAGGTGGGAGGGAATCGAGTAATGGCGCACTTTACCACGCAGTGTTCGATTCGATTCGAACATGCCGAACAGTCTAATATCTGATCGAACATGAGTTCGATAGAACACTGTTCGCTCATCTCTAATAATAAGCTGTGCACCTGTGTGTTCATCACATGACCATGGACTGTATATCACATGACCATGGACTGTATATCACATGATCATGGACTGTATATCACATGACCATGGACTGTATATCACATGACCATGGACTGTATATCACATGACCATGGACTGTATATCACATGATCATGGACTGTATATCACATGACCATGGACTGTATATCATATGACTATGGATTGATTTTTATCTACTGGCAATAAGAAGAATGAATGACAGCTAGCAAAGATCTAGAAAACCGTGAAGAGTTGATACAGAAAGTACACTGCGTGCAGAATTATTAGGCAAGTTGTATTTGAGAGGATTCTTTTTATTATTGTTCAACAACTATGTTCTCAATCAACCCAAAAGACTCATAAATATCAAAGCTTAATATTTTTGGAAGTTGGGGTGTTTTTTTTTTTTTAGATTTGGCTATCTTAGGAGGAGATCTGTTTGTGCAGGTAACTATTACTGTACAGAATTATTAGGCAACTTAATAAAAACCAAATCTATCCCCATCTCACTTGTTTATTTTCACCAGGTAAACCAATATAACAACACAAAATGTAGAAATAAACATTTCTGACATTCAAAAACAAACAAACAAAAAAAAAGTCAGTGACCAATATAGCCAACTTTCTTTATGATGACACTCAAAAGCCTTCCATCGATAGATTCTGTCAGTTGCTTTATCTGTTTGCAATCCACGTTGCGTGCAGAAGCCACCACAGCCTCCCAGACACTGTTCCAAGAGGTGGATTGTTTTCCCTCCCTGTAGATCTCACATTTTATGAAGGACCACCGATTCTCTATGGGGATCAGATCAGGTGAACAAGGGGGCCCATGTCATTATTTTGTCTTCTTTTAGACCTTTACTGGCCAGCCTCGCTGTGGAGTATTTGGATGCATGTGATGGAGCATTTTCCTGCATGAAAATCATGTTTTTCTTGAATGATACTGACTTTCTCCTGTACCACTGCTTGAAGAAGGTGTCTTCCAGAAACTGGCAGTAGAACTGGGAGTTGAGCTTCACTCCATCCTCTACCCAAAAGGTCCCACAAGTTCATCTTTGATGATACCAGCCCATACCATTACCCCACCTCCACCTTGCTGGCGTCCGAATCGGAGTGGAGCTCTCCTTTTGGATATATATCAAATTTTTCAGTCATAACGCTAAAATGGGTGGCAGCTGGCAGGCGATCTTCCTGAATTCAGTGGGACCCTTTAGAACCACAGTTTAAGATAAGATAAGATAATCCTTTAATAGTCCCACAGTGGGGAAATTTCAGCATGTTACAGCAGCATAGTAATACAGATACAGGATAATACACAGTAATATATTACAGACATAGGCACACATATGCTGAGAAGAGAATATATACTAGGAGTCCATAGCAGCTAAGGAACAGAAGAAAAAGAAGGAAGACTTCATAGTCATAATCATTAGTTCTCTGTGCAGAGTGATCTTCGCTTGGTCTGATGTAAATTATGCAGCCTGGTCGCGCATGTCCGCTTATAGTGCGGACATGCACAGTCAACTCTGCCCAGGCCCGATGCCTGGCAGAGTGAATTCAGAGCCGGAAGATGCCGCGGGGACGCTGCACAGAGAAGACTTCTTGGAGGATCCAGCCCGACCCTCACTTGTGGACTTGGTAAGTATAATTTGATCGAATGTTTTTTTTTTTATTTTAAATATGATTTTTATTGAAAAGAAAAAAACTTTTACAATACAATAAAAAAAGCAATTACAAACATAAGAAGAATCGGCATAAGTCCAATCAGTAGAATAGGAATTGCAAGCTGGAACTTCGGGCTGCAACCCAAATACATGGATGACACAAACGTGACCAAACAAACAAAGACCAAAGGACCAGATATACAAACGCTACAAAGACACCAATTCTACGAGAAGACAGGAAAGGAATGAAAAGGGGAACACAACCAGAGAGGAACAGAAAAGGAAAAAGAAAAATAGGGGAGACGGAATAGGAACAGAAAAGAACGAGAAAACCAAACAATGACATAAACAACATAACCACATACCTGAATATAATACCAAAGAAACACAAAATACATCCAAAAAATAAAATAATAAAATAAAATAAAGCCACCTGGGATAACAACATAGTAGGCAGATAGTGATCAAGGGGTCCCCATGGGAGCAGCCTGAGGCCGAGGAGAAAGAACACCCTTATTAGACTCCACATACGAAATCCAAAGAGACCACTGGGATCGAAACTTGGCGTAAGTATGGTTTTTGTTGGACAGCAGACGTTCCAAGGTGCATGCCAAGTTCACATGGTGAAATAATTCAGCTAAGGTCAAACAAAGAGCGGACTTCCACTGACGAGCAATCATGGCCCAAGCTGCGAGCACGATCTGACCCAGAACGACCTGCATCTCTGAGGGAAAACTACCAACATCTAAGAAACAAAGGGCGAGACCAGGAGAAGGACTGATATCAAAACCAGCTATGGTGGATATGAAATGAAATACCGCTATCCAGAAGGCTCGAACCGGTGGGCAGTCCCACCACAAATGCAAGAATGAACCTACTTGGCCGCACCCCCTCCAGCAGAGTCTGGAACAAGAAGAATCAATATGCGCCATTTGGGTCGGAGTCCTATACCACCTCAGCATAATTTTCAAAGCCGTTTCCCAATGTGCCGCCCCTTTAGATACGCGCTTAACAAACCCAGCTGCCGTATACCAGTCCGACAGAGGGATGGTTCTGGCAAGATCCGCTTCCCAACGGAGCAGGTGAAGAGGCTTGACCCACTCCGGGGGGACAGAGAAAAAGCCATAAAACACAGATAACCCACCTCTAACAGGCGAGGACCTATTCCACAGTTTTAAGGCTAGCCTAGGAAAGGTCAATCTAGAGGGCTCGTAGGATTGAAAGAAATGACGCAACTGCAAATATTTAAAGAAGTCCGTTTTAGGGAGCTGGAACTCTTCCTGTAACATGGAGAACGACTTAAACCCGTCATCAGTATACAGATGAGCCACTTTATAGAGGCCCCTAGAGACCCATCCACGGAGTCGCAGCTGGGGGAGAAAAGAGGTCAAATATAATATGGGTAGCTTTGACAAAGGGACCAGGTCTTCCCTGGAGGTGTACGACAAAAAGTAACGCCAAGCAGACACTGAGGCCCTAATACTCAGTAAGGGGGGGAAGTGATGGGTGGGCTCAAATCCTTAGGGCGTAAAATACTCATAAGCGGGGCATCTAGAAGGCTTTCCTCGATTTCGGCCCAATGCCATTTAGAAGTCTCATCCCACCCGACCTTAAGTTGATCAAGGATAGACGCCATATAATATTTTCTAACATCCGGGACACCCGCACCCCCATGGGACCAAGGGCGCGTCATCACCTTAAGTCGGACCCTGGATCTCTTACCCTCCCAAATGTAGTTGGAAAGAATAGACTGAAGCTTAGTAAAATATGAGTCAGGGAGGGGGATGGCGACTGTACGAAACATATACAAAATTAAGGGTAACACCATCATTTTGACAATGGCAATTCTGCTAGCCCAAGACAACGTCGGTTGTGAGAAGGAGGCAAGGAGAGAAGTGATTTTGGTCAGAAGGGGGATATAATTAGCAGAGAACAGATCAGAACTAGGGGCCGTCAGGGAGATACCAAGATAAGCTATACGGGAGTCATTCCATTGGTAAGGGAATTGAGAACTGAGATCCCGTCTCAACGAGGGAGAGATGATAACAGGCAATATCTGTGATTTGGAGGAATTTACCTTATAATAAGAAACTTCACCAAATCTCTTTAGAACCTCCGTAGCAGCACTCAAGGAAGAACCAGGGGAAGTCAGGGCCAGTATAACATCATCAGCATATAAACCAATTTTATGTTGCTGGCGGCCCACAGTAATATCCTCAATATTTTCCGCCGTCCGAATGGACTCCGCCAGGGGTTCCATCACCAGCGCAAAGATAATAGGGGAAAGAGGACAACCCTGGCGGGTACCATTCGAGATCCGAAAGGGCTCAGACAAGAAGCCTGATGAGAGCACACGAGCCGACGGGTGGGAGTACAGATCCAGAATAGCAGATTTAAAGACTGACCCCATACCAAACTTATCCAAAAGGCTGTCTAAGTAATCCCAGTGGACCCTATCAAAAGCCTTCTCAGCATCCAAAGCCAGAAGCAAAGAAGGCGCACCATCTCTTTCGGCTTTCTGAACAAGGTCTATGAACCTCCGTGTGCCGTCTGGCGCCTGCCTACCGAATACAAAACCTACCTGGTCAGGACTAACTAACTGGGGGAGTAGGAGGAGCAACCGCTCAGCAAGGATTTTAGCGTACAGTTTAATATCCGTGTTCAGGAGGGAAATAGGTCTAAAATTAGCCGGGACAGTGGGAGATTTGCCGGGTTTAGGGATGGTCACTATAGTGGCTGACAACATTTCTTCCGGGAAGCATTGCTCCTCCGCCGCCTTCCTGAACACAGCTAAAAGATGAGGGGATAAAATATCTGCGTATTTCTTGTAATAGATCCCTGAAAAGCCGTCAGGGCCAGGGGATTTTAGTGGTTTCAGTGAGGCTATAGCTTCCGTAACTTCCAACAAGGTGATAGGCGAAGCTAGCAAGGTGATCGAATGTTGCCTACCCCTGAAACGAGCATTTTCCCCCCATAGACTATAATAGGGTTCAATATTCGATTCGAGTAGTCGAACATTGAGGGGCTACTCGAATCGGATTTCGAACCTCGAACATTTTAGTGTTCGCACATCTCTAATAATAACTACATAATAGCATTCCCTCTGTGAGGGTCAGATCAACAGTTCTATTCCTAAATCCAAATCAAGGAACCACAAAACAAAAGAAACAGAAAGGAATACTCAAAGTACCACAAAATACAAACTTTATTTATAAATACACATAACATAATACCGATAAAGTCAAAGCACCATCAGACAAGGGGGGAGAGCCAAAGGCACTAGAGGTAAGTATAATGATGGGTAAGTATGATATAACTACAATATATAGTTATAATTTCATTGAATAAATAAATGTAAGTATTAGCATATCAGATAAAGCCACATAGTAGTGAGTAGTCAGATCAAAGAGTGAGTATAGATCTGTGTCACTAAGTAGAGTCCAGAATCAGAATCAAATCACCCTGAGGGTAAAATAAACCTATGCAGCAATACTATGAGAAACCCACAAGATACCTGCAAGTGCAGACAAATGTATCAAGCCAGAAGGTAAGGTAGCCAACAAACATACGTTAGTAAGTAATAAATGGTTACATCCATATATGATGACATTTATATAAGTCAGCTAAGACTAGAGTGAAACTCCCATAAGATCACAATATAAAAATACATGGACATATTGAGACACATAGAATCTATATAAGCGTAGATGGAGATATGCTGACTAGAGAGTACCACACAGCATATGTGGCCACAAAGAAAATAAACCTATATTAGAGACATACCCATCATAATAACCCCGCGTGGTAACCTCACCAGGACCGGCTCGCCCCTGTATATATACAGCACTCACTCACTGTTGCCTCTGTTATGACCTACTATCAGAGGATTGTATATATACTACTAGCCTCTGCCCGCGACTTCGTCAGTGTGTTGTTGGCGTCGATGATCCCCCTACATTCAGCAAATTGCTGCCGTTGGTGGTTTGCCTGCTCCAGCATTTCGGCAGCTCTTAAGCTGTCCTGATGCTGAACTTGTTTCTCACGCCGTGCCTGTGATTGTTCCGGCATCTCAGCAGCTCGCTGGGATGCCATATAATGAGCATATTGTTGGCGTGATGATCCGGCTGCTCCGGCGTTTCAGCAGCTGTCAAGCTGGCCTCCCGCTAAACTCATTCCTTGTACTGTGCCCGTGATTGTTCCGTCATCTCAACAGCTCGCTGGGACGCCATATAATGAGCATATTGTTGGCGTGATGATACGGCTGCTCTGGTGTTTCATCAGCTGTCAAGCTGGCCTGCTGTTGAACTCGTTCCTCGTGCTGTGTCCGTGATTGTTCCAGCATCTCAGAAACTCACTGCGATACCATGTAATGAGCGTGTTGTTGGAGCTGATGATCCCCCTCAGGAAGGGGTTAAACTTTTCAATTATAACTCATAGAGAGCTGTGGCAGCTAGAGATGAGTGAATACTATTCAAAACAGCAGTTTCGAATAGCACTCTCCCATAGGATTGATTGGACGCAGCGTCTGGCCGATTAATCCCCTGTGCGCCGGCCGCTCCCATTCATTCCTATGGGAGCGTGCTATTCAAAATTGCCATTTCGAATAGTATTCGCTCATGTCTAGTGGCAGCTGACAGGTTATCATCTTTGGATTTCCACTTTATACCCAAGCAACGTTCAGGACTTGAAAACTTATAATAAAGAGAAAAAGCAGGTTTCCTTGATGACTATGAGTTGTAGAAGAACAAAGGTTCAATGCTCCGGTTTTTGGGCACCTACTTTCATAACGTAAACAAAAATAAACAAATATGTATAAGTATTCATATGTGATTATAATCCACCAAAATAGCGTTATTTATACCGTATTGTGAATGCCAAAAAAAATATATAATGAAATGTGCAAAATAACATATGTTGGTCACCTCACTTTCCCGAAAAATAGTAATAAATAGTGATCAAAAAGTCACACATACCAAACATTGGTACCTATAAAAAGTACAACTTGCCACTCAAATAAATTTAAAGCCTCCAAAGGCTCCATCTGGCTTATGTGTGGAAATTTTAAGTACAATCACAATTGTATGACAAGAAGAGGGTGTCAATCAAGTATACAAGAGAAGCAATTCAACTGAATATAGAGCTCTGGGAGTCTCTTACACCCCTCCCCCCCCCCCATTATATTTGAGTTTCACTTGTCCATTTTTATAAAATGGCCTTTTCAAGAATATAATGCATCTATGGGTCTATCTATGGGTTTGATAATTCTAGCCTACAATACTCTGTGGCTGGTGTGATATTGGTTTCCTGGTGATAGACTCCCTTTAACCCCCTAAGGGTGCATTCACACGGAGGAAAATGGTGCTGAATTTGGTGTGGAATCCACGTCAGATTCAGCACTGAAAAAAAAAACTAAAGTCCATGGTCACAGGGACAGGAGAACGAGGAATTCTCTCTCTCTGTTACTGCACGTATTGTTGTGTACACTGATTAAGTAAATGAATCTCCACTTTAACCAGTGATATCAGGGATACAGCCATGGCCTTATTTTAAAGCCAAGTTTAGGGTAAACTGTAATGTATATTTCTCAAACCCCAAGCAGGATAAGTTCAAAACTGTCAAGGGTTAAGTTGTTCACTACATGACCACATGATTTTGTCAGGAAACAGCTGACCATAGCTTCTGTAACATCTGATGGTCCAGGAAGCACATTTGCCCAGAAAGAACTGTAAATGTTTGCAGTGTTTGCTCCATCAGGAACTTCAACCCACATCCCCATACTTAGAAAATGAGCGGAAGAATCCCTAAGGGTTAGTGCACACTGAGTTTTTTGGTACTGATTTTGACGCTGAATCCTCCTCAAAATCAGCCTCCGAATAAATGCCTCCCCCTCAAAATCAGCGCCAAAAAACTCAGTGTGCACTGACCCTAACTGGGAAAGGTGTTGTGATTTTGAGGGAGCCTAGTCTGAAGAACTGAACTGTGCACTTTATGGCATGGTTTATCCAATGCAACCCCAATGATATTGAGAGCAATTCTGTAGGGATATCGTCACTCCATAGGGAGAGAACCACCATTTAGGTGTGTGGAGTCTTATTAAGCCATGAGCGCTCCACTGTGCAAAGGAACATGGGAAGAATATGCAAATATGACTTCCATGAAGTAATTAGGATTCCAGTGTCTCAAGTATGCACACCAATAGAGGGCGCTGACTGAGAATGTGCAAGTCTGTCTTCCATGATGTAATTAGGAAGACAGAGTCTCAGTCAAGCAATCCAATAGAGGGCGCTCCCTTTAACATCATGCCGACCTTCTCAGAGGCCTTTGTTTGCAATGATGTTGGGATTTTACCAGATACAGATGCAAATACATCGAAACAGCTTTCCTAGGCTGAGAGACTGTATCTAGTAAAATCCCAACATCATTGCAAACAAAGGCCTCTGAGAAGGTCGGCATGATGTTAAAGGGAGCGCCCTCTATTGGATGTCTTGACTGAGACTCTGTCTTCCTAATTACATCATGGAAGATAGACTTGCACATTCTCAGTCAGCACCCTCTATTGGTGTCCATACTTGAGGCACTGACATCCTAATTACATCATGGAAGTCAGATTAGCAATTTTGTAGTAATTCATCCAGTAATATCAGTAATATCTCTTTTATTTGGTGATTACTTTCTGCTATATCACTGATATCACTTTTTATTATCACACATTATATCACATATTATCACAGATTAGCTCACTTATTATTATCACTGATTATATCAATTATTATTATTATCACTTATTATATCGCTTATTATTATCACTGATTATCTCACTTATTATCACTTATTATATCAATTATTATTATCCCTTATTATATCACTTATTTAGCACTGATTATATAAATTATTATTATTATCACAGATTATATCGCTTATTATTAGCACTGATTATCTCACTTATTATTATCACTGATTATATCAATTATTATTATCACTTATTATATCACTTATTGTTAGCACTGATTATCTCACTTATTATTATCACTTATTATATCACTTATTATTAGCACTGATTATCTCACTTATTATTAGCACTGATTATCTCACTTATTATTATCACTTATTATATCACTTATTATTAGCACTGATTATCTCACTTATTTTTTCGGTGTATTATTAGACTTAAAACGCATGTAACAAGTTTTATTAAAGTTGTGCTATTTTCTAAACTCAAGTATTTCACATTCAGTAATTTGACCATTAAATGGATCTAAGTGAGATCAAGTACATAAAAAAAGCTAAATCAGTCTGTGAAAGAGATGCTTTTCACCAGAGGAAACAATAGGCTAACCTGACTGAAAGGAGATGCATTTGTTATGTATCCATTGCCAACAAAGGAGCATTTTATCTGAAAAAAGGAAGCAGTGAAGTAGGCTGCGGAACATTAAGAGTAGGGGCAGCATGCAGCAAATCTACATAGAAAGGTCTGATGAAAGTTATGCTTGGAAAGATCCAAAGAAGAGACTTGTTCACTATTTCAGAAATTTCTATGTTATATGATTGGGAGACATTATGGCCCCTACATTCATTCCTTTATTTAGTGGGAACTTGAGTTGTGCCTTGGCTAGTTGAGTTTTCCTCATATGTTTAATTCTGATGGGAACATTCAAGTATCTTTTGTTCTACCGGTGAACACTGGATTCCAAAGGCTTGCAATCAATGGGCGTTTTATATACTTTTTCACACTTGAGATCCTCAGCAGCAGAGCAAACCCAATGATCAATGGGTTCATTTGACATTCCAACCTCAGGGCATTAAAAATCCACTGATACTGCTGCACCATGTTTATAAAAAGAGCAGAGAAGAGGAAATTCCCATATATATATATATATATATATATATATATATATATATATGTAATATAATTTTAGCTGCTAAAGAGGCATTACACACATTTATGGCTTATTCGCAGGGGATACCATAGATGTCTGACAAATAACTTTCAGAACAAGTGAGAACAAGGGTCGACCTGTGCTAGCTGGTCAATGCCTGCCTGGTGAGTGGCTACCAGCACATATACACCATCTCAGCCTTATCAAACAGTCACCTCAACAGGCAAGTGTTTAGGGAACCCCTGATCATAAGTACGTGTCAATAAGGATATCTTACATTGGCATTATATCCGCCCGTGAGGAGCCATGAAAGTATTTAGGGATCCTTTTTAAGCAGGTCCTAAGGTGCCATTAATCTGTAATAGTTCTGTTATATTAGATTACTGAATTGAAGTATTTATGTTTTGAAGATTAAAAGGAAAGTTATTTTAGGTTAATATTCCTATATAATACATAAAAATAATAATATTAGTATGAAAACAAAATGGCGTTACTGGAACTTTTCAGCCTATTGTTTGTTTTTAACTTTTGCGAATTTACAAAATTTTACTAAGGGATTAAAGGGGCTTTATCATTGGGAAAAGTAATTTTCAACTAAGCACATCTTTGCATAGTCTTTAGAAAGCCTATTCCACACCTACCTTTTGTATGTAAATCGCCTCAGTGGTTTTTGAATGAGCCCGTTTTTATTCATATGCTAATTAGCCTCTCGGTGCACCCCAGAAGTCTCACCGTGCACCCTCTGCCTATTCTTTCCTATGTATGTGTACAGCACAGGCTGCTGCTGCTGATTTCCTGCTTCCTGTTTGCACACACAGATAGGAGAGAATAGTAGAGACGAGTGCTGCTGGGAACTTCCTGTGCTGGCTGGAAGCTAAATAGCATATGAATAAAAACTGGCTCATTAAAAAGCCACTGAGGCGATTTACATAAAAAGATAGGTGTGGAATAGCCTTTCTAAAGGCTATGCATGTATGTGCTTAGTTAAAAATGACGTTTCCCAATGATAGAGCCCCTTTAAGCCCAGATGAATGGATCTGACTGTCAGAGTGCCCTTTTCCAGTGGATTCTGCGACTGGGAATCTTCAGCAAGATTGAACAGCAATCTTATTTTTTCAGCATCTTGCTTCAATCTCTGCTTCCCATTGAAAACAATGGACTGCAGATTCAGGGCGTAATCTGTCTCAAAAGCAAATTGTGAAATATCCAATATTTGTAAAATGGGTTAGCCTAAAATGTAGTCAGTCTAGGTATAGTATTGCAGGGTTTGAGGAACCAACTTCCCGAGTACCATCTGCTAATCTCAGTTTTTCAATATAAGATATTATTGTATGAAATTAGAAAACATGACAGCTTGTTTCCAGAAATAATTCTGCCACCTTTGTTCATGGTTTGTGTCTGGTATTGCATCTCATCGCTATTCTAATGACTGATGCTTGCTGACATGGCAGACACAGCCCACGAACAAGAGTGTCGCTGTTTCCGACATGTTATAACTGTCTTCAAGGCGATGTATAACTGTTTGTCAGTTCTTATATGAGCTATGTAACTTCATGCTCTTCCTTTAGTGACTGAATTAGTGCCAACAGATTTTCTCTTAGGAATAAAGAAATCAACACACCCAAGAGTTGTGTTTCCAAAGTAAAACTGTTTGTAAGCGGCTTCACACATTGACTTGTTTTCTGCTGCACTGAAGAATATTTTTTTTAGCTTCTGAGTAAAGCGCTGTCTTAAGATGGGGGATTGATAGACACAGCATGTGAATTGTGCAGAATACATTAGGCTGGGTACTGCTTTGTATGGTTTTCTTTGCTAACCTTTTGATGGTAACTAGGGAAGTTGGCTTCATTCCCTCAGCCAAGATATTTGTATTTAACTCACATAACAGGAGCATCTATTTGCTAAGAGCTGGCGCTGAAAAAATAAACTACAAGTTAGAGTATCATTAAAGAAACATAAGTAAGTTTCATGACCATTATTAATGCTGCCTTAAAGATTTCACCTGTATACAAGTAAACACTAGTGTTATGTGATAATATCTGCAGGTGCCATTATTTTAGATTATTTCTTACAACAGAAATGTTACATTGGTGGTAACATCTGACATCGCCAATGTTCTTTCAGAGACCTGACATTCCAAAAGTTGACTCTTCTGATATTCTCTTCGAAAACCACTAAAAAGGCAATCATCGTCATGCTTCATGCTGTACAACATGCCAATAAAGTCAGCAGCTTCCAAGGAACAGGAACTGTCTTGGCTTACGTTTGACATTTCATAAAAATGGACAGTTGTACAAGAAAACTAGGAGGAAAATTTGTGATCCGTGAAGCTATCATTTTTTCTGTCATTCCAAAATAACTACTACCACAAAAAGAACATGGATTCATTTAAAAGTACATATAAATAGTAAGAAAAATATATAATACTGACTAAATGGACAAGAAAATGGAAACATTGGTTTCATGTTTCCTTTATTTCCTTGTATAGTTACATAGTCGCCAAGAGTAAAATGTTGCCTAGGTGTACTGCTTACATTGTCCTAAGTGACTAGTGAAGGGATTGGCAGAAGGGAGGAGCAGTAGAGCTAAAAGGGGTGAGACAGAGTAACCAGACAATAGAATTAAAGATAA